>NW_025334040.1:253281-677949 GCF_019186645.2 Phyllostomus hastatus | reverse complement strand
AACCTGCCCTGTTCCCATGATCACCCCCTGGGTGCCTGTGACCCATAAAGAGGGTGATGAGACAGAACATACAGCTTCTGACCCCAAAGGTCTTACTTTCTGAGCACAGGCCCCCTTTTAATAGTGACAGGCGATTCCTCCCACATGTTTTATCATGAGCTTATTGAGGTGGAACTTGCGTGCCATACATTTCACTTATAATGTCTACAGTGCAAGAGCATTTTCCTACTTACTGAGAACTGAATGGGCAGCACGAGGCCAACCCTCTCCTGTGAGCAGCAGGAGACAGAAAGGGAATGTGGAATCGGCCTGTGATGGGCACTGCAGCCTGAGGAATCCTGGGAGCCATGGGAGCCCTCAGCTCTGACTCACACTCTTGCCTCTCATTTTACTCTCCCCTCTTCCTAGAGCTGTTGCTGAAGCCTAATGTCTGGGTAGAGATAGATGTGCAGTCACACCTCAGGGGCAAATTTGCATGAGTTGGCCTATGCATCTCAGGGACACGGGACATCAGACACTTGGAGATGGGAGAGTCTCAGGTCCAACAAGGAGGCCTGAGCAGGCAGAGCTCTGGGGCTTCCTCATCTGACCCAATTCCCCCTGCTCCTCACCCTCCTCACTCCCTGGACAAGGGCTTTCAATAGGGGAAAGTGAAGGATGGCCATGGGGGACATTCACTCTGCTCTTTTCTTTTGTCATTTGGACACAGGAAGTGGGTTGTACATTCATTCTACCATCCTCTGTCGGCAGTTCCAGCATCCAGGCTTGGATAGTGCTAACCCTGCCATCATGCACATTGTCCAGGTCTCGGTGTGTGTGTGCACATGAGCGTGTCTGTGTGTAAAATGAGTGAGTAGTGCTTATCTTCTCTAATAATAAGTCTGGGTCAGAAGGTACAATGACACAGTTCTATCAAATACCCGTGCAGCTATTCCAAAGACTTGAATAGAGGCTCAGAGTCTGTCTCATTTATTGATTATAGAGAAAGCAGGGACCTGACCTAACAGAAAGGCTATGGCATTTCAGAGTTGTAGGACATCATCATTTATGAGCATAGACCCAAAAATTTCTTCACGTACTACTAGAACCCATGTTATATCACCAGAGATTTATCTCAACCACCAGGGAGATCTCGGCTGATGCTTGGGTACTGCAACATTTTCTGGGTGATGGACACATGGATTTTGGAGAGAGAACAGATATGAACAAGTGCTGAGCCGTATGTCCGATGCCCATACAGGGAAAGAACCTTTCATCTCTCAGCATTGGTGCCCTGACACAGCACAGGAGAAAGAGATGATGTAAGTGAACGTCACCAATGGACTCATTGATACTGCAGCCAGTGGTCCACAAGGTGCTGATGGCAGCGCCGCCCTTCAGGATGCACAGCTCAGTCCAAAGGAAAGCTCTTACCTGTGTGAGGCAGCATCACCCCAGAGCCACCATGGGGCCCTGCGCTCTCCTGCTTCCTGCACTGTGATGAGCTCCTAGGCCCCCTGGGTTCTTAGGAAATCTAGCAATCCTCAGTTCAATGCTGCCTCCTCATGGCAACCCAGACTCTCCCCACAGGAAAGATATGCTCTGAATAGGAATGCCCCAAGAATACCTGAAACATTTTCCAAAGGAGGCTCAGGGCTCCCTCCAGAGGTCAGGAGCCCTGCAGGCAGTGGTGAGGACCCAGTGTGTTCGTGAGGACACCCGCAGTCAAGGCTGTGATCCTCACGCTGTCGTGTTTTTAGATGACGTGTCTCGATACTCTGTTATCTCTCGTTTATTTCTAGGACATAGTTTCCTAACGACTTATAGAAACTGGTGTCATTTATGTTTTCATTAAATTATCTTCCAAATGATTTATTTTTATCTTGTTTTGTGTTCTTTTCCTCATTTCAAAATATTATACAGATATGTATATACATTTATCTCTACGGCTTCCAATGTGCATCTGATTCTTATGCACATACTGTATTTTAGTAGGAATACTTGTGTTGGCTATAAGTGAAGCATCATAAACAGGATAATGAGAAAAAAGACTCCATGACAATTTTATCAATGGATTTATTGGCAAGTAAGAAATGAATATGAAATCATGTGTTTATTTGCACACTGTGATATAAACACATGTGAGGCCTTTCCTTCACCAAATACTGGCAAAATTTTATCTCCTGCCACCTTCCCCCACTTCCCAAGTCTCCCTCCTTCCTGTCCATTCCTTCTGCTCCACAGGGGACGGTGGGACACAGGTGGTTTAAATGCCTTGTGGTGTCACACCAACTAGTCTAGGCACTGTGTGACTATCTCATTTTGTTTCTAATTGTGAGGTGCATTTCCCCCCAACTTTGTTAGATTTCATGTTAGGATAAATCTCATAATTAAGGACAATGCTGTTAGCTTTCTCTTCAAAATCTGCAGTTATACTGAAGGTACTTTTGTAATTACAGCTCCGCAGAGCAAAGGGGAGTGGCACCCAGGCCTGGCAAGACAGCTCCCACCTTGGTTCCCTGACTCGTGTGCCCAGAGGGTTGACAGGGCTGTGCTGGTGGGACACCCCCGGTGAGCGTGGGCCCTCCAGGAGGTCCTGAAAGTATCAGGAACAGACTGAGTTCCCTTGTTTTAGAATGGACAGGGGCACTTTTCCCTCACTAGCCTGACAGGCTGAGAGCTGTGCCTTCAATGGACAATATTGGCCTTTCTGTGTCTAAGAAGCTGGTTTTTCCCTGCTGACTCCCTGAGACCTGGGCCCACCACAAAAGTCTATAGGCAGCTGGCGGGGGGCTGCTAGCCTGGGTGAGCACTGGGACTTTCGCTGAATGGCTTCAGACTCAGCCCGGACACTGAGATGGGACCCAGTCAGTGTGTGAGCACCCCCTGCTTCCTCTTGCTGACTCACTGAGAACCCAGCTCACACAGCTCTTTCGCTGACTGATCTGACAGGCAGGCAGCAGGCAAAGGAAGGTGGAGGCAGAGCTCAGGGTCCTTGGGCCTTTGGCTCACCTGCCACTGAGTGCAGTGCCCATGGAAGCCGCTCTTGGTGTTCAGCTTGGCCCTTCCCACATACTCCCAGGTCTTTCAAAAGCCAGTATTGTTGCCCATCATTTAATGACATCAGAGCTAAGAAAACTGGGCGTGCATTATGTGACCTAAGCTGTTTGCTGAATAGTCCTCCCCTGCACGTGCCCCTGCGTGTGTTCCTAGCAAATTCTCTGAGGATCCCGTATGAGCCTTCAAACCGGTGAGTAGCTCCCTCATCTGTGACATTGGACATGAAGGTCATTGTGCATTTACTTCTGCAGTATCATCACTGGGTGTGACTCCAAATTAATTTGTCATTTACATACAAGTTTTCACCTCCCACAATTTGGATTCTTGGGAGTGAGATACACCAGAAAACAGTGCAGTGTATCAGAGGCACACTATCTGGGAACCAGACCCTGGATGTGTGAAGAGAGTCAGTGACCTGCTGAGCTGCAGAAACCAGCTGGGCTCTCAGGGTTTGTCACAGGGAGACATGGGTGCCCTGTGACCATCAGGGGGCGCTAAGAGCTGCCCTGTGGAGCCTACTCAGTCCCTCATTAAGGACCAAGATGCAATCCCATCCAGATGCAGGCCACCTGTGGTGGGAGAGACCCATTTACCCTGGTGGACCGCTCAGGGCCTGTGAGGACCTGGCTGCGTCCTGAGAGAAGTGCCGTGACTATCTCATGAGGATGCTGTCGCGGGGCAGGGGAGCAAGAAGAGAGCAGATCTCACTTCTGAATGATTCTGGCCTCTTCCTAGAGACAACTCCTGTGCCTGGTTATTGGTGGACCCAGAAACCCTCATAGGTGACAATGAGACAATAGACGAGGTTTATGGTAGTGGGGGAGACATGGCAGGAAGGAAAGTATGAGGAGAGAGAGAGGAGCCGGTCACCCCAGGTCCTGAAATAGAGGGTGTGCAGGGGTCTCCATGCCCTCAGACCATCTGTTCTGTGAGTGGAGGACACGTTCAGTTGAAGACTCAGGCCCAATGGTCCCACCATCATAATTATCTAAGTGGTAGGAGGAGCAGGAGAAAAACCTCATGAAGAAAAGGTCACATGTTTAGAAAAAGGAGAGAGGCTAGGGACACCTGCAGCACAGTGACGAGCTTAGGGGACGAGGAGCCCCTGCCCAGTGTGGGTGCCTGGGGTGCCAGTCAGGACTGAACTCCAAATCTCACTCTCTCTCTGCCAAGCAAGCTCCTGTCTCTCCATCCCAGTCCTAAGTGAGTGTGGACTGTGAAACAGCAGGGGGCGCTGTGGGCCCACCCCTGAAGGTCTGTGGGGGATCTCAGCTAGGAAACCAGGGCTAGAGCCCAGTGCTCTCTGCTCTGTGCTCACTGAGGACCAGCAGCTGTGACCTCTCAGGGTCCACCCCCAGAGAGGCTACAGCTGCCCCACCCCCTCTCAGCTTTCACCAGCTTCATCCCCAGGGACCCAGGAGGAGGAAACAATTTGCATGAAGGGTCCTCTCAGCCCCCCAGGACAGGACAAGATAAGAGACTTTGTGCCTTTCTCTCCCTCATGGGCTCAGAAGCAGAGTGTGGGCATCTCCACCATGGCCTGGACCCCTGTCCTCCTCGCCCTCCTTGCTCACTGCTCAGGTGACTGACTGAGGGAAGCCAGAGTACTGACTATGGGACACACCTGGGTCACCCTTTTTCTCTCTGACTGAGAACACCCTGTGAGAAATAGCCTCATCTCACGTCTCTCTGTGTCTCCACTTTTCTGTTCCAGGGTCCTGGGCACAGTCTGGGGTGACACAGCAAGCCTCAGTGTCAGGGTCTGTGGGACAGAAGGTCACCCTCACCTGCACTGGAACCAGCAACAAGTTTGGAAACTATGGTGCAGGCTGGTACCAACAGGTTCCTGGTGCTTCCCCCAAAGCTGTGATGCTCGGAAGTACTCGGCCCTCAGGGATCCCAGATCGGTTCTCTGTCTCGGAGTCTGGAAACACTGCCTCTCTGACCATCACGGGCCTGCAGCCCGAGGATGAGGCTGATTATTACTGTTCATCATTCGACTTAAGTAGCAATCACACAGTGCTCTAGCCCCATGGGGAACTGAGACAAAAGCCTTCCCTGTCCCCATGATCACCCCCTGGGTGCCTGTGACCCATAAAGAGGGTGGTGTGGCAGACCCTAGGCAGGGGTGTCCCACATTTTGGCATCTCTGGGCAACACTGGAAGAAGTAGAGTTGTCTTGGGCTGCACATTAAATACACTGAGACACCTAATTACAAAGAAAATCTCATAAAAAATTTACTTTTGAAGTAAATTTACAATTTTGTATTGGGCCACATTGATAGCCATCCTGGCCACATAGAGCCCACAGGCCAGGGTTGGACACCCCTGCCTAAAACGTCTGACTCTGAGGGTCTGACTTTGTGAGTAAAAACCCACCTAAAGAGTTAGTGGCAGCTGATTCTTCTCGTACTGTTTATCATAACTTTGTTAAGACATAACTTGCATGCCGTAAGTTTCACTGGTTCATTTGTACAACACAACATCATTTGGCATATTTACAGAGTGGTATTACCTTCCCATATTCTAATTTTAGAACATTTTTATTATCCCTCAGAGAAAGTCCCCAACATCAGTAATCACCCCTCATCACTCCTCTGTGGGTGCCAAGCCATTGTCGACCCAACTCCTCCATCTATATATCCGTTTCCTCTCCCGGACACTCATCTACATTTCATCTACATTTCATCTACATTTCCTGCTTCCATCTACAGATGGAAGCAGGAAATAGGTGGTTTTTGGTGGCTATCTTGTGTCTTTTAAAGTTCTTTTGAAAAATGTCCTTGAAGTCCCATGCATGCCGGGCATGGGTCAGTACCCTTTTTTTGGTCAAATATTATTGCAATATCTGAGCAAGCTGGTGTTTGTTGCCTGTCACCTGCTGATGTGCATGGGGTTGTTTTTATCTTTGGCTGCTGTGCACAGAGCTGCTGGGAACATCTGTGTACATGTTATGATTTTTTTGAGTGGACATGCTTTTGTTTGTCTTGGGGAGACACTTTGAAGTGGAGTGACCGAGACACGTGACAACCTTTTGTTATGATTGTGAGAGGCTGTTAGATGTCTTTCAGTACAGTTTGATGTTTGGCTTTTCTACCAGCAAGACCTAAGGGCCTGATTTCTCCACATCTCCCCAAAACTGCTAACCTGTCTCCTTTATCACCGCCTTTCTAGTCCGGATGACTGACACCTCACCGCAGGTTTAAAGAGCAGCAGCAATGGATCGCCCTCGTGTCTGTTCCACCCAGGAATCAAACCTGCAACCCAGGCATGTGCCCTGACTGGGAATCACAGCAGCCACCTTCTTGCTTTGCAGAACGACACCCAACCAGCTGAGCCACACTGGTAAGGATCCTCACTGCAGTTTTAACTTGTATTCCTCTAGTGACCAATGGCATTTGGGATCCAAATGGGATAAGAAAATGGTGAAAAATTTACTAAATTTCACCCTTCTAAGCACTCTCATGGTTGGTCCACTCCGGGACACCATCACTGGTCTGGGCAGGAACACAGGCCAGCTGTTCCCATCGCATAACCTGCAGCTCAGCTCCCTGACATTGCAGAACTCTTATAACAGGCCACTCTGGGTCCACATGCCTACCCCTGATGTGTGTGACTGACATGCAGATATTGTGATGACAGGCTGAGATTGCCTTCTCTTCTAAGAGGCAGTAAGAAGGTAAAGGAATTTTAAGAACCCTCACAGTCACTTGCACACTGTACCTGGGCACCTCACTTCCTCCTGCCCTTGTGGGGGATAGGGCCAGAGAGAGGCCAGCACCCAAAACGACATTCTGTCTGCACTCTCCATAAGGGGGCTCCTCCTGCTCCCACCACAAAGCAACTTCTCCCTCTGACACTTCTGGGTCATTGCAGACAATGTCTGCCTGTCAGGGTCTGGTCACAGAAAGTGACATTGAACTCAGCCTGACACTGAAACCACTGTGACTCTGCCCCTCAAGACTTAAAGGCACTGTGAGAGCCACAGTTGGACTCTCCTGCTTTCCTCCATCTTGGCTCTCTATGTCCCTGTCCTTCTGGAACCACCGGTCTGTACTTATCCTGTCATGTTCTGTCCTCGGGCCTCAGGTCAGTTGTTGTCCCAAGGTCTAGACTCTCCCTCATGTTCTCATCTTCCTCCACCAGTCAGCCAATGAGAATCATCTCCAGCCTGTTGTCAGGAAAGCAGTGTGTGTGCTGTTTGTATTTCTGGGGAAATACCGGTTCAGCAAAGAAGAATTTTAGTGGTTTTTGGCAAATACTCAATGATGTAGAAAAAGTCATTTACTGAGCTGTTACTCAGAACTCAGTCACCACAGTGTAAACAGATTATGTATGAAAATCCACTTCCCTATCTCAGTGACTACCTCAGCATGTCACAAAATAATCTTGAGAAAGTTTCTCCCATGAATCTCATACACATGGAGCATGAACATGTTTTTAACGTTACCTGTAACTCATATTTTACTCAGAGGACCACTAGGAATGTGAACAATTGTTAAATATATTTTTAAAACATAGTATATTTATTGTACCAATATGTGGCCAATGATGCAAATTGTATGTGTGTTGGAGATAAAATAATTCCTGTTTTAAAGGGTAATAAAACTAACAGCTTTGCATTTCTCTTCTCCAGTGACCACAATCTACACATTAACATGATTCCAGTTACAGAAAACATCCAAAGGAGGATGTCGAGAATTTGGAGGTGAACTTGGACTTGCCTAAGTTGGCATTTCCTAAAGGGGACTCAGTTCTCCCTCTGCCCACCTTCTCATCCTCTCTCCCTTTCTCTCCCCTTCTCTCCCTTCTGACACATGGCTCCACCCCGCCTTCTTTTCCCAGAGACTCAGCCAGTCAGCCAGCTCAGTGACCTGACCAAGCACAACACAACTTCTCGGGTCATAAAGCTCTTGCCCAGCTAGAGCCTCCATTTCTGAATTGTGAGCCATTTTCCTGACCGTCCACTTTTCCTGGGTCATGCGCTCCGTCTCTGTCTTCCTGGTGTATTGCACTGTGGGGAGTTCTCTACATCTTCACCTAAAGCCATGAGTCTGTGCCACGCCCATGTCCCTCAGCTCTCATGATGCCTCTGCTCCCTGCCCCCTCATCATCCCCCCAACATCCATCCCCTCACAGAACCCTGAGGACAGTAGGGACCTCTCTGGTCTCCCTGCACCAGTGTTGAAGGTGAGGGAGGGAGGCCCCACCGCACCCGCGTCTGCACTCTCCCCTCCCACAGCTTCGGCCACACTTTACAGTCGTCCTGATTTCCACCTCTCTGTCTCCTTATACACCAAAACTCTACACTGGAAAATGTTGTTTATTTATATCAGACACTGGCAGTATAACAAATGGTGTGCCCAGGGATGTTTGTGAACTGACAGTGACCAGTCTCAGGGCAGTGACCCCAACATTATTTGCATCCACACATGAATTCTGAGCAGTGAGCAGCAGGGGTGCAGTGGTACCCCAAGGACAGACAGTAGGTGCCTCCCACTGAGTGTACTCCCTGACTGCCCAGGGCTGGGGCCTTGGGGCCTATGGTTACTGATGGCTACCCACCCACTGGGCTGGGCAGAGCCTCCTGCTCACTGGTCTGTGTAAGGTCGCTGCACCTGCTTCTGCCCTGGACCCTCCCAGGGGGCAAACCCAGTCTCACCCACCAGCTTCCTGTCCAATCAGCTAGGCTCTCACTTGGCTGGTTCTCAGGGTAGAAAAAGTTCATCATCATTGGGAGAAACAAATAAGAGTGAACAGCTCCTCCTCTTCCCAGCCAATGGGAGAGATAAAAGAGGCCTGGCCCCCCTCAGACCTCATGTGGGGCCACAGGAAGCTTCCTGCACCATGGCCTGGACCCCTCTCCTGTTTGTGCTTCTCTCCCACTGCACAGGTACGGCGAGTCTTTGGATGCCCAGGGTCACCCCCAATCCCCTGTTACCTCTGTGGCCTAGATCCTTCTGCAGCTTAAATGTTATTCCTGCCCCAGCACCTGTGAATGTCTGTGTTTCCAGGTTCCCTCTCCCAGCTTGTGCTGACTCAGCCGCCTTCCCTCTCGGCATCTCTGGGAGCCACAGCCAGACTCACCTGCACCCTCAGCAGTGGCTTCAGTGTTGGTGGCAGCTACATATACTGGTACCAGCAGAACCCAGGGAGCCCTCCCAGGTATCTCCTGTGGTATAAATCAGACTCAGAGAAGCACCAGGGCTCCGGGGTCCCCAGTCGCTTCTCTGGATCCAAAGACACCTCGGCCAATGCAGGGCTCCTGCTCATCTCTGGGCTGCAGCCTGAGGACGAGGCCGACTACTACTGTGCAATCTGGTACAATAATGCTTCACACAGTGACTCACACAGATGGGGAAGTGGGACAAAAACCTCAGACTAAGAGAGTTTTCATTCAAGACAGTGGAGTATTTTTTAATAATTGTGTGCATGTAAACTATACTCAGAAGTTCCTTCTGGTTTATCATGGGTCTACTCCCAGTTTTCCGTCCCATGTGTAGTGTCTCAGGGACCCAGAGGCCAAACTGAACACACAGTGGTCACAGTGACATTGCAGAGCTCCTTGGTGTTCATTGTGGGAACCGGGGCCTGTGGAGCTGCCCTTGGCCTCTTGAAATGACACAATGGAGCCTTTTCTTTGTTTAGTCTTAGTTATGTTCCCTGGACATCCTGGCAGGTGACAGTCTCCACAGAACAGACTCTGCAGGGCCAGGGCTCCAAACAAGGACCTGCCTGTGCCTTTCAGGCCCATCCTCAGAGCCCCTGTGGCACACAGTGACTCAAGGACGAGGCACTAAGCTGTGAGACGCTTTGTGAGTACACAGGACACAGCTGTCCTAGTCCCCGGGCTACGTCCTGAGTCTTTGTTGTGAAGTCACGCAGATGAGGGTTTGGGAAAGGAAAATTCTAGGCCTGGACCAAACCGTTCTTTACGGAACTTGAAACAGTTGGGGGATGACCCACAGTTGCTGGAAAAATGCTGAACCCACCCAAGGAAACCTGGGTGATGTGGGTCCATGGATGAATGTTCCTGCAGATGACACCACTCAGGAACACGGGGGTTCCTATGAATGGGATCCCTGAGCAGGTTCCCTGAGCCCACTGGCACCGACTGGGCTCTCTTTTCACACCCCACTGGAGCTTTTTTCGTCAAGTCTTCAGAATGAGATATGGGATATCAGCGCCAAGCAGGTTCCAATATTTGCCTTTTTCACTTACCCTTTCAAGCTCTTGATAGGCCCACATGAGACTTCCTTTTGTTGCACAAGGAGCAACAGACACATTGGGAGTCACCATGGAAATGGTGCCCAGGGCTCCCAGGCAGTATCCCTACCTTGTGAGCTAGGGCAGAGGTGACAGATCCTCAGGGTTTCAGCCTTCTTCTCTGCCTTCTGGTGTGTGGACATGGCATCCTGGGCCAGCTCTGGGCTCCAGCCTGATGAGGAGGCTGATGCTCACTGTCATGTAGCTCAGGACAATGCCCTGCCACCCAAGGCCTGAATTTCCACAGAGAAGTGAGGTAAAACCTGCTGTTCACCTGCATCCTGTCTCATCAGGGCACTATTCCCAACTCTGTCCTAAGCCAGCTGAGGTATTAACTTCTGCTGACAGGAGTACTGTGAAACCAGCGGCCTCATGTTCTCACCTGCGTCTATCGTTGGTGCTAAATGAAATGTCTCCTTCTTTCCTGGTACCCAATACAAACAGAAGCACTTTGTGCCCAATTACACAGAACCCCTTCGAGTGGCCAGGATTCGGACAAGGAAAGCAGAAGTCAAGCCTGTGTGACCTGGGAGACTGGGGGGCCGCCCACCAACCTCTGGCAGGTCCCCTCTTCCTGGATCAGGCTGTTCTGCTCTTCCCTGAACTCTGACACTTTGAGGAAGCTTGCTCTGGAGATTCCACCCTGGAGGAGCTCCTGATCTCCAGCTACACTGAGATCACTCCATGAAGATAGGTTTACAGACCCATCCTTGTTTGCTTTCTTCATTTTTACCTTAAACATTTAATGTTCTCCTTTCTCTATCCCTTTTTCAGGTAATATTGATTAAATATCAATTCCTTGGATCTATACCCTATAAAGTCAATGCTGATTCAATGCAAAGAGTTCATTGCAAATAAATTCGATCAGGCAGAAGGCAGATTGGGTCACAGGTGAGAGGGTTTCTTACACCAGAGATAAAGGAAGAAGTTTTTAAAAGCAGTGACAGCTCCATTTATAGTAATATTTTATGTCAATTCTTATATTGAAGAAATTACAAGGTAGACTACAATATATACATAAAAATCAGAGTATCCAAAGAAACTCAGTGTTGTGAGGGTAACATTCAAGGGCACAGAAGGACCCACAACTGTAACCAGGAACGCAGGACACCTTCCACCTGGTAGTGTGAGGTCAAGGGAAAGACAGACATGAAAACCCAACACATGTGCAAGGGGGACTTTGGCAGCTAACCTGAGACATGGCAACCACACCAACCAAATGCATCCTCCTATAAGGGGGCCAGAGTGGAATGCTTACCAGGTGTGGACCACCTGGATTCTCTGGGGAACCTTAAGCCTTAAACGTGTTTCAAGGTGGGTATGT
The DNA here is from genome assembly GCF_019186645.2 of Phyllostomus hastatus. NCBI lineage: Eukaryota > Metazoa > Chordata > Mammalia > Chiroptera > Phyllostomidae > Phyllostomus > Phyllostomus hastatus. The sequence continues at coordinate 666,320 of NW_025334040.1, read as the reverse complement.
CCCTGGGAAGAACCCAGAGAAAGTCAAATATCCCAAAATATCTGGGAACACAGCATGTCACTTAGCTTTCTGCAGGTCATTAGTGACCTATAGGAATTAGTGGCTGAATGTCAACATCACAGAGAGGACCTGCAGATTGTGCTGCCCTGGGAACTGACATCTGAAAAAACCACCTGCAAAAGGCAGAAAGGACAGCTAGGACAGCTGAGCAGTAGGAAATGTGCTGGAGGGTTAGGACCTGTGACCAGCAGAGGGCGCCAGTGGACTGGTTCTGGGAGCTCAGGGTTCTGGGACAGGCAGGCTAGGAGAATACTGGTCTGGCTTTTGCACACTGGGGCAGGCAGTGTGCCCACTGAAGTGTGACTGTCCTGCACCTGGGATCCTGGAGCCACATGAGCACTCAGCTCTGACTCACACACTAGCCTCATGTTTCACCCATGTCCCCTCACCTGCTCATTGTCCAGGCCTGGTTCACAGGCACAGATAGATGCATAATCACAAACAAAAATAAATTTCCTTGAAGAACCTTGACCTTCAATGCTGTCTGGCCACAATATGGGAGATAGTGGGGCAGGGACTGTCTCAGTTCCAAGCTCTGGGGTGGCTCCACCACGGCCTGGACTCCTCTCTTTACCTTTTCAGTCAGTGAACCAAGCCTTCACTTCAGGGAACAGGGGCATATTATTAGAGGAAAGGGACCTTTGCTACTAGTATCTGGGCACAGGTGGTTCTCATTCAACTTTCTCTTCCTTCTAACTGTCCTCCCAGAGCCCTTGGGCAGATTCTTTTGGCTTTGCTATTCACAGTGTCTAGGACTTTGTTTAATAAAAATCATACAATGATATAGAGAGCAGGTCACCTCAATATATTTTCTCATCTTACTATCAAAGATCTCCAGCCAAACAAAATGTCATTTATGATCACAGCTGATAGCTGCACAAGCGATTCAGCACATGAGCAAGAAGGATCTGTTATATCAACGAAACCCACTTTGTCTCCCTGGTTATATTCGGACTGAGACAAGGGTATGTGTGCACTCTTTGTGGGATGTTGGACCTAGAACTCTGGGGACAGCAGCTGTGAAAAGGCCAGCATGTTCTTTCAGAGAGAAAAGCTCCCCCAGGACCTACAGGGAGGCTGTTCAGTCTCCTTCTTGCATGTGAGGGGCTCCTGGGGCAACTCTGGTGTGTCTCCCATCCAGTCCAAACACTCCTCCTCAATCCATAGGAATTGATGGGCTCCTAATTCCCACACTGATTTGCCTCATGGACACACTCACTGACCCGTGGTGTCTGGAAAATGCCTGAAGACATCTGTATGGGTGACACATTTCAGGGATCCTTTTTGTGATATGGCATCCAGTTGACTCATGATAAAATGTGTCATAATTATTAGCCCATTTTTTTTCTGTTATCACATCAGTTTTTTTGTATTATTCTATTTTTTATTTTTTTATATTTTAGTCACTTAGGGAAACTGACATTGTTTGTGTTTTCAGCCCTGTCATTTTTATTTTATTTTGTATGAATTCTCCTAATCTACACTATCAGAGCTATTGTTTTATAATCATGAAATATTTCAGTATGAATATTTAATGTTAACTGAGTTGGGACTCTCCTAAAATACAAAGGTAAAGAAAAAAGTCATACACATTTAATTAAACTCAAAACTTATTAACAATTTCAAAATGAATAACAAATCTTATTTTTATTTCAAGTACGCTAAACACCAGTTGTGTGATTCCTCATTTCCAAATACTTGAGAGATTTTAACATGTTTTTATCTTCACCCAAGGATATTGTTCAGGCCTTTGATAAAGAATAAGGAAGAGAGAGAAACATGGATGGGAAAGAGAAACTTTGATTGGTTGCCTCCTGTTGGCACATGGAAGGGGAATGGAACTCGCAACCTTTCCAGCACAGGCTGGTGTTCCCACCAACTGAGCCACACCAGCCAGGACCTGTCACCTGAGACACTTCACCTTCCTGATCATGTTTCTTCCATCACAAACCCCTTGTCCACTCTGCCCATTCCTTCTGCTCCACAGCAGCAGATGGGGAAAGTGAGTGTTTCAATGTTCTATGATGGTAACCCAAACTTATTCCAAGAGAGTGTTGGGTTTTTTAAATTTCTGATCATGAGACAAGTATCTTCTTATTTTGTTACATGTGATGTTGCCAGGTGTCTCATAATTTCATGGTGACCCTCTGAGCTTTGCTCCTCAAAACCCACAGTTACATTGAAGAGACCCCATAGAGTCGTGTCTTCCCAGGGCACAGGTGGTCTGCCCTCCCCAAGCAGCTGGTGCAGCCCTGTGAGTGCACAGCCCAAGGCCTGGTCCCCCGCTGCTACTGGAGAAGGTTAGAAGATGTCGCAGGAGGTAGAAAAGGAGTAACTGATAAGGCTTTCCAAGGAAGGGAGAAAGAGTTCTCACTGAGGAAGGAAGAAGATGTTCTCGGGATCGGGGTTAGATTTGAAATGAATTGCATCCCTGGGGCCGAAATGTATACACATGCATCTCATCATTCAGTCTCAGCCACTGCAGGTAAACTCTCAGGAATAAGGTCACGAGAGTCATGAGGAAGCTGATTGGGAGGAAGATGTCAGCTGCCTAGCACACAGGGCGTCTCAGTCACTGTGTGGTCATTGATCTGTGTGAGGTGCCAGATTCTCCCTCTTTTTAGTTGACCCCCAGGGGACATCAGGCTGACACTGGGGCAGGACAGGAGAGGGGAACCTGATTTGCACGAAGCACTTCCTCCTCCCAATGGGCCCAGGAGGCATGAAAAGGCCTCAAGGACACCACCCTCCACCCCAGGACCAGGAGGCCATGTCCAGTGAGTGTCCCCACCATGGCCCAGATGGTGCTCCTGCTCAGGCTCCTTGCTTACAGCTCAGGTCAGAGGAAGGGGCTCTGCACTGTAGGAGTTGGGAGCAAATACAAGCACCATCTCAGAGTGACCCTTCTCTCCCTTAACAATAACTGTCTGTCTGCTATTGTTGGTTTTGGTGTGGATCTCGGCCTGTGGTGACCAAGGAGCCATCATTGTTTGTGTCTCAGGAGGGACGGTCACACTCACCTGTGGCCTTAGTTCTACACATCTCTCTGGGTTTAACAACCCCACTTGGTACCAGCAGACTCCAGGCAAGGCTCCCCACATGCTCATCTATAACACAAAAAGCTGGTCCTCTGGGGTCCCTGATCGCCTCACTGGATCATCCCTGTCTGGGAACAAAGCCCCTGTCACCACCACCAGGGCCCAGCCTGAGGATGAGGCCAACTATTACTGTGCAGTGTATGTGGATAGTAATATTGATGTTTACATGGTGATGTGAACTCATGGAGAGGTGCATCTAAAACCTCCTCAAAATTCAAAAGGGCTGAATCCTTAGAGGCAGAAGAAAGGAGAGAGGGTGGAAATGGTCCTCACAGTACGGGAATTGGCTCCTTGGCCCTGGTGTCTATCCAGTGCCTCATCTCCATGTGCCTCCTCCGGTCTCCCAGGGTGTGTCCTTCTCCCCATGTGACCCGTGAAGCCTGGGTTTTCTCTCCCCTTCTTTCTAGGGTGATGCTGGAGAGGAGCTGGACCCCCAAATACATTAACCATCAGTGAGTCTCAGATCTGTCTACTCCCTGGAAGACTCTTCTGTTTAAAGGGCAGGAACAGGTTTTCTCTCATTAATTTGATGCTCAAACCACATACATAGGTCATTTCCCACTCAAGTGGAAGCCTCACCTTCCCGCTGGCTGGGAATGCTGTTCCCCAGACTAGACCCACAGAGACAGACACCTGTGTTTGGTGCGAGGATTGCTCTAACAAGCCCTTCATGAGATTTTTATATACATATTAAAGTTTGAAAAGTATCTCCTTTGCTATTTGTCTAAAATCCTTCCTGAGAATTTCTGCTTAAATTCAATCAGATTAACATCTCAGAGCACAATCTCTTTCCAATAGTCATTCAAAAAAACAGGAACACTAATAAACATTTAAAATATTAAATTATTATTATGATGATTTGATTTCAAAGTACAACCAGAATTTAGAAGCAATTTTTTAAAAATATATGTTCTCTTTTCTAGCTCATAGGGGTGATCATACATGAGAACACATCTTATTCAGAAATGGCTCCCAGGACCGCTGATACCTGGGCTGGCTGCCCCAGTGTGGGGACAGGTCAGAGGCTGCGGGTGTGTCACTGCATGACTCCCCGAGGCTTCCAGCACTGAGCCCGGGGAGGGAAACATGTGACACTATGATTTAGCTGATTTTTTCCTCTCCCTAAATGTCTCAATTGGGAAATTTCAGGTTAAGTCAATACAAATTAAGTTTAAAGGAGAAAATGCATTATGTATATGATAATAAGGAGCAGAAGAAAGGGGAGAGGGTGGAAGTGGTCTGCAAGGTACCGGGATTGGCTCCATGGCCCTGGTTCTAACCAGTGCCTCATCTCCATGTGCCATTGGAGTAACTTGCACAGTTACTCCAGTGATTATATATTCCTCTGAAATATATATAGTGTATTTGTCTGTATGCTTGCTTTCTGTAAGTTCATGGCACAGTTAGATTCCTGGATTGGCTGTGAATGCATACAAATGTGCAGCCTTTCTGTGCAGCAAACTCTACACAAAACACCTCCTTACTGAACTGCCTCCTTCTGGGCTAACCTGCCTGCCTGCCTTCCCTGTGTTTCTGCCATCTGAGCCAGCCCTTAGAGAGGTTTCCTGGAATTCTGTGTCAAACAATAAGATGGAGGCTTTCCACATCCAATCACAGCAGCTCTATTCTGACCAGTCAGGGCAGTGGCTTTTGGGCCAAGAAAAATGCAAGGATGTGCATGAGGATGGACCAATGAGAGACCAGGGATCAGAGGCTCCTGTTCAGATGAGCTGGATTCCCTGTGTCTCAGAAAGTGCACTTGCCACGGAAGAATAAAGACTGTCTGCATGGCTGAGCTGAAACACCGAAGTAGTCTCCCCAGAGCGGAGTGACGCCGACCAGTGCAGAGTAGAGTAACAAGGGTGGCACAAAGTGGGCAACGTAGAGGAACCGAGAAGAGCTGTCTAGCCAGAGTGGTCTGGCCCATGGCCCCCTGTTCCCAGAGCTGTTCTGCACCCCACTGTTCTCACAGCTCTGCTGCATCCCAGTTGGGCTGGTCCACAGCAGCACTGTTTCCATAGCCATGCTGTATCACTGTTGTTGGTACCGAGTAAAGTTTCCCTCTTGACAGCACCTGACACTGGGGAGCCTTGTTGGCATTGAATTGGCCCTCAGGAACATAGGGTGACAGGAAAGAAGGAGGGAAGAGGGGAAGGGACTTGAAGAAAACCCAACCCTGTCCCACTAGCTCTGTGTTCTGCTGAATTTCTACAATTAACATTCTGTTTAGAAGGTCACCAGGGGGCGCTGGGGATCTTCTCAGAGCTGCAAGGCCTGAAATAACTGCAGTGATTCTAACTGCTGGGCCCTGCCCCATGCTCACTGGCCTGAGTTAGAAGTGACAGCAGGTGCTTCCTCTCAAGGGACAGACTCAGAGCTCACAACCACCACAGCCTCCTCCTGACAGTGAAGCTACAAACTGGGCAGAGGACCCAGAATGAGGGTGTTTGTGGGCTCATATTTGCATAATGCCCCACCAAACACACCCTTCACCCCAGAGGCTGGGGGAGGAGGGAGAGGGACACCTGAGAGACCAGCATCAGCCTGAGGCCAGAGGACGGTGGGAAGTCTTTGCTTGGACCTGGCCTCCTCCTCCCCTTCCTCACTCACTGCCAGGAGGGAGCCTTTGGCGGGATCCCTGTGCTTTTCTCCTTCACTCCTGATCTGTGTCTCTTTTCATTTATAGGTAAACTTCTCAGGCTGTGTTAACCCTCCAGCTCTTACTGTGTCCCCAGGAAAGATGGTCACTCTCACCTGTGGCCCCAGCACAGGAGCCATCACCAATGGTCACTGTTCGTAGATGGTCAAACAGGAGTTTGGGCAAGTCCCCAGAACATTGATTTATGACACAAACAATAAACTCCCCTGAAGCCCTGCCTGGTTCTCAGACTCCCACTTCTGAGGCGAAGCTGCCCTGACCCTCCCCAGAGCCCAGCCTGAAGGAGAGGCCGAGCTACTGCTCACTGCCCTGCAGCAGAGCCCGGCGGGCAGAGAGACCCAGATGGGGAACCAAGACATAGCTCCCTGCTGTCACGAGCCTGGGGACAAATGTGGTTCCTTGACATGGGGATCACGTGACCAGACTCCTGCGCTCTCAAGGCAGCCTGATGTCCACCCTCCACAGAGAAACGGTGAGGGACAGGGTCTGCCTTGTGTCCCATTCCCTGTGAGAACAGTAATAAACATCAGGGACGAGTTGGGAGGACCTTGTCCAGAAAGAGTAGAATTCAGTGACCTTATGTTCCAAAAATAGCAGTAGCATCTATATGGAATGTAAGGTCTGAGGTGAAATGAGTTTCACCTCATTGAAAGGAAAAAAGAAAAGAGAAAAGAAAAGCACATTTTGTATATTATAGATGCTTATTTTTCAGATTTATTTAAAAACAATGTGAGTATATTCTTAGATTTTTTAATATATTGAAAAAATATAATTTGGGTACAAAGGATAATTCTTACCTAACAAAATGAGTTAAATTGTGTCCCTGAGTAAGATCCGTTGAGTTCTGACCCAGGACAGAGCCGCACCACTCAGGGCCCAGGGCTGTGTTTTCTATGAACATCGGTTGTCGGTTTCCCAGGGTCCCAGCTGGAGACGAATGTGCCTCGGGACCAAGTGCACCTTGAGTCTCAGCCACAGCAATGCAGGTGGTCTGTACATGAGACTTAGATTGAAACTAGGTTGGCCAAGCGAGGGCTGGGGGCTGTGGGAGTGGGTTGAATGCGTGTCCCTGTGAGAGGGTGTAGTCTTTGATGGGGCTGCAGCCCCTGCTACCAACTCATCCCTGGTGTGGGGCTTGGGACACACCGCCCCAAATTACAGCCAGTCCATGGACTATGTATACGTGATGAACTGAGCTTTGAGAATCCATTTAAACATTCTGGTTTGTTGCATGTACAGTATCAAAATCACGCTACCACATAGGAATATGCACACACACAGACTGCACCAAACTCAGTCAGGTGGTCTTCCCACCATACCCCTTCCCTGACTGAGATCACTTCAGGGTCTGGCCCACAGCATCCCGGAATTCATCTAGTCACATAAAATCAGTTTATTTTATGTTCTCATTTTTAATTTAGTACGTGGATACAATGATTTCATGATTTTATCTTGCTTCTGTTTTTGTTATTTCCTGAGTTGACCTTTCTGGGACAATCATGATGTAGACTGGGCATATACATTTCTCTATCAAACAGGCCCCACAACACTCATTGTTGAGCAGAAACCTTGTGTTTTTTTCAAACTCTCCATTGGTGAAACTCTCCATTATCTGCCATGTATCAGTCTCCACTGGGAGCAAGCAGAGCTCAGAGCAAGAGGAATTTGTAAGTAAAGTGCTCCAGAGAACATGTTTTGCACGGTGCCCTGCAAAGCTGCTTCCTCTGCCTGAACAAAAGGTCCCCAGGAGTCACCCTGCAAGAACCGTGGGAATGACAGTTGTGGTCAAGGACATGAGAACGTTGACAGACAGTAAAGAATCACACATCAGCCTCTCGGAACTCACACAGGGCCTTCCTTTAAACCACCTCTTGTCCCTGGATGGAAGAGCCCGCTTGCTCCTCGGGGTGGTAGCAGATCCACAAGGAGGAGAGCCGGGCCCCCAGGGGAGAACTGCACACAAGGAGAGAACCTCGTTCTGCACAGAAAGGACAGGCCTCCAAGGGACTATCACTGCTCTGGACTTGAACCTGATCTAAGAGGAGTTTGTAGAAGGGACAGCAACTCAGTGCTGGGCCTCTGGTATAAAATATAAGCATTTGTGTCTATGTGAATGTGTATATTTATCTGTACGTGTTCATAAATATATGTATATGTAATGTATATGTGTGTGTACATACATACAAATATGTGTACATATACAGTAATCCAATAAGTTAATTTTAAAGTACATACTTTTAACTGAATGAATAAACAAATTGATTTACTATATTAAATAACAAGAGAGCCATATGTTTCTTATGGACTGCTTTTCTCTCTGACCTGGAATTCCTTTATTGTGCACTCTGAGAAGCAGAGGACAAACAATGAGTAGCAAAGTGAGCTTGGAGGTGGGAACGCTGGTGCAGGAAAGACCGGAAGGGATGGGGGAGGGAGAGTCATCATGAGCAGGGCTGCCCCAGGAAGGGGAGAGGAGGAGGGGTGGGGCAGGAAGAGCTCAGACCACAGGGCAGGTCTGGGAGGACTCAGGCAGGCTGAGTGCCTGGAGTCTCCTGCAGGTGGGGGGGCCCCTTAGAGGACACTGTTTCCAGCAGGAAAGCTAGACTCTAGTTCCCTGTGCTGCCCCTCTTTGCCTGAAGCCACAATGAGGCGCTGGCACTGCAGGTGGCCTCTGCTCTCCCCTGCAGGGTGTCTGGGAAGGAGGTCTGAGTGGTGCACTTCCAAGGCCACCACTAGAGACTGTGATGCTGTGTCCCACCCACAGACAGGGGCTGTGCCCTCCTCCTCCCATGGGTCCCTGCATCCACAGAGATACTGCCCACCGGCCCTAGTCACATACTTGAAAGGAAGGCTCTGTAAGACACCACCTATCTTATCCATTGATTCCTGTGGGAGACATCAGGGAACCCTCAGGCCTGGGGATCCTCTGGAGCCTCTTCTGTCCTCCTCTGCCAGGGTTCCAGGGTCCCCCTGCTGCAGTGACCCAGGCTCTGGCCTGGCCCCCTGTCCCACATCAACTCTGTTTTCTGTTCCCCTCACGTGAACTCAGTCTCAAGCAGTCCTCAGGCTCTCCTGGGTCAGCAGTCATGTGTGCCTGAATCCATGATGGTCACACCAGGACTGTACCTGCATGGTCCCGTGTGAGGACAACTCTGGTCCCCTGTACTGGTGACTCTTAAGTGTTGGAGACACAGAAGCCATGGAGACACATGAAGTGTAGACATTGGATCAGCTTGAAAGAAGAGTGGTTTGCCTGGGGACCAGCAGAGGGTGGCATGAAACCCTTTCTGCAAAACAGGAGCTCCTGGCTAGGCAGCCCTCCAGGGAAAGGAGCCCTCAGCCCTGGGCACTTTGACAGGGTGAGGCATTTCCTCCCTGGACCAGACTTATCTCTGTGCTCGTGGCCCTCTGTGGTCCCACAAGGACTTGGTCCCAGCTTTACCCAGGGGGAAGCCAGTGTGTCAGACTAGCCTCCCCCACCAAGGGCTCCAGACCCTGTGGGTGAACCTGGGAAAAAGGCAGGGGGTGGGGACTCATTTGCATGAGCAGTCCCTCTTCCATGGGGCCCAGTGGGAGGGGATAAGAGAGGCCTGGGCAGCCCAGCCCCAGCTGTGTGGACTGAGGAGCAGCCTGCTCACCATGGCCTGGGCCCCCGTGCTCCTCGTGCTGCTCTGTCACTGCACAGGTAGGGATGGGCCCCAGAGACCCACAGCACCTGCACCCTGATCTTCTATTCACTCCATGTGTCTGTGTGTCTGCAGGTTCCCTCTCCCAGCCTGTGCTGACTCAGCCGCTCTCTGTGTCTGCATCTCCTGGAGCCACAGCCAGACTCACCTGCACCCTCAGCAGTGGTTTTGTTGTTGGTGGCTACTACATAAACTGGTTCCAGCAGAAGCCAGGGAGCCCTCCCCGGTATCTGCTGTGGTTCTACTCAGACTCAAGTAAGGGCCAGGGTTCTGGGGTCCCCAACCGCTTCTCTGGATCCAAAGACTCCTCGGCCAATGCGGGGCTCCTGACCATCTCTGGGCTGCAGCCTGAGGATGAGGCCGACTATTACTGTGCTACATGGCACAGCAACAGTAAAACTTACACGGTGCTCCAGGGTCACGGGGAAGTGAGACTAAAACCCTTGCTATGCACTTTCTGCCTGGGGCTGCCACTTCTTATCTGCCTGGGACCAAGTCTAACTCAGGTGGCATTTGTTGTTTCTTCTTCAGTGGGCAACTCTTTTCTTAGTACCCATGGATGTGCTGTTTTTACTTATTGTCCGTAGTTAAAAATTTTGTTTCTCTCTGGTTAATCTTTTCAGCCTGCTCATATCTACACAGGCCTAACTCAGGTCTCAGGGCTGTGTAATCCCTCAGGGGCAAGACAGACAAGGAAGGAAGGGTTGAACCCACCTGTGCCCACCAGAGTCTAGGCCTGCATCAGAGGCCTGGGTGGGCTGATGGCTTCAGGTGGGTCAGTGGTGGGTCACTGTGTCCAGTGTGCCCCAGGACCGTTTCCCAGGAAACTGCTGCAAGAGTGAGTTTAGTTCGGTCTACCTGTGACCATTGTCGCCTGTTTCTGGGACCTATTCTCTCATCCTGGGGCTCAGGGGAAGCAGGTTTCTCTGGTTCCAGACATGCTAAGACACGCCAGACAAGAATCTTGTCCTCGCTGAAATATGATTGTGTGTGACCTCTCTGTGTACACCAGCAGATCAGGAGACTCCTTCATGCTCTCCCCTGGTCGTTCAGTTGTTTGGAGCGTCATCCTGTGCAGCAGAGAGCTTGCAGGTCTGATTCCTGCTCAGGGCACATATTAGGCTACAAGAGTGTATGTGTGTGGTGGGGGGGGCAACCAAGCAGTGTTTCCTTCTCACATCTCTCTCTCTCTCTCTCCATCCCTTCCTCTGTCTCTCAAATCAATAGACACACTCAGGTGAGGACTAAAAGAGGGGGCTCCAACATCATTAAAGCAAGACCTGTAATCTCCACCTTTCTCTTCATCCCACCATGAGAAGGGTCATGCCCAGAGGTTTGTGAGGCTGGAGACATGCAGAGTTTCTGGACACTCAGTTGGATAAGACACATCTGATAAAACATTTGAATGAGGACCACGGATGTGTGGGGAGTTGTGTCACACTGCAGTGGCTCAGGAAGCCAACTCTTCCTGTCTGGGCACAGTCCATTCCTGGTTTTGAGTCTTCCTGTCTTCACCCTTCTCTGCACAGGTGAGCTGCTCAGGGCTTCCTGTACATGGCCCCTCAGGAGCACATCCCTCTTCCTCTTTCCCTTACCCTCAGAAAGGTTTGACTCCTTGTGTGGCTTCAGATCCTACTTGTGTGAAACAACTCTCTGTAGTGGCTCAAATGTCCCTGTCAGCGTACCCTGACCTGAACTGCTTGGTAATGCTTTCTGGGCCTCCCTCAGTGATCTCACTCTCTCGAGTCTCCAGATGCCATGGACACAGATTGGAGTCCCTGACCTGCGTCTCTCTGGAGTTGCTGCTGAGTCTCCTCCATCTCATGTCCCTGGACCACCTCTCACCCACTTCATTTTTTACTGAGAGAGCCTCTCTGGGCATGGGGGGCACAGTGCTTCTCCAGGAGTGGGACCCCAAATCCATCCAGCTGCCCCTGGCTGTGACCACATCTGCCACTCACGAGGCTCAGGAGACTGTAGAAGGGCTATGGATCTTCTGACCCCACTATAGTAAACGTCTCCAGTAGATCCTGATGTGGGGACAACACAGGGTACTGAGGAGTTTGCATTTGTAGGTGGAGCCAAATGAGGATAATCATCTCTCCAGATTCTGAGTTCCAGAAGCTTGAACCAGCTGAGCTTTAGTTGCTTGTCTTAGAGACACTGTATTGGCAGCAATTAACACAGATTGTGGGGTAATGAGCCTGTATCCAGTATCACAGAGTCCCTCACCCTTACTAATGCTGAGAGACACTGGACAAAGAACAGAGCTGTTTACTGCTCTGAAGGATTAGAAACACCTTTTGGGTTTTAAATTTATAAAGACAGTGACGGAACCCTCTCCTGCCTGCCTCAGTTCTCCCAGCTGGAGCAGTGACCAGCTCAGGGGATCCCTGGGGAGTGTGGAGGTGAAGCAGGTGTAACAGATCTTGACCAAAAGCCCCAACACCACCCTCAGAGTGGCTTTTAACTGTTCATCATTCTGAGTGACATACATACTTGGAAGGGTAGTCAGTGCTTTAAAACACATGATCCCATCGCAGGCACCAATAAGCAAAGCCCAAAGAAGGAGAGAGTCTTAGAAGAAGAATGGGGGTGGGATTCAGGGAGTCACACCCTCTTGCCAGGGGATCCATAGCCCCTCACACGGGCTACCCTGAACCTCCATAAGCCTGTGGTCTGGGTGCACGTTTAGCATCACCTCCTTTTGTTTCAAAATGTAACCTTCTCCCTCATGGCAAGAGACGTATTCCATTTAAATAAGTAGACATTGTTGTGAAATCTAAGATTCCAAAAACTCAAGGTTTTGCAAATATTCCTCAGGTGCATCCTGGAGAGAGAACAGTCTCGTCTCTTTCCTGTGTGAACATCTATTCCAGGGCCCGTAACCAGTGAGGTCCAGAGTGATGAGTAAAACAGTCCAAATCATGGATCTTCTTCATTTTTCAGGGGGGTCATAAGACCTGAAGATATTGTAACATGGTCCCTCAGGGGGTGCTGTGGGGCTGTCTGAATTCTTCAATCAGGGAAAGACACATGAATGCTCCAGGGATGCGATAAAATAAATTTTTACCTGAAAGACTTTTAAATCACTTCTGAATTACAGCCAAAGCCAAAAATATGCCAACTGTGTACTTACAGTCCTGTATCTGCTTCTTTCTGGCCACAGAAGATGTGCTATGAGAGAGAAATACCAGCACCCACATGACATGGTGCTGGTGTAGGTTTGGGGTTGAAAGTGGGTGGGGCATTGGGCCAAAAAGACCCAATCAATGGGACCGGTGTCCAATTTTCAGAATAAGTAGGAGTGAGAAGGTGGTATGGGTGAGGTGAAGAATGTTGCAATAACAGATAAAAACACCAAAAGGGAGGTATCAGTCACACAAATAGAAGGGGAAAGTTGCTTTGGGCCACGCATTGGGTTAGTGGAGTGAGCAGGGGCACCAGGAGGAGCTCCTTAGGAAGAGGCAGGAGAGCTGAAGAGGCAGGAGAGGCCAGACTGCTGGGATGACTGCTGCTGAGAAGGAAAAGCATAGTCACAGAGGGACCGTCAGTGGGGAGTGATGTGCACACATTGGCGTCTGCTCACTCCATGTCCAGCTGATGTGAGAACACAGTGAGCAGGGCAGGGAGACAGAGGAGGGTCAGTCTGTCGCATCTGGGAGGAGAAGATAGTGGCCAGATCAGGGTGAGTGTAGTGGAGATGAAGACAGTAGATTAGATTCCAGATGTTTTCCCTGGTCAAAACACTGGCCTAGGTCCTTGCTTGGAAGGTCAGTGTGGGGGGTGTGGATGGGTCTTGGATGGGTCTAGGATGGGTCCATGTTCCTGGTTGGGATGTGGTTGGATGAGCATAGTCGTATGCAAGAGGGGCAAACATGTGTGAACCATGGGTTAAGGACAGGGAATATTTGTGTTTTGTTTCTATTCACAGACTTATTTTTTTAATTAAAATGAGTTACTGAGCCACAAATAAACATCACCATGCTCCAGACAACTGGTGCTGTGATAAGCCGACAAGAAACTGTCAGGGCCACGGGCACCCTTTGGTTTCCTTGTAGTCCCTGTGCAATGCGGGGAGGGGGGGTTTCTGTGACTTATTCAGAGGGAAGCATTGAGGCTTCACAGGAGTACAATACGCACCTGTGAAGTTAGTAAGTGAGAGCAGACAAGACTGGATGGAAAATTTTTTACTTGTTCATATATTAATATATATATAATTCATATTAACAGTATTATTACCACAGACATTGATTAGGTAAAGACACTGGGGAAGCAACTGTGCTGATATTCTGTACATGAGTGAAATACGATGCTCTCACACAGTAGGGTCTGGAGAAGTTGTGATGAGTGAACAAATAGGCATTGTGGACAGTGAGGGGGGCATAGACAGGGCACCAGGGACATCAGTGTCATCATATTGTACACTCTTGTAGCAACTTCAATGATTTTGCACATCCTTAAAAATACAATTCCATCCGGATGCATGCTGAATTTGGTACAAGGGTCCTATTCAGCCTGGTGGGCTACTCAGGGGCTGTGGGGTCCTGGCTGCATCCTGGGATGGAAGTGCTGTGACCGTCTCATGTGGATGTTGTCAGGGGGCGAGCAACAAGAAACTGGATCTCACTGCTGAATGATTCTGGTCTCTTCCTGGGAACGTGCCCTGTGCCAGGTCATCAATGGACCCAGGCCCCATTCCAGATGACTATAGGACAGTTGATGAAGTTTATGGTACTGGGAGGACACAGTGAGAAGTTAAGTAAGAGGAGAGAGAGAGGAGCCAGTCACCCCAGGCCCTGAAATAAAAGGAGATCTGGGGTCTTCATGCCCTTAGCCCGTTGGTTCTCTGAGTAGAGGACACATTCACTCTGAGGGCTCAGGTACCTAAATGGTCCCAACAAGTAATTATCTAAAAGGTAGGAGTAACAGGAGGAAGAGCTCATGCTGACCAGGTCACATCTTTAGAGGAAGGAGTGAGGCTTGGGACACCTGAAGCACAATAAGGAGCCCTGGGGGCCTGGAAGCCCCTGCCCTGTGTGGGGTGGGTGAGGTGCCAGGCAGGACTCAAATCCAAGCCTCACTCTTTCTCTCCTAAGCTCCTGGCTCTCCATCCCAGTCCTAAGTGGGTCAGATTCTAGAACAGCAGGGGGCGCTGTGGGACCATTCTTGAGGTTCTCCGGGTTAAGTCAGCTGGGAAACCAGGGCCTGAGTCCAGTGCCCTACTTTCTGCGCTCATTGGGGACCAGCAGCTGTGATCTCCCAGGGTCCCCAGCCCTAGAGGCTCTAGCGCCTCACCTCCACTCAGATTTCACCAGCTTTATCCCCAGGGACTCAGGAGGAGGAAACAATTTGCATGAAGGGTCCTTCTCTACCCACCCAGGAGGGGAGAAGATAAGAGACTTTGTGGTGTTCTCTCCTTCGTGTGCTCAGAAGCTGCATGTGGGCACCTCCACCATGGCCTGGACCCCTGTCCTCCTCGCCCTCCTTGCTCACTGCTCAGGTGACTCACTGAGGGAAGCTGGAGTAGTGACTATGGGACACACCTGGGTCACCCTTTTTCTCTGTGACTGAGAACACCCTGTGAGAAATAACCTCATCTCACATCTCTGTGTCTCCACTTTTCTGTTCCAGGGTCCTGGGCACAGTCTGGGCTGACACAGGAAGCCTCAGTGTCAGGGTCTGTGGGACAGAAGGTCACCCTCACCTGCACTGGAAGCAGCAACAATGTTGGAAGCTATGGTGCAGGCTGGCACCAACAGGTTCCTGGTGCTGCCCCCAAAGCTGTGATGCTCGGAAGAAATCGGCCCTCAGGGATCCCAGATCGGTTCTCTGGCTCCAGGACTGGCAACACGGCCTCTCTGACCATCACTGGCCTGCAGCCCGAGGACGAGGCTGATTATTACTGTTGAACATTCGAAGATTGTAGCAATCACACAGTGATTGTCCAGCCCCATGGGGAACTGAGACAAAAACCTTCCCTGTTCCCATGATCACCCCCTGGGTGCCTGTGACCCATAAAGAGGGTGATGAGACAGAACATAGAGCTTCTGACCCTAATGGTCTTACTTTCTGAGCACAGGTCCCCTTTTAATAGTGACAGGTGATTCCTCCCACATGTTCTATCATGAGTTTATTGAGGTAGAACTCCCATGCCACACATTTCACTGATAATGTGTACAGTGCAGGAGTGTTTTCCTACTTACTGAGAACTGAATGGGCAGCATGAGGCCAACCCTCTCCTGTGAGCAGCAGGAGACAGGAAGGGAATGTGGAATCAGCCTGTGATGGGCACCTTGGCCTGAGCAATCCTGGGAGCCATGGGAGCACTCAGCTGTGACTCACACTCTTGCCTTTCATTTTGCTCTCCCCTCTTCCTAGACCTGTTGCTAAAGCCTGTTGTCCAGGTAGAGATAGATGTACAGACACACCTCAGGCGAAAATTTGCATGAATTGCCCTATGCATCTCCTGAACACGGGATATCAGGCCTTTGGAGGTGAGACATTCTCAGGTCCAACAAGGAGGCCTGAGTAGGCAGAGAGCTGCGGATTCTGCATCTAACCCACCACTCTTTACCCTCCTCACTCCCTGGATAAGGGCTTTCTATAGGGGAAAGTGAAGGATGGCCATGGGGGACACTCACACTGCTCTTTACTTTTGTCATTTGGACACAGGAAGTGTGTTGTCTCATTCATTCTACCACCCTCTGTCCACAGTTCCAGTGTCCTCGGTTGGACAGTGCTAACCCTGCCATCATGCACATTGTCCAGGTGTGGGTGTGTGTGTGCACATGAGTGTGTCCGTGTGTAAAATGAGTGAGTAGTGATCTTCTCTAATAATAAGTCTGGGTCAGAAGGTACAATGACACAGTTCTCCCAAATATGCACGCAGCTATTCCAAAGACTTGAATAGAGGCTCAGAGTCTGTCTCATTTATTGATTATAGAGAACGCAGGGAACTGACCTAACCAAAGACTATGACGTTTCAGAGTTGTAGGACATCATCATTTATGAGCATAGACACAAAAATATCTCCACATGCTAGTAGAATGGGTGTGATATAAACAAAGATTTATCTTGATTCCAAGGGTCTGACTTTGTGAGCAAAAACCCACCCAGAGTTAGTGGCAGCTGATTCTTCTCATATTCTTTGTCATAACTTTATTAAGATATAATTTGCATGGCATGTTTCACAGGTTCATTTGTACAACACAACATCATTTAGCATATTCTCTTCCCTGAGGCAGTAAGAAGGTAAAGAAATTTTAAGAACCCTCCCAGACAGTCACTTGCACACTGTCCCTGGGCACCTCTCTTCCTCCTGCCCCTCTGGGGGAGGGGACAGACAGAGGCCAGCACCCAAAACGACGTTCTGTCTGCACTCTCCATATGGGGGCTCCTCCTGCTCCCACCACAAAGCAACTTCTCCCTCCGACACCTCTGGGTCATTGCAGACAATGTCTGCCTGTCAGGGTCCAGTCACAGAGAGTGACATTGAACTTGGCCTGACACTGAAACCACTGTGACTCTGCCCCTTAAGACTTAAAGTCCACTGTGAGAGCCACAGTTGGACTCTCCTGCTTTCCCCCACCTTGGCTCTCTATGTCCCTGTCCTGCTGGAACCATCCATCTGTATCTGTCATGTGATGTTCTGTCCTCAGGCCTCAAGCCAGTTGTTGTCCCAAGTTCTAGACCCTCCCTCATGTTCTTATCTTCCTCCACCAGTCAGCCAATGAGAATCATCTCCAGCCTGTTGTCAGTAAAGCAGTGTGTGTGCCATGTGTATTTCTGGGGAAATACAGGTTCAACAAAGAATTTTAGTGGCTTTTGCTAAATACTCAAGGATCTAGGAAAAGTCATTTACTGAGCTGTTGTTACTCAGAACTAAGTCACCACAGTGTAAACAGATTATGTATGAAAATCTGCTTCACTATCTCTGTGACTACCTCAGCATGTCACAAAATAATCTTTAGAAGGTTTCACCCATGAGTCTCATACAGATGGAGCACGAATGTGTTTTTAAAATTACATGTAACGCATAATTTACTGAGAGGACCAGTAGGACTGTGAACTATTTTTAAAACTATTTTTAAAGCATAGTATATTTATTGCACCAATATGTGGCCAATGATGCAAATTGTGTGTGTGTTGCAGATATAATAATCCCTGTTTTAAAGGGTAATAAAACTAATAGTTTTGCATATCTCTTCTCCAGTGACCAAAATCTACACATTAACATGACTCCACTTACAGAAAACATCCAAAGGAGGACATCGAGATTTTGGAGATGAACTTGGACTTGCCATCTGGTATTTCCTAAAGGAGACTCGGTCTCCCTCTGCCCACCTTCTCACCCTGTCTCCCCTTCTCACCCATTCTCTCCCCTCTGACACATGGCTCTGCTCAACCTTCTTTTCCCAGAGACTCAGCCAGTCAGCCAGCTCAGTGACCTGACCAACCACATCTTGTTGGGTCTTGAACTGTTGTCTGGCGAAAGTATGCATGTCAAAGTTGTGAGCCATTTTCCTGACCATTCACTTTTCCTGGGTCATGTGATCCATCTCTGTCTTCCCCGGTGTATTTCACTGTGGGGATTTCACCACATCTTCACCTAAAGCCATGTCCCTCAGCTCTCATGATGCCTCTGCTCCCTGCTCCCTCATCATCCCTCCAACATCCACCCCTCGCAGGACCCTGAGGAAGCAGGGAACTCTCTGGTCTCCCTGCACCAGCATTGAAGGTGAGGAAGGGAGGCCCCTCCGCACCTGCATCTGCACTCTCCCCTCCCACAGCTTTGGCCACACTTTACAGTCGTCCTGATTTCCATGTCTCTTTCTCCTCCTAAACCAGACCCCAACACTGGAAATGTTGTTTATTTATATCAGAGACTGGCAGTATAACAAATGGTGTCCCCGGGAGTATTAGTGACCTGACAGTGACCAGTCTCAGGGCAGTGTCCCCAACATCATTTCCATCCACTGATGAATTCTGAGCAGTGAGCAGCAGGGGTGCTGTGGGACCCCAAGGCCAGACAGTGGGTGCCTCCCACTGAGTGAACTCCCAGACTGCCCAGGACTGGGGCCCTGGGGCCTGTGGTTACTGATGGGGACCCTGTGACTGGGCTGGGCAGAGCCTGCTGCTCACTGGTCTGGGTAAGGTCCCTGAACCTGCTCCTGTCCTGGACCCTCCCAGGGGGCAAACCCAGTCTCACCCATCAGCTCCCTGTCCAATCAGCTAGGCTCTCACTTGCCTTGTTCTCAGGGTAGAAAATGTTCATCATCATTGGGGGAAACAAATAAGAGTGAACAGCTCCTCCTCTTCCCAACCAATGGGGGAGATAAAAGAGGCCCGGCCCACCTCTGATCTCATCTGGGGACACAGGAAGCTGTCTGCACCATGGCCTGAACCCATGTCCTGCTCATGCTTCTCTCCCACTGCACAGGTGCAGCGAGTCTTCACATGCCCACGGTCAACCACCAATCCTCTGTCAGCCGTTTAGGCTTAGATTCTTGTGCAGTTTAAGTGTTATCCCTGCCCCAGCACCTGTGAATGTCTGTGTCTGCAGGTTCCCTCTCCCCGCCTGTGCTGACTCACCTGCCCTCCCTCTCTGCATCTCCTGGAGGGTCAGACAGACTCACGTGTACCCTCAGCAGTGGCTTCAGTGTTGGCAGCTATAGGATATACTGGTACAAGCAGAAAGCAGAAGCCAGGGAGCCCTCCCCGGTATATCCTGGAGTATAGATACGACTCAGACAAGCACCAGGGCTCCGGAGTCCCCTGCCACTTCTCTGGATCCAAAGACACCTCGGCCAATGCAGAGTCCCTGACCATCTTGGGGCTGCAGCCTGAGGAGTAGGCCGACTATTACTGTATGACTGGGTACAACTATGCTTCTCACAGTGACACACACAGATGGGGGAAGTGGGACAAAAACTTCAGCCTAACAGTTTCTTCCAAGACAGTGGAATATTTTATAATAATTTCTGCATATGTAAACTATACTCAGAAGTTCCTTCTGGTTGAAGGGGTCTACTCGCAGTTTTCCATCACACATCTAGTGTCTCAGGGACCCAGAGGTCAAACTGAACACACAGTGGTCACGGTGACACTGCAGAGCTGCCTGGTATTCACTGTGGGAACCGGGGCCTGGGGACCTGCCCTTGACCGCTTGAAATGAGACAATAGAGGCTTTTCTCTGTTTAGTCTTTGTTATGATCTGGGAACATCCTGGCAGGTGACAGTCTGTCTCCACAGAACAGACCCTGCAGGGCCAGGGCTCTGAGCATGGACCTCCCTGTCCCTTTCAGGCCCAGCTACTAAGATCCCCATGGCACACAGTGTCCCAGGGATGAGGGACTAAAGGGTGAAATGCTATGTGAGGGCTCAGTATACAGCTGCCCTGGACCCCTGACTGGGTCCTGAGCCTTCTGTTGTGAAGTCAGGGGGAAGAGGGTTTCTGAAAGGAAAGTTCTAGGCCTGGGCCAAACCCTCCTTTATGAGACATGAGTCAGTGCGGGGATGACCCACAGTTGTTGGAAAAGTGCTGAGCCTGCCCAAGGAAAATTGGGTGACTTGGCTCTGTGGATGAATGTCCTTATGGCTGACAGCACTCAGGAGAACAGAGACTCCTGCCAGTGGGATCCCTGAACAGCTTCCCTGAGCCCCCTGGCACTGACTGGGATCTCCTCTCCTCTCAGACCCCACTGGAGCTTTCCCAGGGTGCGGGGTGGGTTATGGGATATCAGGAGCAGGAGGTTCCCATATTTGCATTTTTCACTTACCCTTTCAAGCTCTTGCTGAGCCCAGATGTGAGGCTTCTTTTCCAACACAGGGAACAACAGACACATTGGGGGGCACCATGGAAATGATGCCCAGGGCTCCCAGGCAGAGTCCCTACCTTGTGAGCTAGGACAGAGGTGATCAATCCTCAGGGGTTGGCTCTCATCTCACCTTCTGGTGTGTGCACTCAGCCTCCTGGCCCAGCTATGGGCTCCAGCCTGATGAGGAGGCTGACACTCACTGTCATGTAGCTCAGGACAATGCCCTGCCCTCAGGACAATTTCTCTGTGGAACCTGCCACCCAAGGGCTGCAGTTCCACAGAGAAATGAGGTAAAACCTGCTGTCCACCTGCATCCTGTCTCATCAGAGCTGTATCCCTGACTGTCATACCCCAGCCAAGGTTTTGGCTTGTCCTGACATGAGTACTGTGAAACCAGGGAACCCTGATGTTCTCAACTTTGTCTATTGTTGGTGCTCAGTGAATGTCTCCTTCCTTAATGGGACCCAACACAAACAGAATCACTTGTTGCCCAAATACACAGAACCCCTTTGAGCTGCCAGGACTGTGACAAGGAAGCAGAAGTCCAGCCTGTGTGACCTGGGAGACTGGGGGGCTGCCCACCAACCTCTGGCACGTCCCCACTTCCTGGATCAGGCCTTTCTGTTCTTCCCTGAACTCTGACACTTTGAGGAAGCTGCGTTTCTCTCTTGTTCCCGAGATTCCACCCTGGAGGAGCTCCTGATCTCCAGCTACACAGAGATCCCTCCGTGAAGACCGGTTTTCAGACCCATCCTTGTTTGCTTTCTCTGTTTCTACCTTAAACATTTAATGTTCTCCTTTCTCTATCCCTTTTTGAGGTAATATTGGTTAAATATTAATTCCTTGCATCTACACCCTATAAAGTCAATGCTGATTCAATGCAAGGAGTTCATTGCAAATAAACTCGATCAGGCAGAAGGCAGATTGGGTCACAGGTGAGAGGGTTTCTTACACCAGATATAAAGGAAGAAGTTTTTAAAAGCAGTGACAGCTCCATTTATAGTAATATTTTATGTCAATTCTTATATTGAAGAAATTACAAGTTAGACTACAATATATACATAAAAATCAGAGTATCCAAACAAACTCAGTGTTGTGAGGGTAACATTCAAGAGCACAGAAGCGCCCACACCTGTAACCAGGAACATAGGACACCTGCCCCCGGGTAGTGTGAGGTCAAAGGAAGGACAGGCATGAAAAGCCAACACATGTGCAAGGGGGACTTTGGCAGCTAACCTGAGACATGGCAACCACACCAACCAAATGCATCCTCCTAAAAGGGGGCCACAGTGGAATGCTTACCAGGTGTGGACCACCTGGATTCTCTGGGGAACCTTAAACCTTAAACGTGTTTCAAGGTGGGTATGTCCCTGGGAAGATTCCAGAGAAAGTCAAATATCCCAAAATATCTGGGAACACAGCATGTCACTTAGCTTTCTGCAGGTCATTAGTGACCTATAGGAATTAGTGGCTGAATGTCAACATCACAGAGAGGACTTGCAGATTGTGCTGCCCTGGGAACTGACATCTGAAAAAACCACCTGCAAAAGGCAGAAAGCCTCTCTAGGACAGCTGAGCAGTAGGAAGTGTGCTGGAGGGTTAGGACCTGGGACCAGCAGAGGGTGCCTGTGGATTGGTTCTGGGAGCTCAGGGTTCTGGGACAGGCAGGCTAGGAGAATACTGGACTGGCTCTTGCACACTGGGGCAGGCAGTGTGCCCACTGAAGTGTGACTGTCCTGCACCTGGGACCCCGGATCCACATGAGCACTCAGCTCTGACTCACACACTAGCCTCATGTTTCACCCACCTGGCTTTACATGCTCATTGTCGAGGCCTGATTCACAGGCACAGATAGATGCACAATCGCAAACAAAAATAAATTTCCTTGCAAAACCTTGACCTTCAATGCTGCCTGGACACAGGATGGGAGATAGCTGGGCAGGAACTGTCTTAGTCCCAAGCTCTGGGGTGGTTCCACCACGGCCTGGACTCACTCTTTACTTTGTCAGTCAGTGAACCAAGCCTTCACTTCAGGGGACAGGGGAATATTATTACGGGAAGGGGACCTTTGCTACTAGTATCTGGGCACAGGTGCTTGTCATTCAACTTTCTGCGCCCTTCTAACCATTCTTCCAGGGCCCTTGTGCAGAAGCTTCTGGCTTTACCATCCACAGTGTCTAGGACTTTGTTTAAAAATAATCATACAATGATATAGAGGGCATGTAGCCTCAACATATTTTGTCATTGTACTAACCAAAGAATGCCAACCTGACAGGAACAGTATGATATTTGACAATTAGAGTCAATGGCGTTTATGATCACAGCTGATAAGTGATTCAGCACATGAGCAAGAAGGATCTATGTTCTATCAATAAAACTCACTTTCTCTCTGGTTACATTCAGTCTGAGACGAGGGTATGTGTGCACTGTCTGGGGGATGTTGAACCTAGAACTTGGGGGACAGCAGCTGTGAAGAGGCCAGCATGTTCTTTCAGAGAGAAAAGTGCCCCCAGGACCTACAGGGAGACCTGCTCAGTCTCCTTCTTGCATGTGAGGAGCTCCTGGGGCACCCCTGGTGTGAATCCCGTCCAGTCTAACCACCCCTCCTCACTCCATAGAAATCAATGTGCTCCTAATTCCCACATCAACTTGCCTCATGGGACACACTAACTGACCTCTGGTGTCCGGAAAATGCCTGATAACATCTGTATGGGTGACAAATTTCAGGGATCCCTTTTGTTGACATGGCTTCCAATTGACTCATGATGAAATGTGTTGTAATTTCATTAGCCTGTTTTTTTTGTTATTATATCAGTTGATTTCATCTTCTTAGTTTATTTTTTATTTTTCAGTATATTCTAATGACTTAGGGAAACTGATATTGTTTGTGTTTTCTGCTTTTAATTTTTTCTTTCACATTGGTATTAATGCTCCTCATGTCAATATCTCATAGATATGATATTGCCTATTTTTCTACATTGTCAGCTATACTTTTATAATTGTAAAATATTTTAGTGTGAATATTTAATATTAAGAGAGTTGGGAGTCTCATAAAATACAAAGGGAAAAAAGTCATACACATTTAATTAAACACAAAACTTAATGACAATTCCTAAATGAATAGCTAGTTATATTTTTATTTCAAGTATCCTAAACACCAGTTGTGTAATTCCTCATTTCCAAGTACTTGAGAGATTTTAATTATGTTTTTATCTTCACTCCAGGACATTGTTCAGGGCTTTAAGAAAGAGGAAAGAAGAGGGAGAAACATCGAATGGTCGCCTCCCGTTGGCACCTGGAAGGGGGATGGAACCCCCAGCCTTTCCATGACAGGACGACGGTCCCTCCAACTGAGCGACACCAGCCAGGACCTGTCACCTCAGACACTTAACCTTCCTGATCATTTTCCTTCCATCAGAAACCCCTTGTCCACTGTGTCCATTTCTTCTGCTCCACAGCAGCAAGTGGAAAAAGTAGGCCTTAAAATGTTCTATGATGTTAACCCCATCTTGTTCCAACAGAGTGTTGGGCTTTTTATATTTCTGATCATGAGACAAGTGTCTTCTTATTTTGTTACATATGACGTTGCCAGGTGTCTCATAATTTCATGGTGACCCTCTGACTTTTGCTCCTCAAAACTCACAGTTACACTGAAGAGACCTTGTAGAGTCATAGCTCCCCAGGGCACAGGTGGTCTGCCCTCCCCAGGCTGGGGGTGCAGCCCTGTGAGTGCACAGCCCAAGGCCGATCCCCCACTGCTACTGGAGAAGGTTACAAGATGTTGTCAGAGGTAGAAACTGCTTCTGAACCCTAGACTCAGGCACTGTGATGATCCTGGAACTCGCTCAGGAGAAAGGAGTAACTGCTAAGCCTTTCCAAGGAAGACAGAAAGACTTTTCACTGAGAAAGACTTTTCACTGAGAAAGGAAGAAAGTGTTCTCAGGATTGGGGTTAGATTTGAAATGAACTAGATCGCTGGGGCTGAAAGGTAAACACACACATCTCACCATTCAGCCTCAGCCACTGCAGGTAAGACTCTCAGGAATAAGGTCACTAGAGCCATGAGGAAGCTGATTGGGAGGAAGACGTCAGCTGCCCATCAAATAGGGCATCTCAGTTACTGAGCAGTCATTGGTCTGTGAGAGGTCCCAGCATCTGCCTCTTTCAAGATGACCCCCAGGGGACATCAGGGTGAGACTGGGGCAGGACAAAAGAGGGGCAGCTGATTTGCATGAAGCACTTCTTTCTCCTAATGAGCCTGGGAGGCATGAAAAGGCCCCAAGGACACCACCTCCAGCCCAGGAGCCTGAGGAGGCCGTGTTCTGTGAGTGTCCCCACCATGGCCTGGACGGTGCTCCTGCTCAGTCTTCTGGCTTACAGCTCAGGTCAGAGGAAGGGACTCTGCATTTTTGGGGTTGGGAGCAAATGCAAGCACCATCTCAGAGTGACCCTTTTCTCCCTTAACAATATCTGTCTTTCTGCCGTTGGTTTTGGTGTGGATCTCAGACTGTGGTGACCTTGGATCCTTCAGTGTCTGTGTCTTCAGGAGGGACAGGGACACTCACCTGTGGCTTTAGTTCTGGGTATTTCTCTAGGTTTAAAGTCCCCAGCTGGTTCCTGCAGACCCCAGGCAATGCTCCCCACACACTCATCTACAGCACAAACACCCAGCCCTCTGGGGTCCCTGATTCCTTCTCTGGATCCCTCTCTGGCAACAAAGCCCCCTTCACCATCATGAGGACCCAGCCTGAGGATGAGGCCAACTATTACTGAGCAGTGTATGTGGATAGTAATATTGATGATTGCACAGTGATTCAATCCATGGGGGAGTGCACCCAACACCTGCACATAATTCAGAAGGGCTGAACCATTAGAGGCAGAAGAAAGGAGAGAGTGTGGAAATGGTCTGCACGGTACGGGGACTGGCTCCCTGGCCCTGGTTTCTATCCAGTGCCTCATCTCCATGCACCTGTTCCTGTCTCCCAGGGTGTGTCCATCTCCCCGTGTGACCCTGTGAAGACTGGGTTTTCTGTCTCCCCTGCTTTCTAGGGTGATGCTGGGGAGGACCTGGACCCTAAAATATATTAACCATCAGTGAGTCCCAGATCCCTCTACTCCCTGGAAGACTCTTCTGTTTAAAGCACAACAACAGGTTTTCTCTCATTGATTTGATGCTCAAACCACATACATATGTCTTTTCCCACTCAAGTGGAAGCCTCACCTTTGGGATGGCATGAAATGCAATTCCCAGACTAGACCCACAGAGATAGAAACTTGTGGGTTCAAGAATTGCCGTTCTAACAAGCCACAGATATATCACCACATGACTTCCCTTCAGGCTTCTGGCACTAGGCTGTGAAGGGGGAAACATGTGATATCATGATTTACCTTATTTGTCTCAGCTGCCTAAATATCTGATTAACACAATTTCAGGTTGAATCAATACAAAATAAATATAGGAAAGAAAACATTACATTCACAATGTTAGGAATGTATATAATATAGTTTTCTGTGTGCTTGCTTCCTGTAACGATTACTGCACAGTTAGATTTCTGGATTAGCTGTGAACACAGAAAAATGTGCAGCCCTTCTGCACAGGGACCTATCAAACAAACGACCTCTTTACTGAACTGCCTGCTTCTGGGCTAATGTGCCTGCCTGCCCTGTGTTTCTGCCATCTGAGCCAGCCCTTAGGGAGGTTTCTTGGAATTCTGTGTCAGTCAATAGGAATGTGGCTTTCCACACCCAATCACAGCAGGTCTATTCAGACCAGTCAGGACAGTGACTTTTGGGCCAATAAAGCTGCAAGAGTTTGGCACCCTCATTTGCATGAAGACAAACCAGTCAGGAACCAGGAATCAGAGGCTCCTGATCAGATGAGCTGGATTCCCTGGTGCTCAGAGAGTGCACTTGCCACTGATGAATGAAGACTGTCAGCATGGCTGAGCTGAAACACTGAAGTGGTCTCCCCGCAGCAGAGTAAAGCCGACCAGTGCAGAGTGGTCTAAACCAGGGCGGCACAAACCAGGGCACATAGAGGAAACAAGCAGAGCTATCTAGTCAGAGTGGCCCGGCACAGGGCTGCCTGTTCCCAGAGCTGTTCTGCACCCCACTGTTCCCACAGCTCTGCCGCATCACAGTTGGGCTGCCCCACAGCAGAGCTGTGTCCATAGCCATGCTGTATTGCTGTTGTTGGTACTGAGTCAAGTTTTCCGCTTTACCACACCCAAACTGGGGGTCCTTGTCAGTGTTGAATTGGTCCTCAGAACCTGGGTTAACAGGTTTTGAGGAAGGAAGGAAGAGGGAAAGAGATTTCAAGAAAACCCAACCCTGTCCCACTAGCCCTGTGTTCTACTGAATTTGTACTATTAACATTCTCTTTGAAGGTCACCAGGGGGCGCTGGGGATCTTCTCAGAGCAGCAAGGTCTGAAAAAACCTCAAGGATTCTAACTGATGGGTCCTGACCCATGCTCACTGGCAGCTAGAGGTGACAGCAGGTGCTTCCTCTCAAGGGACAGACTCAGAGATCAAAACCACCCCAGTCTCCTCCTGACAGTGAGCTACAAACTGGGCAGAGGACCCAGAATTTGGGTTGTGTGTCTCTAGCCACCTCTACCCTCCTTTGTTGTAGGGGCCAGGGTCCTCCTGCTTCAGTCATCCGGGCTGTGCCCTGGCCCCTGGCCCATATTCACTCTGCTCTCTGTTCCCTCATGTGACCCCACTCCCCAGCAGTCCTCAGGCTCTGTTGGGTCAGGAGTCATGTGTGCCGGATACAGGAGGGTCACACCAGGACTGTGCCTGCATCATCCCCTGTAAGGATGGCTCTTGTCCCCTCTACCAATGACTCCTAAGTGTTGAAAACCCAGGAGCCAAGCAGGCAGGTGAAAACTAGACTTTGGATCAGCTTGAAAGAAGAACGGTTTGCCTGGGGACCAACAGAGGGCGCCATGAGATAGTCTCTGTAAAACAGGAGCTCCTGTCTAGGCAGTTCTCCAGGATCATTCAGCGCTGGACACTTTGATTCCTGTGGGGACAGGGTGGGTATTTCCTTTCTGGACCCGGATCAGCTTCCTGCACGTGGCTCTCCGTGTAGTTCCAGAACTGCTTGCTCCCAGCGTTATCCAGGGGGGAACTAGCCTGTCAGCCTGGCCTCTTCCAGCTAGGGCTCCAGACCTTTGGGTGAACCTGCGAAAAATGCAAAGGAGGGTGGCTCATTCCCATGAGCAGCCCCTCCTCCATGGAGCCAGGTGGGAGGGGATAAGAGAGGCCTGGGCAGCCCAGCCCCAGCTGTGTGGACTGAGGAGCAGCCTGCTCACCATGGCCTGGGACCCCGTCCTCCTCATGCTGCTCTGTCACTGCACAGGTAGGGACAGGCCCCAGAGACCCACAGCACCTGCACCCTGACCTTCTGTTCACTCCATGTGCCTGTGTGTCTGCAGGTTCCCTCTCCCAGCCTGTGCTGACTCAGCCGCCCTCTGTGTCTGCATCTCCTGGAGCCACAGCCAGACTCACCTGCACCCTCAGCAGAGACCTCAGTGTTTGTAGTGAAAATATGTACTGGTACCAGCAGAAGCCAGGGAGCCCTCCCCGGTTTTTCCTGTACTACTACTCAAACTCAGACAAGAAGCTAGGACCTGGGGTCCCCAGTCGAGACTCTGGATCCAAAGACACCTCAACCAACACTGCACATTTGGTTATCTCTGGGCTGCAGCCTGAGGACGAGGCCGACTATTACTGTCAGGTATATGAAAGCAGCGGCTGGCACAGTGACAGAGACACATGAGGGAGTGTGACAAAAACTAGGGCCTCATTCGGTCCAGGTTCTGACACATGCAGGAGGCAGTAGAAGACTTACTGATAATAAGAGTAGACCTAGGCCCCTGGTTTAAATGAGGCCACACTATAGTCCCTTCCCATTGCATATAAAATGGTCATGATGACCCTCAAACATTAAACAAACTAAAATGTATACCAACATAATAAAGACAATGACAATGCCAAACAGGCAGAATGACAACACATTTTCAGTAGCAAAAGATCCGGGGAACAGAAGGTGAGATCCATCACTTGGCCATCCACAGTGCCACAGGGTGTCTCCGGGAAGATGGTGTGGTCCAGCGAGTGTGTATGAGTGTGATTGTGTGACACTGTCTGACAGACACTGACCAGACAATTGTCACAGCCCCCGAGCTTGGCATTGTTTGTCCAAAGGGAAAGCTAACCACAGAGAGAAACCTCCGAATAGTCTTCACTGCACAAAGAGCATGACCTCGTCAGAGACCAGGGGTTCAAGGTGGGTGGGGCATTGGATCTAAAAGACTCAATGGATAGGACTGGTGTCCAATCTGGGATTTTCAGAATAAGGAGTGAGATGGAGCTAAGGGTGAGGGGGCACAATGTTCTAATAACAGGTAAAAACACAAAGAGGGAGGTATCAGTCACCCAAATACAAGGGGAAAGTTGCTTTGGGCCATGCATTGGGTGACTGGAGTGAGCAGGGGCACCAGGAGGAGCTCCTTCGGAAGCGGCAGGAGAGCTGAAGAGGCAGGAGAGGCCAGACTGCTGGGATGACTGCTGCTGAGAAGGAAAAGCATAGTCACAGAGGGACCATCAGTGGGGAGTGACGTGCACACATTGGTGTCTGCTCACTCCATGTCCAGCTGAAGTGAGAACACAGTGAGCAGGGCAGGGAGACAGGGTAGGGTCAGTCTGTACCATCCCGGAGGGGAAGATAGTGGCCACATCTGGGTGAGTGTAGTGGAGATGAAGACAGTAGAGAAGATTCCAGATGGTTTCCTTGGGGAAATGCAGGCCTAGGGCCTTCTTGGAAGGTCAGTGTGGGGGTGCAGATGGGTCTAGAATGGGTCCATATTCCTGGTTGGGATGTGGTTGGATGAGCATGGTCGTATGCAAGAGGGGCAAACATGTGTGGACCATGGGTTAAGGACAGTGAATATCTGTGTTTTGTTTTCTTTTTTATTCACTGACTTTCTTTTTGGGGAATTAATATAAATTACAGAACCACAAATAAACATCACCATGCTCCAGACAACTGATTCTACAATAAGCCAGCAACAGCCTGTGAGGGCCACGGGCACCCTTTGGTTTCCGTGTGGTCCCTGTGCGATGCGGGGAGGGGGGGGGTTTCTGTGACTTATTCAGAGGGAAGCATTGAGGCTTCAAAGGAGTACAATATGCACCTGTGAAGTTAGTAAGTGAGAGTGGACGTGACTGGATTAAAAAATTTATACATGTTTTCATATTGAAATATATACCATTCATATTAACAGCATTATTATCACAGACATTGATTAGGTAAAGACACTGGGGAAGCAACTGTGCTGATATTCTGTTCATGAGTGGAATGCAAATCTCTCACGCAGTAGGGTCTGGAGAAGGTGTGTTGAGTGAACGAATAGGCATTGTGGACAGTGAGGGAGGCTCACACAGGAACCCCGGGGACATCAGTGTCATCATACTGGACACTCTTGTAGCAACTTCAATGCTTCTGCACATCCCCAAAGCTCCAACCCCATCTCAATGCAGTCCGCATGTGGTGACAGAGACCCATTTACCCTGCTGGACCCCTGAGGGGCTGTGGGGACGTGGCTGTGTCCTGGGACAGAAGTGCTGTGACCGTGTCATGTGGATGCTGTCTCGGGGGAGCAGTAAGAAAGCAGATCTCAGTTCTGAATGATTCTGGCCTCTTTCTGAAGATGTCCCCTATGACTGGTTATCAATGGACCCTGGCCCCATTCCAGGTGACAACAGGACAATTGATGTGGTTTATGGTATTGGGACACCATGGTGGGAAGTAAAGAGTGAAGAGAGAGGTAGGAACCAGCCACCCTGCAATAGAGGGTGTGCAGGGGTCTTCATGCCCTTGGCTCATAGGTTCCCTGAGGGGAGGACCCATTCACTCTGAGGGCTCAGGCACCTGTATGGTGCCAACATCATAGTTATCTAAACAATAGGAAGAATAGGAGGAAGTCCTCATGCAGAGGAGGTCACCTCTTTAGAGTAAGGAGTCAGGTGTGGGGACACCTGCGACATAGTGAGGAGGCCTGGGGGTCTAGGAGCCCCTATCCTGTGTGGGTGGGTGATGTGCCAGGCAGGACTCAAGTCCAAGCCTCACTCTCTGTCATCCAAGCAAGCTCCCACCTCTCTATCCAAGTCCTAAGTGAGTGTGGACTCTGAAACAGCAGGGGGCGCTGTGGGCCTACCCCTGAAGGTCTGTGGGAGATCTCAGCTGGGAAACCAGGGCCTGGGCCCAGTTCCCTATGCTCTGTGCTCACTGGGGACCAGCAGCTGTGATCTCCCAGGCCCCACCCTAAGAGAGGCTCCAGATGCCCCACCCCCACCCAGCTTTCACCAGCTTTATCCCCAGGGACCCAGGAGGAGGAAACAATTTGCATGAAGGGTCCTCTCTGCCCTCCCAGGAGGGGACAACATAAGAGAGACTTTGTGCCTTTCTCTCCCTCATGGGCTCAGAAGCAGAGTGTGGGCACCTCCACCATGGCCTGGACCCCTGTCCTCCTCGCCCTCCTTGCTCACTGCTCAGGTGACTCACTGAGGGAAGCTGGAGTAGTGACTATGGGACATACCTGGGTCACCTTTTTTCTCTCTGACTGAGAACACGCTGTGAGAAATAGCCTCATCTCATGTCTCTATGTGTCTCTACTTTTCTGTTCCAGGGTCCTGGGCACAGTCTGGGCTGACACAGCAAGCCTCGGTGTCAGGATCTGTGGGACAGAAGGTCACCCTCACGTGCACTGGAACCAGCAACAATGTTGGAATGTTTGGTGCAGGCTGGCACCAACAGGTTCCTGGTGCTGCCCCCAAAGCTGTGATGCTCGGAAGTACTCGGCCCTCAGGGATCCCAGATCGGTTCTCTGGCTCCCACTCCAGCAACACGGCCTCTCTGACCATCACGGGCATGCAGCCTGAGGACGAGGCTGATTATTACTGTTCATCATTTGACTTAAGTAGGAATCACACAGTGCTCCAGCCCCATGGGGAACTGAGACAAAAACCTGCCCTGTCCCCATGATCACCCCCTGGGTGCCTGTGACCCATAAAGAGGGTGGTGTGGCAGACCCTAGGCAGGGGTGTCCCACATTTTGGAATCTTTTGGCAGCACTGGAGAAGTAGAGTTATCTTAGGCTTAACATTAAATACATTGAGACACCTAATTACAAAAAAAAAATCATAAAAAATTTACTTTTTAAGTAAATTTACAAATTTGTGTTGGGCAGCATTGATAGCCATCCTGGCCACATGCAGCCCACAGGACAGGGCTGAACATCCCTGCCTAGAAGGTCTGACTCCGAGGGTCTGATTTTGTGAGCAAAAACCCACCTAAAGAGTTAGTGGCAGCTGATTCTTCTCATACTGTTTATCATAGCTTTGTTAAAACATAACTTTCATACTGTAAGTTTCACTGGTTCATTTGTACAAGACAACGTCATTTGGCATATTTACAGAGTGGTATGACCATCCCATATTCTAATTTTAGAACATTTTTATTATCCCTCAGAGAAAGTCCCTAACATCAGTAATCACCCCTCATCACTCCTGTGTGGGTGCCAAGCCACTGCCGACCCACTTTCTGCGTTTATATGTCCGTTCCCTCTCCCGGACACTCATACAGATGGAAGCAGGAAATAGATGGTCCTTGGTGGCTATCTTGTGTCCTTTAAAATTCTTGTGAACAATGTCCTTGAGGTCCCATGGATGCTGAGCATGGATCAGTACCCTTTTTTTGGTCAAATATTATAGCAATGTCTGAGCAACTTGGTGTTTGTTGCCCATCACCTGCTGATAGGCATGGGGTTGTTTTATCTTTGGCTGCTGTGCACAGAGCTGCTGGGAACATCTGTGTACACGTTACGAATTGTTTTGTTTTAAGTGGATATGCTTTTGTTTGTCTTGGAAAGACACTTCGAAGTGGAGTAGTCGAGACACATGACAACCTTCTGTTATGATTGTGAGAGGCTGTTAGATGTCAGTCAGTACAGCTCCATGGTTGGCTTTTCTACCAACAAGGCGTCAGGGCCTGATTTGTCCACATCTCCCCAACAACTGCTCAACTGTCTCCTTTATCACCGCCCTTCTAGTCCTGATGAGTGACACCTCACTGCAGTTTTAAAGAGCAGCAGTGATGGATCGCCCTCGTGTCTGTCCCATCCAGGAATCAAACCTGCAACCCAGTCATGTGCCCTGACTGGGAATCACAGCAGCCACCTTCTTGCTTTGCAGAACAATGCCCAACCAACAGAGCCACATTGGTCACGATTCTTACTGCAGTTTTAACTTGTATTCCTACTTGTAGTGACCAATGGCATTTGGCGTCCAAATGGGATAAGAAAATGGTGAAAAATTTACTAAATATGCCCCCACCATGTTCCTCACCCTTCCAAGGACCCTCATGGTTGGTCCACACCAGGACACCATGATTGGTCTGTGTAGGAACACAGGCCAGCTGTTCTCATCTCATAACCTGCAGCTCAGCTCCCTGACCATGCAGAACTCTTATAAAAGGCCACTCCGGGCCCACACGCCCACCCGTGATGTGTGTGACTGACATGCAGGTATTGTGATGACAGACCGAGATTGCCTTCTCTTCCCAGAGGCAGTAAGATAGTAAGGGAATTTTAAGAACCCTCACAGACAGTCACTTGCACACTGTGCCTGGGCACCTCTCTGACGCCTGTCCCTCTGTAGGACAGGGCCAGACAGAGGCCAGCACCCAAACCGATCTTCCATCTACACACTCCATATGGGGGCTCCTCCTGTTCCCAGCACAAAGCAGCTTCTCCCTCGGAAAATTCTGCCCCACTACAGATAATGTCTGCCTGTCAGGGTCCCAGTCACAGAGAGTGACATTGAACTCAGCCTGACTCTGATTCCACTGTGACTCTGCCCTCCAGGACTGAAAGCCACTGTGAGAGCCATAGTTGGACTCTGCTGCTTTCCCCCATCTTGGCTCTCTATGTCCCTGTCCTTCTGGATCCATCGGTCTGTATCTATCCTGTCATGTTCTTTCCTCAGGCCTCAGGTCAGTTGTTGTCCCAAGGTCTAGACTCTCCCTCATGTTCTCATCTTCCTCCACCAATCAGCCAATGAGAATCATCTCCAGCCTGTAGCCACAAAAACATTGTGTGTGCCATGTGTATTTCTGGGGAAATACAGGTTCAGCAAAGAAGAATTTTAGATGTTTATGGTAAATACTCAAGGATCTAGAAAAAGTACTTTACTGAGCTGTTAGTCAGAACTCAGTCACCACAGTATAAACAGATTATGTATGAAAATCCTCTTCACTATTGTTGCTCGTGGGTCACCGGCCAGCAGTGACCATGGAATGCTGTGGATGGCTCGACGATAAACACGCGAGAAAAAACGACATGCACAAAGACAGACTAGTTTCTGTGGGGAAGTAGGGATGAAATGGCCACCCCCCCTAGTGGGGAGCATGCCGATTTACAGTCCCTACCTGCTTTTATTGGGCTCATTCTGCATAATAATTCAGGTAAAGTACAGTACTCATTAGGGGGAAGTAAGGAACCATAGAAAACAAAGAACTCTGCTGGTCTATTGAGTCGGGGTCAAAGAGCTGTAAGACTGAGGAACAAAATAACTTCCCCCTAAGACCCTTCTCATTCAACTGAGAGCACTCTAAACAAAGAAGGTTTCACAGTAATTTACATGTTTTTTCTTAGGCCTGATCACCCCGGGGAATCCGCACTTCTCAGTACAGAGCTGCACCACCCTGTCATTGTTTCAGGCTTAGGTGGAGCAAGGGAACTAAGGCAACTGGGAGACAAGGAGGTTTTCTCCCAGACACTGAGAACTTAGGCTATGTCAAAGCCGAGGAGCGAGGGTCCATCACCCCCTTTTGCTGCAGCCCCCCAAGTCCTTCTTTTGGGGGGGCCTCCCAAAGTGATCGTGCCTGTCTTAGGTCATTCCCCCCGTGGGGAATCTTACCCCTCTTTGGCTAACTAGCCAAGCTTTTTGGGGTTCAGTCATGAATAAAGCAGCAGAAGCAGCATTCCTGCCAGGAAGATAAGCTTTTGTCTCCTTGCTGGCTTACGGTTCCAAGGGCGTTCCCTTAGCCTTAGCCTAGACGGGGGTTTCAGCTTCTGATACCAGTCAGGGCGGTTCCCAACACACTATCTTAGCGACCATCTCAGCCTGTCAAAAAATAATCTTGAGAGAGTTTCTCCCATGACTCTCATACAAATGGAGCATGAACATGTTTTTAAAATTACATGTAACTCATATTTTACTGAGAGGACCAGTAAGAGTATGAACAAATATTTTAAAAAATATTTTTAAAAATAATTTTAAGAGGTAGTATTTTTATTGCACCATTATATGGCCAATAATGCAAATTGTGTGTCTGTGTTGGAGATAAAATAATTCCTGTTTTAAAGGGTAATAAAACTAACAGTTTTGCATTTGTCTTCTCCAGTGGCCAAAATCTACACATTAACATGATTCCACTTACAGAAAAACTCCAAAAGGAGGATGTCGAGATTTTGGACGTGAGCTTAGACTTGCCTAAGTTGGTATTTCCTAAAGGAGACTCGGTTCTCCCTCTGCCCACCTTCTCATCCTCTCTCCCCTTCTCTCCCTTCTGACACATGGCTCCACCCCACCTTCTTTTCCCAGAGACTCAGCCAGTCAGCCAGCTCAGTGACCTGACCAACCACAACACATCTTCTTGGGTCATGAAGCTCTTGCCCAGCTACAGTCTCCATTTCTGAACTGTGAGCCATTTTCCTGACAGTCCACTTTTCCTGGGTCATGCGTTGCATCTCTGTCTTCCCCAGTTTATTTCACTGTGGTGATTTCTCTACATCTTCACCTAAAGCCATGAGTCTGTGCCACGCCCATGTCCCTCAGCTCTCATGATGCCTCTACTCCCTGCTCCCTCATCATCTGTCCAACATGCATCCCCTCGCAGAACCCTGAGGACAGCAGGGAACTCTCTGGTCTCCCTGCACGAGAGTTGAAGGTGAGTAAAAGAGACCCCTCCGCACCTGCATCTGTAATCTCCTCTCCCACAGCTTCGGCCACATGTTACATTCGTCATGATTTCCACTTCTCTGTCTCCTTATACAACAAAACTCTACACTGGAAAATGTAGTTTATTTATATCAGAGACTGAGAGTATAACAAATGGTGTTCCCGGGGATGTTTGTGAGCTCAGAGTGACCAGTCTCAGGGCAGTGTCCCCAACATCATTTGCATCCACAGATGAATTGTGATCACTGAGCAGCAGGGGTGCTGTGGGGACCCAGGGTCAGACAGTGGGTGCCTCCCACTGAGTGAACTCCCAAACAGCCCAGGGCTGGGGACTTGGGGCCTGTGGTTACTGATGGGGACCCTGTGACTGGGCTGGGCAGAGCCTCCTGCTCACTGGTCTGTGTAAGGTCCCTGCACCTGCTCCTGTCCTGGACCCTCCCAGGGGACAAACCCAGTCTCACCCACCAGCTCCCTGTCCAATCAGCTAGGCTCTCACTTGGCTGGTTCTCAGGGTAGAAAAGGTTCATCATCATTGGGGGAAACAAATAAGAGTGAACAGCTCCTCCTCTTCCCAGCCAATGGGGGACATAAAAGAGGCCTGGCCCACCTCAGACCTCATCTGGGGACACAGGAAGCTGCCTGCACCATGGCCTGGACCCTTCTCCTGTTTGTGCTTGTCTCCCACTGCACAGGTACAGCAAGACTTCAAATTCCCAGGGTCACCCACCAATCCTCTGTCACCTCTGTGACCTAGATCCTTCTGTAGCTTAAATGTTATCCCTGCCCCAGCACCCGTGAATGTCTGTGTTTCCAGGTTCCCTCTCCCAGCTTGTGCTGACTCAGCCGCCTTCCCTCTCAGCATCTCTGGGAGCCACAGCCAGAATCACCTGCACCCTCAGCAGTGGCATCAGTGTTGGTGGCAGCTACGTAAACTGGTACCAGCAGAACGCAGGGAGCCCTCCCCGGTATCTCCTGTGGTATAAATCAGACTCAGAGAAGCACCAGGGCTCTGGGGTCCCCAGCCGCTTCTCAGGATCCAAAGATGCCTCGGCCAATGCAGGGCTCCTGACCATCTCTGGGCTGCAGCCTGAGGACGAGGCCGTCTATTACTGTATGATCGGGTACAATAATGCTTCTCACAGTGACACACACAGAGGGGGAAGTGGGACAAAAACCTCAACCTAGCAGAGTTTTCTTTGAAGACAGTTGAATTTTTGCATGTATGAACATAATTTTGTGTATGTAAATATACTCTAAGGTACCTTCTGGTTTACAATGCGTCTAATCCCAGTTTCCCATTCCACGTCTACAGTCTCAGGGACACGGAGGCCAAACTCAATACAAAGTGGTCACGGTGACACTGGTTTATGTTAGCACCTAACGTATCTACAGTAAAAGAAAACATAATAAACACCTTTTTGTGTATTTTTCATCTTCACTGTGACAGTTAAGATTCCATATAATTTCAAAAATACCCTCCTCCTCCATCCCTGGTGCTGCTTATTAAAACCCTTCTTCCTTCCCCCTGGTTTGAGAGAGAAACAGCACCTGCTTTTTCAAGAAATAAATCCACATCTGAGCGCTTCTTGGCCTGTGCCCTCTGGCGAGCTGTTTGGGAGGGAACTTCCCGCAGACTGCACACGTGCAGTGACGGCCGCCCTGGTCGCGCCTGAGGCCGATTCTCCATTTCCTTTGCTGACGCCTGCACACAGTGACACGTCTCTGTTTGTATTCTTAAGTCCTGTGTCCTTCTCTCATGCATGCCACCAATTCTACTCAAAACCAGCAGACATTTGTCACGTAGTAACATTCCTGCCTGGAAACTAGAAGGGCCTTGAAGTTATGTTTTGTTATTTAGATATCTCAGTCACCTAGTAGAAACAGACTGCATGTATAAAGCAGAGACAGCATGGCCTGGAAACAGAGAGGATTCAGAAGGGCCTCGCCCATCGTATGTCGGCTGTGCGGGCGCATGGGACAGTGTGTGGGTTTGGCCACAGGGACGCAGTTTCAAAGTATGAGGTGGTTTATTGCACCACATTTTTAAGTTCTTCACAGATTTTGATAGTAAGGTAGTTATTTCCGGTGTGCTCTTTAGATGTATAAGGTTAGTAATACTTTACTTGAATCTATTAATAAATCTCCATACTTAGTGACTGTGTGCCAAAATCACTGTCTCTCTGAGCCACACGTGCCGTGTCCCTGAGCCGTGAAATGGACTGTCATGGGTTGTCACCTATTTTCTAGGTTTGGGAATTCAAGTCATAAGAAAGAAAACTGTCTCCATAATTCACAGGGTAATCACAGGGATTTTCAATGTAATACATGTGCTTCAAAAATGTATTTTAAAAACTTGATTGATGTTTTCAATGCCCTGAGAATTTCTATAATTCAGAAAAAAGAATTAGTTGCCCAAGCATGGAATAGACATTCTTATTGGGAAACAGTGAATTCAATATCATTAGACAGTTTGATGCATAGGTTGGATTTCCTCCTTCCCCGAACTTACTTGTTATACACATGCAGAAGCTATCCATGAGATTTGAAAAACCTTTGTGATGAACAGATGAGACACAGCAGTTCCCTTCCTGGGCACCTAGTGACAGTCACTCACTGCAGGGGATTTAGAAGGAGGATGGACCCAAGGACACAAACGGTCAGGTCCCCATTGCTCACGGTCTTTCCTTTTCCAGCTGGGAGTCCATGCCCTTTGGCCTCCTGCACCCATTTCTCCCACCTCCCACTCCCAGCCTCTGGCTAACACCAGTCCATTGTCTGTGTCTGTGAGCTTTTCGTTTGTTTGTTGGATGGTTTGTTTTGGTTTGGTTCATTTTGGTTGTGGATTCATTGTTTTTCAGGGTTTTCAGTTTTGTTTAAATTCCACCTATAAGTGTGATATTTGTTTGCTATTTGTCACCCTCTGTCAGACTTACTTCACTTAGCTTATCATCCTGAAGGTCTGTCTATTATTAGAATGAATAATATTCATATATGTTCTTTCATTGACGAACATTTAGGTTGTTTCCATGACTTGACTGTTACAAATCATACTGACATGGACATGGGGGTGCATGTATCCTTCTGATGTAGTGTTTTCCTTTGCTTCAGATCAATACCCAGAAGTGGATGATCTGCATCATACGTTAGGTCCATTCTTAGAAATCTGACCATGGGTGTGTGACTAGAAAGACCAACCCTCTGAGATGCAGGAACCAGCTGGGGTCCCAGGACATTGGGCCATGGGGACGTGTGTGACCAGCAGGAGGCGCTGTAGGACTGTCCTGAGTTACCCTCATAGCTGCTCACTGAGGAGCCTTCACTCAATGGAGCTTGGGTCTAAGGGTGTGTCTTGTGCTTCTGACTGGGGACTCAGCAGCTGTTCTCCCTCTGACCTTGTAGAGTCCCCTGAGCAAGGACCTTTGAGTGGTCTGAGTAGGTGCTTCCCCCCAGGGTTCTCCCAAGGGGTGAAACCAAACTCCATCCCCCTTTGTCTGGGGTGTGAGCTGAGCTCCAGCTCCAGGGGTCAAAAGGGGCAGGGCAGCCTCTGAATGGACACACATTTGCATGGACCTCCCCTCCTCTGGCAGAGCGTGGGTAGAAAAGGAGGCCTGGGCAGCCCAACCCCACTGTGGGCTCAGGGGCTGTGTGCACCATGGCCTGGACCCCTCTCCTCCTCGTGCTCCTCTCTCACTGCACAGGTAGGGATGGACCTGGGATAGCTGGGGATCCCCCAATATTACACCCCTCTTGCTCAGAATCTTGATAAACTTTACCCTGGTGTCTGTCGCATCACCCTTAAGTGTCTGTGTGTCTGCAGGTTCCCTCTCCCAGCCTGTGGTGACTCAGCCGTCCTCCCTCTCTGCATCTCCGGGAGCCACAGCCAGACTCACCTGCACCCTCAGCAGTGGCTCCAGTGTTGGCAGCTACTACATACACTGGTTCCAGCAGAAGCCAGGGAACCCTCCCAGGTATCTGCTGTATTACTACTCAGACTCAAAAAAGCATCAGGGCTCCGGGGTCCCCAGCCGCTTCTCTGGATCCAAGGACACCTCAGCCAATGCAGGGCTCCTGACCATCTCTGGGCTGCAGCCTGAGGACGAGGCCGACTATCACTGTATGAGTTGGTACAGTGGTACTCCTCACAGTGACACACACAGATGGGGAAATGAGACAAAAACCTCAGCCTAACACAGTTTTCTTTCAAGACACTGGAACATTTTTTAGTAATTGTGTGTATGTAAACTGTACTCGGGGGACCTTCTGGTTTCTAATGGGTCTACTTCCAGTTTCCCATCCCTTGTCTAGAGTGTCAGGGACCCAGAGGCCCAACTGAACACACAGTGGTCACGGTGACACTGCAGAGCTGCCTGGTGTTCACTGTGGGAACCGGGGCCTGTGGAGCTGCCCTTGGTCCCATGAAATGACACAATGGAGCCTTTTCTGCGTTTAGTCTTTGTTATGATCCGGGGATATCCCGGCAGGTGACAGTCTCCACAGAACACACTCTGCAGGGCCAGGGCTCTGAGCAGGGACCTGCATGTCCCTTTCAGGCCCATCTGCTCAGAGCCCCCACGGCACACAGTGTCCCAGGGACGAGGGACTAAGCTGTGAGACGCTGTGCAAGGATGCAAGTCACGGCTGCCCTGGACCCCTGGCTGGGTCTTGAGCCTTTAGTTGGGAAGTCAATGGGAAGAGGGTTTCTGAAAGGAAAATTCCAGGCTGGGGCTAAACCCTTCTTTATGGAACATGAATCAGTGGGGTGTGACCCACAGTTGCTGGAAAAATGCTGAGCCCACCCATGGAAAACTGGGTGACGTGGATCCATGGATGAATGTCCTTATGGCTGACACCACTCAGGAGCATGGGGACTCCTGTGAGTGGCATCCCTGAACAGCTTCCCTGAGCCCACTGGCACTGACTGGGGTCTCCTCTCCTCTCACACGCCACTGGAGCTTTCCCAGATCCACAGTTCAGGGTGGGATAAGGAATATCAGGAGTAAGAAGGTTCCATATTTGCATTTTTCACTTACCCTTTCAAGCTCTTGAGAAGCCCAGATATGAGGCTTCCTTTTCCTGTACAAGGCAAAACAGACACATTGGGTATCACCTTGGAATGGTCCCCAGGGCTCCCAGGAAGAGTCTCTACCTTGTGAACTAGGGCAGAGGTGATGGATCCTCAGGGGCTCGTCCATCATGTCTGCCTTCTGGTGTGTGCACACGGCCTCTTGGACCTGCTCTGGGCTCCAGCCTGATGGGCTCACTGTTATGTAGCTCAGAACAGTGTCCTGTCACCCAAGGGCTGCAGTTCCACAGAGAAGTGAGGTAAAGCCTGCTGTCCACTCTGCATCCTGTCTCATCAAGGCTGTACCCCTGACTCTGTCATATACCAGCTGAGGTTTTGGCCTCTGGTGTCATGAGTACTATGAAACCATGAGGCCTCAGATTCTCACCTTCATCTATCCTTGATGCTCAGTGAAAAGTCTCCTTCCTTACTAGTACCGAACACAGACAGAATCACTTGGTCCCCAAATACACAGAACCCCTTCGAGCTGCCAGGACTGTGACAAGGAAGCAGAAGTCCAGCCTGTGTGACCTGGGAGACTGGGGGCCTCCCAACAACTTCTGGCATGTCCTCTGTTCCTGGATCAGGCTGTTCTGCTCTTCCCTGAACTCTGACACTGTGAGGAAGCTGTGTTGCTCTCTTGTTCCCGAGATTCCACCCTGGAGGACCTCCTGATCTCCAGCTACACAGAGATCCCTTCATGAAGGCAGGCTTTTAGACCCATCCTTGTTAGCTTTCTCTGTTTTTAACTTAAATGTCACCCTCCCCTCTCTATTCCTTTTCCAGGTAATATTGGTTAAATATGAATTCTTTTGGATCTACACTCTATAAAGTGAATGCTGATTCAATGCAAGTTCTTAGCAAATAAACTTGATCAGGCTCAAGGCAGACTGGGTAACAGGTGAGAGGGTTTCTTACACCAGATATAAAAGAAGAACTTCTTAAAAACAGTGACAGCTCCATTTATATTTATGTCAATTCTTATATTGAAGAAATTGAAAGATAGACTACAATATATACCTAAAATTCAGAGTATTCAAATAAAGTCAATGTTGTCAGGATAACAATGAAGGGCACAGAAGCACCCACACCTGTATCCAGGAACACAGGACACCTGCCCCTGGGTAGTGAAAGGTCAAGGAAAGAGAGACCTGAAGAGCCAAGACCTGTGCAAGGTGGACTTTGGCAACTAACCTGAGACATGGCAACCACACCTAACAAATGCGTCCTCCTGTAAGGGGGCCAGGGTGGAATTCTCACCATGTGTGGACCGCCTGGATTGTCTGGGGACCTTTAACATGTTTCAAGGTGGGTATGTCCCTGGGAAGAATCCATGGAAAGTCAAATATCCCAAAATATCTGGGAGCACAGCATGTCACTTAGCTGTCTGCAAGTCATTAGTGACCACTATAAATTAATGGCTCAATGCCAACATCACAGAGAGGACCTGCACTTTCTACTGCCTTGGAAATGGACATCTGAAAAAAACATCTGCAAACGGCAGAAAGCCTTTCCAGGACAGCGGAGCAGTACGAAATGTGCTCGAGGGTTAGATCTGAGACCAGCAGAGGATGCCTATGGATTGGTTCTGGGAGCTCAGAGTACTGGGACAGGAAGTCTAGGAGAATACTGGACTGGCTCTTACACATTTGGACAGGCAGTGTCCCCACTGAAGTGTGACGATCCTGCAACTGGTCCCCAAACCGCATGAGCACTCAGCTCTGACTCACACACTAGCCTCATGTTTTACCCACATCCCCTCACCTGCTCATTGTCCAGGCCTCATTCACAGGCAAAGACAGAAGCTCCATCTGAAACCAAAAAAAAATTTCCTTGAAAAACCTTGACTACAGCACTGTCTGGACACAGGATGGGAGACAGCGGTCCAGGGACTGTCTCAGTCCCAAGCTCTGGGGCGCCTCCAGCATGGCCCAGACTCACTCTTTCCAGTCAATGAACCAAGCCTTCACTTTAGGAGACAGGGGCATATTATTAGGGGAAGGGGACCTTTGTTACTCGTATCTGGGCACAGGTGGTTGTCATCTATTCTTTCTGCCACCTTCTAACCCTCCTTCTAGGGCCCTTGGGCAGATGCTTCTGGCCTTGCCATCCACAGTGTCTAAGACTTTGTTTAAAAATAATCGTATCATGATATGGAGGGCATGTAGCCTCAACATATTTTCTCATCTTACTATTCAAAGAATGCCAACCTAACAAGAAATGTCATTTATGATCACAGCTGATAGTTGCACAATCGATTCAGCTCGTGAGCAAAGAGAAACTATGCTATATCAACAAAACCCACTTTGTCTCCCTGGTTACATTCAGACTGAGACGAGGGTATATGTGAACTCTCTGGGGTCTCTTGGCTATAGAATTGGGGAAGAGTGACTGTGAAGAAGCCAGCATGTTCTGTCAGAGATAAAAGCTTGCTAAGACCTGTCGCAGACACCGGCCCACAGTGTCCACGGCATTACAGATGAGATACAAGACAAATTCACACAGACTACCGAGTCCTGTGGTGGAAAAGGGACTGCACACCTACCCTCTCAAGGGAAGGGTGCCTCAGAGAGGCCTGGCCACTCTCTGAGAGAGCCCAGATCCTTGCCTTCACCGGTTTTTGTTGGCTTTCAATTTGTACAGGAATACAGGTAAAGTTCATTATTGATTGTCAGGCAGTAAGGATCAAACAATAGATAATATACAAAGAACTATGAGGGCTTATTCTGAGTCAAGGTCTGTTAGCTAAAGGACTACAAAACTTTGGGAAACAAACTCATTTTCTGATGGGACCTTTATCATTTAATTGAGAGCATTCTTAGGGAAGCATGTTTCACAGGAATTTGTGTATTCTTTCTCAGGCCTGAGCACCCGGCGAGCCCGTCCTATCCAGCACAGGGCTGCACTGCCCTCTGTCATTGTTTCAGGCTTAAGTCAGGCAGAGGAAGCAAGGCAGCCAAGAGATTAGGAGACTTCTCCCAGACAGAATGAGGACTCAGGCTTTGTCAAAGTTGAGAGGCAAGGGTCAACCACTTCCTTTCTCCATAGTCTCCCAAGTTTTTCCTGGGGCTTCCACATGATCATGCCTGTCTTAGGTCGTTCCCCCCTTGGGGAATCTTACCCATCATTGGATAACTGACCAAGCATTGGGGGTCAGTTATGAAAAAAAAGAAAAGCAGAAGCTGCGCTCCTGCCAGGGAGATAAGCTCTGTCTCATTAGTGGCTTATGGTCCAAATGTCCCGCACTCAGCCTTAGCCATGGAAGGGGTTACAGCTCCTGAAACCAGGCAGGGCATCTCCCAACAAGGACCTACAGGGGGAGTTGTTCTATCTCCTTCTTGCATGTGAAGTGCTCCTGGGGCACCCCTGGTGTGTCTCCCATCCAGTCTAACCACAACCTCCTCACTCCGTAAGTATCGATGTGCTCCTAATTCCCACATTGATTTGCCTCATGGGCTCACTAAATGACCCTTGATGTTTGGAAAATGCCTGAAGACATCTGTATGGGCAACAAATTCCAGGGATCCTTACTGCTAATATGGCTTCCAATGGACTCATGATGAAATGTGTTGTAATTTCAATAGCCAGGTTTTTTTTTTGTATCATATCAGTTGTTTTCTTCTTATTATTTTATTTCTTGTTTTTCAATATATTCTAATGACTTAGGAAAACTGATATTGTTTGTGTTTTCAGCTTTGTCACTTTTTCTTTTACTCTTGTGTTAATACTCCTCATGTCAATAGTTCATAGATATCATATCATTTATTTTTCTACATTACCAGAACTATAGTTGTATAATTGTAAAACATTTCAGTGAGAATATTTAATATTAACAGAGTTGGGACTCTCATAAAGTATAAAGAGAAAGAAAATATATTATACAAATTTAATTAAACTCAAAATTTAATAACACTTTCCAAATGAATACCAAATCATACTTTTATTTCAATGATGCCAAACACCACTTGTGTAATTCCTCTGTTCCGAGTAGTTGAGACCTTTTCATTTTTTTTATTTTCATCCCAGGACATTGTTCAGGGCTTTGAGAAATAGGAAGGAAGAGAGAGAAACATGGATGGGAAAGAGAAACATCGATTGGTTGCCTCCCGTTGGCACCTGGAAGGGCAATGGAACCCGCAACCTTCCCAGCACAGGCCGGTGTTCCCACCAACTGAGCCACACCAGCCAGGACCTGTCACCTGAGACA
Source organism: Phyllostomus hastatus (assembly GCF_019186645.2). Taxonomy (NCBI): domain Eukaryota; kingdom Metazoa; phylum Chordata; class Mammalia; order Chiroptera; family Phyllostomidae; genus Phyllostomus; species Phyllostomus hastatus. Next base: position 621,700 of record NW_025334040.1, on the reverse strand, counting down.
CTTCACCTTCCTGATCATGTTTCTTCCATCACAAACCTCTCTGTCCACTCTGCCCATTCCTTCTATTCCACAGCAAAAGGTGGAGAAAATGAGTGTTTCAATGTTCTATGATGTTAACTCTAACTTGTTTGAATAGAGTGCTGGATTTTTTATATTTCTGATCATGACACAGTGTCTTCTTATTTTTTGAGATCTGATGTTGCCAGGTGTCTCATAATTTCATGGTGACCCTCTGAGTTTTGCTCCTCAAAACCCACAGTTACAGTGTAGAGACCCCATAGAGTTGTGTCTTCCCAGGGCACAGGTGGTCTGCCCTCCCCAGGCTGCTGGTGCAGCCCTGTGAGTGCACAGCCCAAGGCCTGGTCCCCCACTGCTACTGGAGAAGGTTACAAGACGTTGGCAGAGGTAGAAACTCCTTCTATACCCCAGACACAGGCACTGTGATGGTCCTGGGAACTCACTCAAGAGAAAGGAGTAAGTGCTAAGCCTGTCCAAGTAAGAGAGAAAGAGTTCTCACTGAGGAAGGAAGAAGATGTTCTCAGGATGGGGGTTAGATTTGAAATGAACTAGACTGCTGGGGCCGAAAGGTAAACACACACATCTCACCATTCAGCCTCAGCCACTGCAGGTAAGACTCTCAGGAATATGGCCACTAGAGTCATGAGGAAGCTGATTGGGAGGAAGATGTCAGCTGCCCAGCATACAGGGCATCTCAGTCACTGAGTGGTCATTGGCTTGTGTGTGGTGCCAGCATCTGCCTCTTTCAAGATGACCCCCAGGGGCCATCAGGGTGACACTGGGGCAGGACAGGAGAGGGGATGCTGATTTGTATGAAGCACCTCCTCCTCCTCATGGGCCTGGGAGGCATGAAAAGGCCCAAAGGACACCACCCTCCAGCCCAGGAGCCTGAGGAGACTCAATCTTTGAGTGTCCCCACCATGGTCTGGACGGTGCTCCTGCTCAGGCTCTTCAATTACAGCTCAGGTGAGAGAAAGGGCATGTGTATTTTGGAGGTGGAGGGCAAATAAAAGCAGGGTCAGAGGTGCACCCATTTTGTCTAATAGCATCCCTTCTTCTCTGCTGTTGGTGTTAGGTGTGGATTCTCAGACTGTGGTGACCCAGAAGAGGTCACTGTCATTGTCTCCAGGAGGGACAGCCACACTCACCTGGGGCTCTAACTCTGGGTCAGTCTCTAGTGGTAAGTACTCCAGATGGTTCCAACAGACCCCAGAAGAGGCTCCCTGCACACTCCTCTACCACACACATACCTGGCCTTCTGGGGTCCCTGATCACTTCTCTGGATCCCTCTCTGGCAACAAAGTCGTCCTCACCATCACAGGGGCCCAGCCTGAGGTCGAGGCCTATTATTATGGTGATCTGTATGTGAGTACTAGTGTTGGTACTTACACAGGGATGTGAACCCATGGGGAAGTGCACTCAACACCTGCACATAATTCAGAAGGCCTGAACCATGATAGGAAGAAGAAAGGAGAGAGAGTAAAAATGGTTTTCACAGTATGGGCATTGGCTCCATGGCCTTTTGTTCTATCCAGTGCCTCATCTCCATGTGCCTCCTCCTGACTCCCAGGGTGTGTCCTTCTCCCCGAGTGACTCCGTGAAGGGCGGGTTTTCTCTCTCCTCCGTCCTAAGGTGATGCTGGGGAGGACCTGGACCCCAAATATATTAACCATCAGTGAGTCTCAGATCCCTCTACTCCCTCGAAGACTCTTCTGTTTAAAGGGCAGGAACAGGTTTTCTCTCATTGATTTGACGCTCAGACCACATACATAGGTCGCTTCCCTCTCAAGTGGAAGCCTCACCTTCGGGCTGGCTGGGAATGCAGTTCCCCAGGCTAGACCCACAGAGACAGACACCTGTATTTGCTGCGAGGATTGTTCTAACAAGCGCTTCATGAGATTGTTATATTTATTAAAGTTTGAAAAATGCCTCCTCTGCTATTTGTCTAAAATCCTTCCTGAGAATTTCTGCTAAAATTCAGTCAGATTCACGCCTCAGGGTACAATCTCTTTCCAATCACCATTCAAAACTCCAGAAACAGTAATAAACAGATTTAAAATATTAAACTATTATTATTATGACTTGATTTCAAAGTACAACCAGAACTTGGAAGGAATTTTTGTACCTGTATGTTAAGGTGCATTTTCTGGCTCACAGGGGTGATTATACATGAGAACATGTTACAGGGTGCAGCCAAGGGGGGGATGGCAAATAGGGATTTGGAATGGGGTCCAGAACTCAAGGTGTCCAGGAGATTTTAGGATGTCCTCACCCCCACCCCCAAGGTGTGGGATGGGGGAAGGGACAAATGGAGCAGGGCCATCAAGAGCTGTTTCACATAGCCACAGCCCTGCAGTTAACCTCTGGGGTGGTCATTTAACATATCTATAGGCTTTGGCTGGTCACTTAGATATGTTAAATAGATGTGGCCATGCTTTGGGCCAGGGGGATGGAAAACAACTTCCCCACCAAGATGTAACTGCAGGGCAGGTTCCCCGAGTTACAGTGCCTGGGTGGGAGCTTGGAGGTGATTGGTTCCATGACATGGGGCCACACCTGCCCAGACTCAGGATAGCAGCCCAGTAAAGCTAGAAAGATATGAGTGCTGGCATGTGTAGCCGATTGTAGGAGGAGTTGGAAATTGGGCTGCAGAGGAAGATTGGTGCGGGGATTTAAACCCAGACTTGGCAGCCATTGAGGGAGAACCAAGTGGCTGTGGCAGTGTGTTGGGAACAAGGAAATTAAGAACTAAATTTAACCTTAATAGACAAGAACCACATTGTAGCTAAAAAGAAATGATAAAAGAGACAAAGTACAGTTAAAGCTAACATCCTGTGTCTAGCAGACGCTCTCCCCTGGGTAGGCTAGATAAGCAGTGCTTTGTAGTTTTTAATGAGAAAATAGAAAACTAGCTAGCTAGAGCCAGGAGATTACTAGGTTAATGAACAAACATCCTGCCTTCCTGCCTTATGAAAGTATGCTTGGTTTGAAATTCCCGCGTGCGGTCTTTGTAAGCGAATTACTAACTGCCACGTCTGCTTCTGTATAACGCTTGCTTGCCTGCCCCTATATAAGAACGTAGTTGTAAGCACTCGGCGCAGCTCTCATTTGCAGCTCCTTGTGGGCACTGTGTCGCTGGACACTTTGAGAGTTCGCCCCTGCGCAGGTTAAACTTGGCCAATAAAGTAACATCTTTGATACCCTGTAGGTCTCCGTTAGTTGTTCTTGAGTTTGCTGGATGCTACACACTGCAGAGAGGATCACAGCTATTGAGAAGAGAGAACCACGTGGCTTTGGCAGAGTGGAAACTCCCCAGCCCTGGGAGAGAGAATCACCATGCGGCTTTAGCCGAGAACTGCCACTCGGCTTTGGCCGAGTGGCTACCCCGCCCCCTTTGCAGCCATTATGCAGAGAGAGAAGCACATGGTTTTGGCTGAGTGGGGACTCCCTTGGCCTTGGGAGAGAGTGTAACTAGAAAAGACACCGGCGTTCCGGCTGCCCGTCACTACCAAATCCAATAAGCAATGACAGTGATTGAATCTTTTATAGGCGCTTTATTCAGATGGCCGGCGATCTGAGAAGATGGCGGGTTCATACCCTAACAAATCATCTCCCTCTTTCTTTCCCAGCCAGATCTTTTATAAGGGGGTTAGGGTAGAGCAAACAAGGTGTCAGCGAAAGCCTTTGAAATTCAATAGTTGCCTCCAAGGGGGAAGGGTAGTTGCTTGCTTCTTCCTGGTACAGACCTCTCCAAGAGGTCATCTGCTTATTCTTAGGTGCCAAGGTAGGCCTTATCTGTAGTTACTGAAACAAAACCTTAACATACACATTACTTGCTAGATTTATGACTATTTATCTTAAGCGAAATTTTCCCAAGTCTTAAGCCCCTATCAAGAGGACCACATGGCTGGAGCAGTGGAGAGAGGACCACGCAGCTTTGCCAGAGTGGGGGCCCCCGCAGCTTTAGAAGGAGAAACCACCACCTGGCTTTAGCAGAGATCCCGTCAACACAGCTGAGGGTGCCGGGAACCGAGGGAGGTCTCCCAGTCAAAACGGATCACTGGGAAGAACTGCGGGCTGCCTGAGCCACAGACTTCTATTTCCTTTCCTGAGATACGGTACTCTGGACTGGGCAAAGGGGGGAAGGAAGGACTGTGTGTGTTTGTGGGTGTTTTAAGGGACCTTAGGATTTTGATGAAGACATTAGGTCACTACTTTAAGTTTGTATAGCATTACATAAACATTTCCTTTTTTTTTTTTTTTTTACTAATCTCTGGCATTGAGAGACAGACGTCTTTCCTTTGATGGCAGACATAACGGACCTGGGGGCTTCTTTCAGTAATAATATATCATCCCAAGCCCACCTTGTTGTTCTTCTGTAACAAACACATCTTATTTAGAACTGGCTCCCAGAGCCGCTGATACCTGGGCTGACTGCCCCAGTGCGGGGACAGGTCAGAGGCTGCAGGTGTGTCACTGCGTGACTCCCCGAGGCTTCCAGCAATGAGCCCGGGGAGGGAGACATGTGACACTATGATTTAGCTGATTTTTTCCTCTCCCTAAATGTCTCAATTGGGAAACTTCAGGTTAAGTCAATACAAATTAAATTTAAAGGAGAAACTGCATTACATATACTTTGTTAGGAATATATATAATGAATTTGTCTGTATCCTTGCTTTCTGTAATGTTTATGGCACAGTTGGATTCCTGGTTTCACTGTGAACACAGAAAAATGTGCAGCCTTTCTGTGTAGCAACGTTTCATACAAACTACCTCTTTACTGAACTTCCTGCTTCTGGGCTAAGTTGCCTGCCTGCCCTGTGTTTCTGCCATCTGCGCCAGCCCTTAGGGAGGTTTCCTGGAATTCTAGTGTCAGACAGTAGGATTGTGGTTTCCTACATCCAATCACAGCAGCTCTTTTCTGACCAGTCATGGCAGTGCCTTTTGGGCCAAGACAACTTCAAGAATTTGCTTGTGGATGAACCAATGAGACACCAGGGATCAGAGGCTCCTGTTCAGATGAGCTGGATTCCCTTTGTCACAGAGAGTGCACTTGCCACTGAAGAATAAAGACTGTCTGAACAGCTCTTCTGAAACACCGAGTGGTCTCCCCAGAGCAGAGTGAAGCCGACCAGAGCAGAGTGGAGTAAACCAGGGTGGCACAAAGCCAGCAACGAAGAGGAACCCAGCAGAGCTATCTAGCCAGAGTGGCCTGGTCCAGTGCCACCTGGTGGCAGAGCTGATCTATACCCCACTGTTCCCACAGCTCTGCTGCATCACAGTTGGGCTGGTCCACAGCAGCGCTGTTTCCATAGCCATGCTGTATCGCTGTTGTTGGTACTGAGTGAAGTTTCCCTCTTGTCAGTACCTGACACTGGGGTCCTAGTTGGCATTGAATTGGCCCTCCGGAACATAGGGTGACAGGAAAGCAGGAGGGAAGACAGGAATGGACTTCAAGAAAACCCAACCCTGTCCGACCAGCCCTGTGTTCTGCTGAATTTCTACAATTAACATTCTGTTTGGAAGGTCAAGAGGGGGTGCTGTGAATGTTCTCAGAGCTGCAAGGCCTGAAACAACTTCAATGATTCTGACTGCTGGGCCCTGCGCCATGCTCACTGGCCTGAGTTAGAGGTGACAGCAGGTGCTTCCTCTCAAGGGACACACTCAGAGCTCACAAGCACCACAGCTTCCTCCTGACAGTGAGCTACAAACTGGGCAGAGGACCCAGAATGAGGGTGTTTGTGGGCTCATATTTGCATAATGCCTCACCAAACACACCCTTTACCCCAGAGGCTGGGGGAGGAGGGAGAAGGACACCTAAAAGACCAGCATCAGCCTGACGCAAAGGACTGTCTAAAGTCCATGCTTGGATGTGGTCTCCTCCTCCCCTTCCTACTCACTGCTGGAGGGAGCCTTTGCCGAGATCCCTGTGCTTTTCTCCTTCATTCCTGACCTGTGTCTCTTTTCATTTAAAGGTAAACTTCTCAGGCTGTGTTAACTCTCCAGCTCTCACTGTGTCCCCAGGAAAGATGTTCAATATGACCTGTGGCTCCGGCACAGGAGCCATCATCAATAGTAACTGCTCCTAGATGATCAAACAGGAGTTTGTGCAAGTCCCCAGAACAATGATTCATGACACAGGCAATAAACTCCCCTGAAGCCCTGCCTGATTCTCAGACTCCCACTTCTGAGGCAAAGCTGCCCTGACCTTCCCTAGAGCCCAGCCTGAAGGAGAGGCCGAGCTACTGCTCACTGCCCTGCAGTGGAACCCGGCGGGCAGAGAGACCAAGATGGGGAACCAAGACATAGCTCCCGGCTGTCACCAGCCTGGGGACAAATGTGGTTCCTTGACATGGGGATCACATGACCAGACTCCTGTGCTCTCAAGGCAGCCTGATGTCCACCCTCTACTAAGAAACGGTGAGAGACAGGGTCAGCCTTGTCTCCCATTCCCTGTGAGAACAGTAATAAACATCACACATGATTTGGGAGGACCTTGTCCAGGAAGAGTAGAATTCAATGACCTTATGTTCCAAAAATAGCAGTGACATCTGTATGGAATGTAAGGTCTGAGGTGACATGAGTTTCAACTAATTGAAAGGAAAAAAAAGAGAGAGAAGGAAAACATATTTTGTAGATTATAAATGTTTATTTTTTGGATTTATTTAAAAGCAACTTGAGTATATTCTTAAATTTTATAATATTTTTAAAAGGTACAATTTGGGAAGAAAGGTTAATTCTTACCTAACAAAATGAGTTAAATTGTGTCACAGAATAATAAGATGTGCTCAGTTCTACCTCAGGAGTTCTAACCTCGGGCTGGCAGGGGATCCACAAGGAGGAGAGCCGGGCCCCCGGGGGAGAACTGCACACAAGGAGAGAACCCGGTTCTGCACAGAAGGGACAGGCCTCCAAGGGACTGTCACTGCTCTGGGCTTGAACCTGATCTAAGAGGAGTTTGTAGAAGGGACAGCACCTCAGTGCTGGGCCTGTGGAATAAAATATAAACATTTGTGTGTATGTGAATGTGTATATTTATCTGTACATGTCCGTAACTATATACATGTATGTGTGTGTATACATACATACAATTATGTGTACATATACAGTAATCCAATAAGATAATTTTAAAGTACATACTTTTAACTGAATGAATAAACAAATTGATTTACTATATTAACTAACAACACAGCCATATTTTTCTTGTGGAGTGATTTCTCTCTGACCTGGAATTTCCTTACTGTGCACTCTGAGAAGTAGAGGACAAACAATGAGCAGAGAACTGAGCTTGGAGGTGGGAAAGCTGGTGCAAGAAAGACGGGAAGGGATGGAGGAGGCAGAGTCATCATGGACAGCGCTGCCCCAGAAAGGGGAGAGGAGGAGGGGTGGGGCAGGAAGAGCTCTGACCACAGCCCAGGTCTGGGAGGACTCAGGCAGGCTGAGTGCCTGGAAGTCTCCTGCAGGTGGGAGGCCCCTTAGAGGACATTGCTTCAGGCAGGAAAGCTGGGCTCTAGTCCTCTGTGCTGCCCCTCTTTGCCTGAAGCCACAATGAGGCTGTGGCACTGCAGGTGGCCTCTGCTGTCCCCTGCAGGGTGTCTGGGAAGAAGATCTGAGTGGTGCACTTCCAAGGCCACCACTAGGGACTGTGATGCTGTGTCCCACCCACAGACAGGGGCTGTGCCCTCCTCCTCCCATGGGTCCCTGCATCCACAGAGATACTGCCCACCGGCCCTAGTCACATACTTGAAAGGAAGGCTCTGTAAGACACCCACTGTCTTACCCGTTGACTCCTGTGGGAGACATCAGGGAGCCCTCAGGCCCGGGAATCCTCTGGAGCCCCTTCTGTGCTCCTCTGCCAGGCTCTCAGGGTCCCCCTGCTGCACTGATCCGGGCTCTGGCCTGGCCCCCTGTCCCACATCAACTCTGTTCTCTGTTCCCCTCACATGAACTCAGTCTGAAGCAGTCCCCAGGCTCTCCTGGGTCAGCAGTCATGTGTGCCTGAATCCATGATGGTCACACCAGGACTGTGCCTGCTTGATCCTGTGTAACGATGACTCTGGTCCCCTGTACTGATGACTGTTAAGTATGAGAAACACTGGAGGCAAGGAGACACTTGAGTCTAGACTTTGGATCAGCTTGAAAAAAGGGTGGTTTGCCTGGGGACCAGCAGAGGGCACCATGAGACCTCTCTGCAAAACAGGAGCTCCTGGCTAGGTAGCCCTCCAGGGACAGGAACCCTCAGCCCTGGGCACTTTGACTTCAGTCATGACAAGATGGTGCATTTCCTCTCTGGACCAGGCTCAGCTCTGTGCATGTGGCCCTCTGTGTGATCCCACAAGGACTGGCTCCCAGCTTTACCCAGGGGGAAACCAATGTGCCAGGCTGGCTTCCCCCAGTAAGGGTTCCAGACCCTGTGGGTGAACCTGGGAAAAAGGCAGGGGATGGGGACTCATTTGCATGAGCAGCCCCTCCTCCTTGGAGCCAGCTGGGAGGGGATAAGAGAGGCCTGGGCAGCCCAGCCCCAGCTGTGTGGACTGAGGAGCAGCCTGCTCACCATGGCCTGGGCCCCCGTGCTCCTCGTGCTGCTCTGTCACTGCACAGGTAGGGATGGGCCCCAGAGACCCACAGCACCTGCACCCTGACCTTGTGTTCACTCCACGTGTCTGAGTGTCTGCAGGTTCCCTCTCCCAGCCTGTGCTGACTCAGCCGCCCTCTGTGTCTGCATCTTCTGGAGCCACAGCCAGACTAACCTGCACCCTCAGTAGTGGCTTCAGTGTTGGTGGCAGCTAAATACACTGGTACCAGCAGAGCCCAGGGAGCCCTCCCAAGTATCTCCTGTGGTATAAATCCGACTCAGACAAGCACCAGGGCTCCGGGGTCCCCAGCCGCTTCTCTGGATCCAAAGACTCCTCGGCCAATGCAGGGCTCCTGACCATCTCTGGCCTGTAGCCTGAGGACGAGGCCGACTATTACTGTGCTACATGGCACAGCAACAGTAATACTTACACAGTGCTCCAGGGTCACAGGGAAGTTAGACTAAAACCCTCACTGTGCAATTTCTGCCTGTGGCTGTCACTTCTTATCTGCCTGGGAACAAGTCTAACTCAGGTGGCATTTGTTGTCCCTTCTTCAGTGGGCAACTCTTTTCCCAGTACCCTTGGATGTGTGGTTTTTACTTATTGTCTGTAGTTAAAAATGTTGTTTCTCTCTGGTTAATCTTTTCAGCCTGCTCATGTCTACACAGGCCTAAATCAGGACTCGTGGGTGCGCAGCTCCCTAGGGGCAGGATAAACAAGGAAGGAAGGGGTTGAACCCACCTGTGTGCACGAGGGTCTAGGCCTAGATCAGAGGCCTGGGTGGGCTGAGGGCTTCAGGTGGGTCAGTGGTGGGTAGGTGTGCCCATCATGCCGTAGGCCCATCTCCCAGGAAACTGCTGCAAGAGTGAGTTAGTTGCACCTGCCTTGGCCATTGTGGCCTGTTTCTGGGGTCTGTTCTCTCCTCCTAGGGCTCAGGGGAAGCAGGTTTCTGTGGCTCCAGACATGCTGAGCCACCAGAACTTCCTCCACATTGAAATATGATTATGTGTGACCTCTCTGTGCCCACCAGGATGTCAGCAAAAGGTTCCTCATGCCCTGACCAGGTGGCTCAGTTGGTTGGAGCATCATCCCATGCACCAGAGAGCTTGCAGGTCTGATTCCTGCTCAGGACACGTATTTGGTTTGCAGTTTTGATTTTATGAGAGAAAAGAAATCAAACGTTTCATCTTCACATGAGTGTCTCTCTCCGTCTCTCACTCTCCTGTGCCCTTCCTCTGTCTGTCAAATCAATAAACACACTCAGGTCACATTTGAATAAAGGAGACCCCTCATCACTAAGGCAGGATGTTTAATCTCCACCTTTCTCTTCATACCATCCTAAGAAGGGTCATGCCCAGATGCTGTGAGGCTGGAGACATGCAGAATTTGGGGACACTCAGTTGGAGAAGACACATCCAATAAAACATGTGAATGAGGACCAGAGATGTGTGGGGGAGTTATGTCCTATACCCATGGCTCAGGAAGCCACTCTTCCTGTCTGGGGACAATCTTGCCCCGGCCTGGAGTCTTCCCGTCTTCACCCTTCTCTCTGCACATGTGAGCAGCTCAGGGGATCCTGGACATGGGCCCTCAGGAGCACATCCCTTTTCCTCTTTCCCGTCCCCTAGGACCAGTTTGGCAATTTGTGTGGCTTCAGATCCTACTTGTGTGAAACAACTCTCTGTAGGTAGCTGAAATGTGTCTCGGTGCAGCCTGACCTGAACCCCCTGGGAATGCCATCTGGGCCTCCCCCAGGGATCTCACTCTACAGAATCTCCACGTGCCATGGACACAGATTGGAGTCCCCGCCCTGTGTCTCCCTGAGCAGCTGCTGACTCTCCTCCATCATCTGTCCCTGCACCACCTCTCACCGACATCATTTATTACTGAGAGAACCTCTCTGGGGGTTGGGGTTACAGTGCTTCTCCAGGAGCGGGACCCCAAATCCATCCAGCTGCCCCTGGCTTTGACCACGTCTGCTACTCACGAGGCTCAGGAGACTGTAGAAGGGCTATGGAAATGCCGAGCCCACTGTAATAAATGTCTCCAATAAAGCCTGATGGGGGGACACCACAGGACATTGGAGTGTTTGCATTTGCAGGTGGAGCCAAATGAGAATAATACTCCTCCGGATTCTGAGTTTGGGTTCTTGAAGCAGCTGAAATTTACTTGCTTGTCTTAGAGACACTGTATTGGCAGCAAGTGACACAGATTGTGTGGTAATGAGCTTATGTCCAGTATCTCAAGATTCCTGCACCCTTAGTAATGGTGGGAGACACAGGATGGAGAAGAGATTTGAGCTCTTTACTGCTCTGAATGATTACAAACCTTTTGGGTATTAAATTTATACAGACAGTGTCAGACCCCTCCCCTGCCTGCCTCAGTTCTCCCAGCTGGAGCAGTGACCATTCAGGGGATCCCTGGGGAGTGTGGTGGTGAAGCAGCTGTAGCAGATCTTGACCAAAAGCCCCAACACCACCCTCAGAGTGGCTTTTATCTGGTCATCACTCTGCGTTACATACACACTTGGAAATGTAGTCAATACTTTAAAAAACGTGACCCAATCACAGTCACTGATAGGCAAAGCCCAAGGAAGAAGAGAGTCTTAGAAGAAGGACAGGGTGGGTTTCAGGGAGTCACACCCCCTTGTCAGGGGATCCACAGCCCCTCACATGGGCACTCTGAGCCTCTATGAACCAGTGGTCTGTGTGCACGTTTAGGATGCACCTCCTTTCCTTTCAGGCTTTAACCTTCTCCCTCAGGTGAAGAGAGGTATTCCATTTAAAAAACTTGACATTGTAGTAAAATCTAAGATGCCAGAAACTCAAGGTTTTGGAAAGATCCCACAGGCACATCCTGGAGAAAACAGAACAGTCTCTTCTCTTTCCTGTGAACAACTCTCCCAGGGCCCCTAACCAGTGAGGTCCAGAGTGATGAATAAAACAATCCAAATCAAGGATCTCCATTTTTCACGGGGGGTCACAGGACCTGGAGAGATTGTAATGAGCATCCTGCAGGGGGCGCTGTGGGGCTGTCCTAAGGAGAAGAGGGGTCTGAATTCTTCAATCTGGGAAAAATACTGGGATGCTCCAGGGATGTGATAAAAATAAATTTTTACCTGAAGGACTTTTAAATCTCTTCTTAATTACAACCCAAACCAAAAATATGCCAATTGTGTACTTAAAGTTCTCTATCTGCTTCTTCCTGGCCACAGAATATTTGCTATGAGAGAAAAATCAAGTGAAACACCAGCACCCAAGTGACATGGTGCCTGTGTAGGTTGGGTGTTCAATGTGGTAGGGCATTGGACCCAAGAGACTCAATGGATAGGACTGGTGTCCAATCTGGGATTTTGAGAATAAGAAGGAGGTAAGGGTGAGAGGCACAATGTTCTAATAACAGGTAAGAACACAAACAGGGAGGTATCAGCCACACCAGTAAAAGGGGAAAGTTGCTTTAGGCCACGCACTGGGTTAGTGGAGTCAGCAGGGGCACCAGGAGGAGCTCCTTAGGAAGCAGCAGGAGAGCTGAAGAGGTAGGAGAGGCCAGACTGCTGGGATGACTGCTGTTGAGAAGCAAAAGCATAGTCACAGAGGGGCCGTCAGTGGGGAGTGATGTGCACACATTAGTGTCTGCTCACTCCATGTCCAGCTGATGTGAGAACACAGTGAGCAGGGCAGAGAGACAGGTTAGGGTCAGTCTGTCCCATCCCGGAGGGGAAGATAGTGGCCACATCTGGGTGAGTGTAGTGGAGATGAAGACAGTAGAGAAGATTCCAGATGGTTTCCTTGGGGAAATGCAGGCCTAGGGCCTTCTTGGAAGGTCAGTGTGGGGGTGCAATGGGTTTAGGACGGCTCCATGTTCCTGGTTGGGATGTGGTTGGATGAGCATGGCCGTGCGCAAGAGGGGCAAACATGTGTGGACCATGGGTTAAGGACAGTGAATATCTGTGTTTTATTTTCTTTTTTATTCACTGACTTTCTTTTTGGGGAATTAATATGAATTACAGAACCACAAATAAATATCACTATGCTGCAGACAATCGGTGTTACAATAAGCCAACAAGAAACTGTCAGGGCCACGGGCACCCTTTGGTTTCCGTGTGGTCCCTGTGCGATGCGGGGAGGGGGGGTTTCTGTGACTTATTCAGAGGGAAGCATTGAGGCTTCAAAGGAGTACAATATGCACCTGTGAAGTTAGTAAGTGAGAGTGGACGTGACTGGATTAAAAAATTTATACACATTTTCATATTGAAATATATACCATTCATATTAACAGCATTATTATCACAGACATTGATTAGGTAAAGACACTGGGGAAGCAACTGTGCTGATATTCTGTTCATGAGTGGAATGCAAGTCTCTCACGCAGTAGGGTCTGGAGAAGGTGTGTTGAGTGAACGAATAGGCATTGTGGACAGTGAGGGAGGCTCAGACAGGAACCCCGGGGACATCAGTGTCATCATACTGGACACTCTTGTAGCAACTTCAATGCTTCTGCACATCCCCAAAGCTCCAACCCCATCCCAATGCAGGCCGCATGTGGTGACAGAGACCCATTTACCCTGCTGGACCCCTGAGGGGCTGTGGGGACCTGACTCTGTCCTGGGAGGGAAGTGCTGTCACCGTGTCATGTGGATGCTGTCTCGGGGAAGCAGTAAGAAAGCAGATCTCAGTTCTGAATGATTCTGGCCTCTTTCTGAAGACGTCCCCTGTGACTGGTTATCAATGGACCCTGGCCCCATCTCAGGTGACAACAGGACAATTGATGTGGTTTACAGTATTGGGACCCCATGGTGGGAAGTAAAGAGTGAGGAGAGGGATAGGAACCAGTCTCCCTGAAATAGAGGGTGTGCAGGGGTCTTCATGCCCTTGGCCCATCAGTTCCCTGAGGGGAGGACCCATTCACTTTGAGGGCTCAGGCACCTATATGGTCCCAACATCATAGTTATCAAAACAGTAGGGAGAACAGGAGGAAGTCCTCATGCAGAGGAGGTCACTTCTTTACAGTAAGGAGTCAGGTGTGGGGACACCTGCGACACAGTGAAGAGGCCAGGGGGTCTAGGAGCCCCTATTCTGTGTGAGTGCCTGGGGTGCCAGGCAGGACTCAAGTCCAAGCCTCACTCTTTCTCCCCTAAGCTCCTGCCTCTCCATCCCAGTCCTAAGTGAGTGTGGACTGTGAAACAGCAGGGGGCGCTGTGGGCCCACCCCTGAAGGTCTGTGTGGGATCTCAGCTGGGAAACCAGGGCCTGGGCCCAGTGCCCTCTGCTCTGTGCTCACTGGGGACCAGCAGCTGTGACCTCCCCGACCCCACCCCCAGAGAGGCTCTAGCTGCCCCACCCCCTCTCAGCTTTCACCAGCTTTATCCCCAGGGACCCAGGAGGAGGAAACAATTTGCATGAAGGCTCCTCTCTGCCCTCCCAGGAGGGGACAACATAAGAGACTTTGCGTGGTTCTCTCTTTCATGGTCTCAGAAGCAGCCTGTGGGCACCTCCACCATGGCCTGGACCCCTCTCCTCCTCGCCCTCCTTGCTCACTGCTCAGGTGACTGACTGAGGGAAGCTGGAGTAGTGACTCTGGGACACACCTGGGTCACCTTTTTTCTCTCCGACTGAGAACACGCTGTGAGAAATAGCCTCATCTCAAGTCTCTGTGTCTCCACTTTTCCGTTCCAGGGTCCTGGGCACAGTCTGGGCTGACACAGCAAGCCTCGGTGTCAGGGTCTGTGGGACAGAAGGTCACCCTCACCTGCACTGGAACCAGCAACAGTGTTGGACTCTTTGGTGCAGGCTGGCACCAACAGGTTCCTGGTGCTGCCCCCAAAACTGTGATGTTCAGAAGCAATCGGCCCTCAGGAATCCCAGATCGGTTCTCTGGCTCTGAGTCTGGAAACACGGCCTCTCTGACCATCACGGGCCTGCAGCCTGAGGATGAGGCTGATTATTACTGTTCATCATTTGACTTAAGTAGCAATCACACAGTGCTCCAGCCCCATGGGGAACTGAGACAAAAACCTGCCCTGTCCCCATGATTAGCCCCTGAGTGCCTGTGACTCATAAAGAGGGTGGTGTGGCAGACCCTAGGGAGTGGGGTCCCACATTTTGGCATCTCTGGGCAACACTGGAAGAAGTAGAGTTGTCTTGGGTTGCACATTAAATACACTGGGACACCTAATTACAAAAAAAATTCTCATAAAAAATTTACTTTTTAAGTAAATTTATAATTTAAAGTTGGGCCACATTGATAGCCATCCTGGCCACTTGCAGCCCACAGGCCAGGGTTGGACACCCCTGCCTAAAACGTCTGACTCTGAGGGTCTGACTTTGTGAATAAAAACCCACCTAAAGAGTTAGTGGCAGCTGATTCTTCTCATACTGTTTATCATAACTGTGTTAAGATATAACTTGCATGTCGTAAGTTTCACTGGTTCATTTGTACAACACAACATCATTTGGCATATTTACAGAGTGGTATTACCATCCCATATTCTAATTTTAGAACATTTTTATTACCCCTCAGAGAAAGTCCCCACACATCAGTAATCACCCCTCATCACTCCTGTGTGGGTGCCAAGCCACTGCCGACCCACTTTCTGCATTTATATGTCCGTTCCCTCTTCCGGACACTCATGTAGATGGACGTAGGAAATAGGTGGTCCTTGGTGGCTATCTTGTGTCTTTTCAAGTTCGTTCGAACAATGTCCTTGAGGTCCCATGCATGCCAGGCATGGGTCAGTACCCTTTTTTTGGTCAAATATTACTGCAATGTGTGAGCATGCTGGTGTTTGTTGCCCGTCACCTGCTGATGGGCTTGGGGTTGTTTGTATCTTTGGCTGCTGTGCACAGAGCTGCTGGGAAAATCTGTGTAGAAGTTATGATTTTTTTTGTTTGAGAGGAAATGCTTTTGTTTGTCTGGGGGAGACACTTCGAAGTAGAGTTACCAAGACACATGACAACCTTCCGTTATGATTGTGAGAGGCTGTTAGATGTTGGTCAGTACAGTTTGATGGTTGGGTTTTCTACCAGCAAGATGCCAGGGCCTGATTTCTCCACATCTCCCCAACAACTTCTAACCTGTCTCCTTTATCACCGCCCTACTAGTCCTGATGAGTGACACCTCACCGCAGGTTTAAAGAGCAGCAGCAATGGATCGCCCTCGTGCCTGTCCCACCCAGGAATCAAACCTGCAACCCAGGCATGTTTCCTGACTGGGAATCACAGCAGCCACCTTCTTGCTTTGCAGAACGACACCCAACCAGCTGAGCCACACTGGTCAGGATTCTTAGTGCAGTTTAATTTGTATTCCTCTAGTGACCGATGGCATTTGGAGTCCAAATAGGATAAGAAAATGGTGAAAAATTTACTAAATTTCACCCTTCTAAGCACCCTCATGGTTGGTCCACACCAGGACACCATGATTGGTCTGAGTAGGAACACAGGTCAGCTGTTCTCATCTCATAACCTGCAGCTCAGCTCCCTGACCATGCAGAACTCCTATAACAGGCCACTCCGGCCCGCCCACACGCCCACCCGTGATGTGTGTGACTGACATGCAGGTATTGTGATGACAGACCGAGATCGCCTTCTCTTCCCAGAGGCAGTAAGAAGGTAAAGGAATTTTAAGAACCCTCACACACAGTCACTTGTACACTGTACCCGGGCACCTCTCTTCCTCCTGCCCCTCTGGGGGACAGGGCCAGACAGAGGCCAGCACCCGAAACGACATTATGTCTACACACTCCATATGGGGGCTCCTCCTGCTCCCACCACAAAGCAGCTTCTCCCTCCGACGTTTCTGCCCCACTACAGATAATGTCTGCCTGTCAGGGTCCCAGTCACAGAGAGTGACATTGAACTCGGCCTGACTCTGATTCCACTGTGACTCTGCCCTCCAGGACTGAAAGCCACTGTGAGAGCCATAGTTGGACACTTCCGGTTTCCCCCATCTTGGCTCTCTATGTCCCTGTACTCTGGAATCATCCATCTGTATCTGTCATGTCATGTTCTGTCCTTGGGCCTCAGGTCAGTCGTCGTCCCAAGTTCAAGACTCTCCCTCATGTTCTCATCTTCTTTCACCAGTCAGCCAATGAGAATTATCTCCAGCCTGTTGTCAGAAAAACAGTGTGTGTGCTGTGTGTATTTCTGGGGAAATACAGGTTCAGCAAAGAAGAATTTTAGTGTTTTTGGCAAATACTCAAGGATCTAGAAAAAGGAATTTACTGAGTTGTTACTCAGAACTCAGTCACCACAGTGTAAACAGATTATGTATGAAAATCCACTTCACTATCTCAGTGACTACCTCAGCATGTCAAAAAAATAATCTTGAGAAAGTTTCTCCCATGAATCTCATACAAATGGAGCATGAACATGTTTTTAAAGTTACGTGTAACTCATATTTTACTCACAGGACCACTAGGAATGTGAACAATTGCTAAATATATTTTGAAAACATAGTATATTTATTGTACCAATATGTGGCCAATGATGCAAATTGTATGTGTGTTGGAGATAAAATAATTCCTGTTTGAAAGGGTAATAAAACTAACAGCTTTGCATTTCTCTTCTCCAGTGACCAAAATCTACACATTAACATGATTCCACTTACAGAAAATATCCAAGGAGGACGTCGAGATTTCATATGTGAACTTAGACTTGCCATCTGGTATTTCCTAAAGGGGACTTGGTTCCCCCTCTGCCCACCCTCTCAGCCTCTCTCCCCTTCTCTCCCCTCTGACACATGGCTCTGCCCCGCCTTCTTTTCTCAGAGACTCAGCCAGCCAGCCAGCTCAGTGACCTGGCCAACCACAACACATCTTCTTGGGTCCTGAACTCTTGCCTGGGGAGTGTCTGCATTTCTGAATTGTGAGACGGTGGTGTGACCGTCCACTTTTCCTGGGGTGGGTGATTCATCTCTGTCTTCCCTGGTATATTGCACTGTGGGGATTTCTCTACATCTTCACCTAAAGCCATGAGTCTGTGCCACGCCCATGTCCCTCAGCTCTCATGATGCCTCTGCTCCCTGCCCCTCATCATCCCTCCAACATCCATCTCCTCGCAGAACCCTGAGGAAGCAGGGACCTCCCGGGTCTCCCTGCACCAGCCTTGAAGGAGAGGGAGGGAGGCCCCTCCGCACCTGTGTCTGAACTCTCCCCTCCCACAGCTTCGCCCACACTTTACAGTCGCCCTGATTTCCATGTCTCTTTCTCCTCCTAAACCAGATCCCAACAGTGGAAAATGTTGTTTATTGATATCAGAGACTGGCAGTATAGAAGTGGTGTCCCCGGGAGTATTTGTGAACGGACAGTGACCACTCTCAGGGCAGTTTCTCCAACATCATTTCCATCCAAGGTTAATTCTGAGCAGTGAGCAGCAGGGGTGCTGTGGGGACCCCAGGTCAGAGAGTGGGTGCCTCCCACTGAGTGAACTCCCAGACTGCCCAAGGCGGGGGCCCTGGGGCCTGTGGTTACTGATGGGGACCCTGTGACTGGGCTGGGCAGAGCCTGCTGCTCACTGGTCTGTGTAAGGTCCCTGCACCTGCTCCTGTCCTGGACCCTCCCAGGGGGCAAACCCAGTCTCACCCACCAGCTCCTCTGTCCAATCAGCTAGGCTCTCACTTGGCTGGTTCTCAGGGTGGAAAAGGTTCATCATCATTGGGGGAAACAAATAAGAGTGAACAGCTCCTCCTTTTCCCAGCCAATGGGGGAGATAAAAGAGGCCCGGCCCCCCTCAGACCTCATATGGGGCCACAGGAGGCTTCCTGCACCATGGCCTGGACCCCTCTCCTGTTCGTGCTTCTCTGCCACTGAACAGGTACAGCGAGTATTCAGATGCCCAAGGTCACCCACCAATCCTCTGTCAGCCCTTTAGGCTTAGACCCTCATGCAGCTTAAATATTTTTCCTGCCCCAGCACCTGTGAATGTCTGTGTCTGCAGGTTCCCTCTTTCAGGCTGTGCTGACTCACCCGCCCTCCCTCTCTGCATCTCTGGGAACCACAGCCAGACTCACCTGCACCCTCAGCAGTGGCTTCAGTGTTGGTGGCAGCTACATACACTGGTAGCAGCAGAACCCAGGGAGCCTTCCCCGGTACCTCCTGTGGTATAAATCAGACTCAGAGAAGCACCAGGCTTCCGAGGTCCCCAGTCACTTCTCTGTATCCAAAGATGCCTCGGCCAATGCAGGGCTCCTGACCATCTCTGGGCTGCAGCCTGAGAATGAGGCCGACTATAACTGTATGACTGGGTACAGTGGTACTCCTCACAGTGACACACACAGAGGGGGAAGTGGGACAAAAACCTTAACCTAGCAGAGTTTTCTTTGAAGACAATTGACATTTTTGTGTGTATGAACATAACTTGTGTGTATGTAAATATACTCTCAGGTACCTTCTGGTTTACAATGGGTCTAATCTCAGTTTTCCTCCCCACCTCTAGAGTCTCAGGGACATGGAGGCCAAACTCAACACAAAGTGGTCACGGTGACACTGGTGTGTGTTAGCACCTAACGAACCTACAGTAAAAGAAAACATCAGTAAACATATTTTTGTGTATTTTCAGCATCTGTGTCACTTTAAAGATTCCTATGACTCCAAATATACCCTCCTCCTCCATCCCTGGTGCTGCTTATTACACCTCCTTCTTCCTTCCCCCTGATTTGAGAGAGAAACAGCACCTGCTTTTTCAAGAAGTAAATCCATGTCTGAGCACTTCTTGGCCTGGGCCCTCTGGCGAGCTATTTGGGAGGGAACTCAGCAGAGCCCACACCCGCAGGTACAGCGCCCTGGTCACGCCTGAAGGTGATTCTCCATTTCCCTTGCTGACGCCTGCATGCAGTGACTCGTCTCTGTCTGTATTCTCAAGTCCTGTGTCCTTCTCTCATGCATGCCACCAATTCTACTCAAAACCAGGAGCCATTTGTCACATAGTAACATTCCTGCCTGGAAACTAGAGGGGCTTTGAAGTTATGTTTTGTTATTTAGATATCTCAGTTACCTAGTAACAAACAGAGTGCATGTATAAAGCAGAGACGGCCTGGCCTGGAAACAGAGAGGATTCAGAAGGGCCTCGCCCATCGGATGTCGGCTGTGCTGGCGCATGGGACAGTGTGTGGGCTCGGCCACAGGGTTGCAGTTTCAAGAGTATGAGGTGGCCTATTGCACCACATTTTTAAGTTCTTCACAGATTTTGATAGTATGGTGGTTATTTGCAGTGTGCTCTTTAGATGTATAAGTTTAGTAATACTTTACTTGAACCTATTAATAAATCTATGTACTTAGTGTCTATATGCCAAAATTGCTGTTTCTCTGAGCTACACGTGCGGTGTTCCTGAGCCACGAAATGGACTGTCATGGGTTGTCACCTATTTTCTGGGTTTGGGAATTCAAATCATAGGACAGAGAAACTGTCTCCATAATTCACAGGGTAAATCATGGGCATTTCTAATATACTAGATGTGTTTCAAATATATATTTAAAACTTGATTGATGTTTTTAATTCCCTGAGAATTTCTATAAGGCAGATAAACCCCCATAATTTATCTAATTCACTTGCATAAACTTTTGTTAATAAAGGATACACTGCTATTTTCCAGAAACAAGAATTAATTGCCCACCATGGAATAGGCCATCTTATTGTGAAACAGTGAATTCAATATCATTAGACAGTTTGATGCATAGGTTCGATTTTCTCCTTCTCTGAGCTTGTTATAGACATGAAGAAGCTATCCATGGTATTTGAAAAACCTTTGTCACTGGAGGATTAGACACAGTGGTTCCCTTCCTGGGCACCTAGTGACAGTCACTCACTGCAGGGGATTTGGAAGGAGGATGGACCAAAGGACACAAACGGTCAGGTCCCCATTGCTCACGGTCTCACCTTTTCCAGCTGGGAGTCCGTGCCCTTTGGCCTTCTGCACCCGTTTCTCCCACCTCCCACTCCCAGCCTCTGGCAAACACCAGTCCATTCTCTGTGTCTGTGAGCTTTTCGCTTGTTTGTTAGTTTGGTTGGTTGGTTGCTCGCTTTAGTTCAGTTTGGTTGTGGATTTTTTTCATTTTTTGTTTTGGGTTATTGGCTTTGTTTTAATTCCACCTGTAACTGTGATCATCTGGTGTTTGTCACCCTCTGTCAGCCTTGCTTTACTTGGCTTATCATCCTGAAGGTCTATCTGTGTTTACGATGAATAATATTCATATATATTCACCCACTGATGAACATTTACATTGTCCCCATGACCTTACTCTTATAAACAGTACCGGCATGGTGTTGGGAGTGCATGTTTCTTTTTGATGTAGTGTTTTCCTTTGCTTCAGATAAATTCCAGAAGTGGATGCTCTGCATCATACGTGAGGTCCGCTTTTAGGAATCAGAACACGGGTGTGTGTAGAAAGAGCGACCTGGTGATGTATGGAAACCAGCTGTGGTCCCAGGACTTTGGGCCATGGGGAGGTGTGTGCCCTGTGACCAGCAGGACGCGCTGTAGGACTGTCCTGAGTCCCCCTCACAGCTGCTCACTGAGGAGCATTTACTCAGTGGAGCTTGGGCCTCAGGGTGTGGCTTGTGCTTCTGACTGGGGACTCAGCAGCTGTTCTCACTCTGACCTTGTAGAGTCGCCTCAGCAAGGACCTTTGTGAGGTGTGAGCAGGTGCTTCCCCCAAGGGTTCCCTCAAGGGGTGAAACCAAACTCCAACTCCCTTTGTCTGGGGCATGAGCTGAGCTCCAGCTCCAGGGCTCAAGAAGGGGCTGGGCAGCCCCAGGGTGGACACACATTTGCATGGACGGCCCCTCCCCTGGCAAAGGGTGGGGAGAAAAGGAGGCCTGGGCAGCCCAGCACCACTGTGGGCTCAGGGGCTGTGTGCACCATGGCCTGGACTCCTCTCCTCCTCGTGCTCCTCTCTCACTGCACAGGTAGGGATGGGCCTGGGATAGCTGGGAATCCCCCAATATTACACCCCTCTTGCTCAGAATCTTGATAAAGTTCCCCCTGGTGTCTGTCTCATCACTGATAAGTGTCTGTGTTTCTGCAGGTTCCCTCTCCCAGCTTGTGCTGACTCAGCCGCCCTCCCTCTCTGCATCTCTAGAAGCCACAGCCAGACTCACCTGCACCCTCAGCAGTGGCTTCAATGTTGGCAGCTATACGATATCTTGGTACCAGCAGAAGCCAGGGAGCCCTCCCAGGTATCTTCTGTGGTATCACTCAGACTCAAGCAAGCACCAGGGCTCCGGGGTCCCCAGCCGCTTCTCTGGATCCAAAGATGCCTCGGCCAATGCAGGGCTCCTGACCATCTCTGGGCTGCAGCCTGAGGACGAGGCCGACTATTACTGTGCAATCTGGCACAGCAGTGCTTCTCACAGTGACTCACACAGATGGGGAAGTGGGACAAAATCCTCAGCCTAACAAAGTTTTCTTTCAAGAGAATTGAACATTTTAAAATAATTTCTGTGTATGTAAACTATATTCAGGGGACCTGCTGGTTTATCATGGGTCTACTCCTAGTTTCCCATCCCATGTCTAGAGTCTCAGGGACACAGAGGCCAAACTGAACACACAGTGGTCACAGTGACACTGCAGAGCTGCCTGGTGTTCACTGTGGGAACCGGGGCTTGGGGACTTGCCCTCGGCCTCTTGAAATGAGACAATTTAGCCGTTTCTTCATTTAGTCTTTGTTATGATCTCGGGATATCCCGACAGGTGACAGTCTTCACAGAACAGACTCTGCAGGGCCAGGGCTCTGAGCAGCGACCTGCCTGTCCCTTTCAGGGCCATCTGCTCAGAGCCCCCACAACACACAGTGTCCCAGGGACAAGGTACTAAGCTGTGAGATGCTGTGTGAGGATGCAGGACACAGCTGGCCTGGCCCCCTGGTTGGGTCCTGAGCCTTTGTTGTGAAGTCAGGCAGAGGAGGGTTTGGGAAAGGAATATTCCAGGCCTGGGGCAAACCCTTCTTTGGGGGACATGAGTCAGTGGCGGGATGACCCACAATTGCTGGAAAAATACTGAGCCTGATCAAGGAAAACTGGGTGACATGGGTCCATGGATGAATGTTCCCTACAGCTGACACCACTCAGGAGCGCAGGGACTCCTGTGAGTGGGATCCCTGAGCAGCTTCCCACTGGCACTGACTGGGCTCTCGTCTCCTCTCACAGCCGCCTGAGCTTTCCTTGACCAGGGTGCTGTGTGGGATATGGGATATCAGGAGCAAGAACTTTCTGATATTTGCCTATTTCACTTACACTGTGAAGATCTTGATGAGCTGACATCTGAGGCTTATTTTCCTGACAAGGAGCAACAGATACATTGGGGGTCACCACAGAAATGGTGTCTAGGGGTCCCAGACAGAGTCTCTACCTTGTGGGCTAGGACAGAGCTTCTAGCTCACAATCCTCTGGGGTTCGGCCCTCATCTCTGCCTTCTGGTGTGTGCACATGGCCTCCTGGCCCAGCTCTGGGCTCCAGCCTGTTGAGGAGGCTGATGCTCTGTCACGTAGCTCAGGACAATGCCCTGCCACCCAAAGGCTGCAGTTCCAGAGAAGTGAGGTAAAGCCTGCTGTCCACTCTGCATCCTGTCTCATCAGGGCTGTACCCCTGACTGTCCTATCCCAGCCGGGTTTTGGCTTTTGCTGACATGAGTACTGTGAAACCAGGGAGCTCAAGGCCTCTCCTTCGTCTGTCCTCGGTGCTCAGTGAAATGTCTCCTTCCTTACTGGGATCCAACGCAAACAGAATCACTGAGGCCACCCAACTACTCAGAGACACCCGGGCAGGGACTGTCTCAATCTAAAGGTCTTGGGCAGCTCTACCATGGCCTGGACTTCTCTCTTTACCTCTTCAGTCAATGAAGGAAGCCTTTACTTAAGGGGACAGGGGAGTATTATTAGGGGAAGGGGACTTTTGCTACTAGTATCTGAGCACAGGTGGTTCTCATTCAACTTTCTCTTCCTTCTAACTGTCCTCCCAGGGCCCTTGGGCAGATGCTTCTGGGTTTGCTACCCCCAGTGTCTAGGACTTTGTTTAATAAAAATCATACAATGATATAGAGGGCAGGTCACCTCAACATATTTTCTCATCTTACTATTCAAAGAACACCAGCCTAAGAGTAAATGTCATTTATAATCACCAGTGATCATTGCACAAATGATTCAGCACATGAGTAAAAACAATCTGTGTTATATCAATAGAATCCACTTTTTCTCCCTGGTAACATTCGGACAGAGACGAGGGTATGTGTGCACTGTCTGGGTGATGTTGGATCTAGATCCTGGGGAGAACAGCTGTGAAGAGGCCAGCATGTTCTTTCAGAGAGAAAAGCGCCCCCAGGGCCTACAGGGAGACCTGCTCAGTCTCCTTCTTGCATGTGAGGGACTTCTGGGGCACCCCTGGTGTGTCCCCCGTCCAGTCTAATCACCCCTCCACACTCCATAGGAATTGATAGGCTCTTAATTCCCACATCGTTTGTCTCATGGACACACTAACTGACCCATAGTGTCGGAAAATGCCTGAAAACATCTGTATGGGCAACACATTTCAGGGATCGTTTTTCTTGATATGGCTTCCAATTGACTCATGATGAAATGTGTTATAATTTCATTAGCCCATTTTTTCTGTTATCATATCAGTTTTTTTCTTCTTCTTATTTTATTTTTTATTTGTTATATATTCTAGGGACTTAGGGAAACTGACATTGTTTGTGTTTTCAGCCTTGTCATTTTTATTTTATTTTGTATTAATACTCCTATATCTATACTTTTAGGGATAATCTACACTATCAGAGCTATAGTTGTATAATCATGAAATATTTTAGTATGAATACTTAATGTTAACTGAGTTGGGACTCTCCTAAAATACAAAGCTAAAGAAAAAAGTCATACACATTTCATTAAACTCAAAACTTCACAACAATTTCAAACTGAATAGCAAATTATATTTTTATTTCAAGTATGCTACACACCAGTTGTGTGATTCCTCATTTCCAATTTCTTGAGGTATTTTAATATGTTTTTATTTTCACCCAAGGACATTGTTCAGGGCTTTGAGAAAGAGGAAGAAACATCAATTGGAAAGTCACACATTGATTGGTTGCCTCCCATCGGCACCTGGAAGGGGAGCGGTACCAGCAACCTACCCAGCAGAGGTCAATGTTCCAACCAACTGAGCCACACCAGCCAGGACCTGTCACCTGAGACACTTTCTCTTCCTGATCATTTTTCTTGCATCACAAACCCTTGTCCACTCTGGCCATTCCTTCTGCTCCACAGCAGCAGGTGGAGAAAGCAAGTCTTAAAATGTTCTATGATATCAACCCCAACTTGTTCCAATAGAGTGTTGGGTTTTTTATATTTCTGGTCACGAGACAAGTATCTTCTTATTTTGTTACATGTGATGTTGCCAGGTGTCTCATAATTTCATGGTGACACTGTGACCTTTGCTCCTCTAAACCCGCAGTTACACTGAAGAGACCACCTAGAGTCATGGCTTCCCAGGACACAGGTGGTCTCCACTCCCCAGCCTGGTGGTACAGCTCTGTCAGTGTGCAGTTCAGGGCTAGTCCCCCAGTGCTAAAGGAGAAAGGTTACAAGATGTCATCAGAGGTGGAAACTCCTTTTATAACCCAGACACAGGCGCTCTGATGGTACTGGGGACTCACTCAGGAAAAAAAAAGTAACTGCTAAGGCTTTCCAAGGAAGAGAGAAACAGCCCTCACTGAGGAAGGAAGAAGATGTTCTCAGGATGGGGGTTAGATTTGAAATGAACTAGATCCCTGGGGCCGAAAGGTAAACACATGCAACTCATCATTCAGCCTCAGCCAATGCAGGTAAGACTCTCAGGAATAAGGTCACGAGAGGCATGAGGAAACTGATTGGAAGGAAGACCTCAGCTGCCCAGCACACAGGGCATCTCAGTCACTGTGTGGTCATTGGTCTGTGTGAGGTGCCAGATTCTCCCTCTTTTTAGATGATCCCCCGGGGACATCAGGCTGACACTGGGGCAGGACAGGAGAGGGGAACCTGATTTGCATGAAGCACTTTCTCTTCCCAATGAACCCAGGAGGCATGAACAGGCCCCAAGGACACCACCCACCAGCCCAGGAGCAGGAGGCTCTGTCCTGTGAGTGTCCCCACCATGGCCTGGACTGTGCCCCTGCTTGGGCTTCTTGCTTACAGCTCAGGTCAGAGGAAGGGACTCTGCACTGTAGGAGTTGGGAGCAAATATAAGCACCATTTCAGAATGACCCTTCTCTCCCTCAACAATAACTGTCTTTCTGTCATTGGTTTTGGTGTGCATCTCAGACTGTGGTGACCAAAGAGCCTTCATTGTTCTTGTCTCTAGGAAGGACAGTCACACTCACCTGTGGCCTTAGTTCTGGGCATCTCTCTAGGTTTAACAACCCCACTTGGTACCAGCAGACTCCAGGCAAGTTTCCCCACAGGCTCATCTACAACACAAACAGCTGGTCCTCTGGGGTCCCCGATCACTTCACTGGATCATTTCTGTCTAGGAACAAAGCCCCTGTCACCATCACCAGGGCCCAGCCTGAGGATGAGGCCAACTATTATTGTGCAGTGTATGTGGATAGTAATATTAATGTTTACATGGTGATGTGAACTCGTGGAGAAGTGCATCTAAAATCTCCACATAATTCAGAAGGGCTGAACCCTTAGAGGAAAAAGAAAGGAGAGAGGATGAAAATGGTCTGCACGGTATAAGAATTGGCTCCCTGGCCCTGGTTTCTATCCAGTGCCTCATCTCCATGTGCCTCCTCATGTCTCCCAGGGTGTGTCCTTCTCCCCCTGTGACCCCGTGAAGCCTGGGTGTTCTGTCTCCCCTTCTTTTAGGGTGATGCTGGGGAGGACCTAGACACCTAAATATATTAACCATCAGTGAGTCGCAGATTCCTCTACTCCCTGGAAGACTCTTCTGTTTAAAGGGCAGTAGCAGGTTTTCTCTCATTGATTTGATGCTCAAAACACATACATATGTTGTTTCCCACTCAAGCGGAAGCCTTACCTTCGGGCTGGCTGGGAATGCAATTCCCCGGACTAGATCCACAGAGACCCAAACTTGAGTGTGTGCAAAATTGCCATTCTAACAAGCCACAGATAGATCACTGCATGACTTCCCTTCAGGCTTCTAGCACTGGGCTGTAAGGGGGAAACATGTGATGTTATGATTTACCTTATTTGTCTCATCTCTCTAAATATCTGATTAGGAAAATTTCAGGTTGCATCAATACAGAATAAATGTAAGAAAGAAAACATTACATGCACAATGTTAGCAATATATATAATATAGTTGTCTGTGTGCTTGCTTTCTGTAATGTGTATTGCACAGGTGGATTTCTGGATTAGCTGTGAACACAGAAAAATGTGCAGCCTTTCTGGACAGTGATCTATCACACAAACTACCTCCTTACTGAACTACCTGCCTCTGAGCCAACCTGCTTGCCTGCCCTGTGTTTCTGCCATCTGAACCAGCCCTTAGAAAGGATTCCTGGAATTCAAATCACACAATAGGATTGAGGCTTTCCACACCCAGCCACAGCAGCTCTATTCTGACCAGTCAGTGCCTTTTGGCAAACAAACCAACAAACAAACAAACAAAAAAAACCCTGTAATTATTTGATACCCTATTTGCATGAGGATGGACCAGTCGGGACAAGAGATCTGAGGCTCCTATTCAGATGAGCTGGATTCCCTATAGCTCAGTGAGTGCACTTGCCACTGAAGAATGAAGACCGTCTGCATGGCTGAGCTGAAACAGTGAAGTGGTCTCCCCAGAGCAGAGTGAAAGTGACCGGTGCAGAGTGGAGTAACCAAGGCGGCACAAGGCAGGGAACAGGAAAATCTAGCAGTGCTATTTAGCCAGAGTGGCCTGGTTCAGGGCCACCTGGTGGCAGAGCTGTTCTGTACCCACTGTTCCCACAGCTCCACTGCATCACAGCTGGGCTGCTCCACAGCAGGGCTGTTTCCATAGCCATGCTGTATCACTCTTGTTGATACTGAACAAAGTGTGCACACCACAAGGTGGAATCCTTGTTGGCATCGAATTGGCCATCAGGAAAATGGCTTGACAGGAAAGAAAGATGGAAGGGAGGATGTCAGAAAGGGAGGAAGGAAGAGGAGAAGGACTTCAAGAAAACCCAATCCTGTCCCACTAGTGTTGTGCTCTGTTTATTGCCTACCATTAATATTCTCATTGAAGGTCACCAGGGGGCGCTGTGGATCTTCTCAGAGCAGCAAGGCCTGAAGTAAGTGCAGTAATTCTAATTGATGGATGCTGACCCATGCTCACTGACAGCTAGAGGTGACAGCAGGTGCTTCCTCTCAAGGGACAGACTCAGAGCTCACAAGCACACTAGCCATCTCCTGAGAGTGAACCTACAAACTGGGCACAGGACCCAGAATAGGGGGTGAATCACTGGAGCCCTGTCCACCCTCCTCTCCCAGGGTCCTACTGCTGCAGTGATCCGGGCTCTGGCCTGGCCCCGGTTCCATATCCACTCCGCTCTCTGTTCCCCTCATGTGTGACCTCACTCTCCAGCAGTCCTCAGTCTCTCCTGGGTCATCAGTCATGTGTGCCTGAATTTGTGAGGGTCACACCAGGACTGTGCCTGCATTGTCCCCTGTAAGGATGACTCTTTTCCCCTGTACCAATGACTCTTATGTGTTGAAAATACAGGAGCCAAGGAGACAGGTGAAGGCTAGATGTTGGATGAGCTTGAAAGAGGAGTGGTTTACCTGGAGACCAGCAGAGGGCGCCAGGAGACCCTCTCTGCAAAACAGGAGCTGGTGGCTAGGCAGCCCTCCAGGGACAGGAGTCTTCAACTCTGGGAACATTGATTCCTGTGAGCACAGGGCAGGGCACGTCCTCTCTGGACCCGACACAGCTGCCTACCTGTAGCCCTCCATGTGGTGCCAACCACTACTTCCTTCCCAGCCTTACCCAGGGGGAAACCAATGTGTCAGGCTGACCTCCCCCAACAAGGGCTCCAGACCCTGTGGGTGAACCTGGGAAAAAGGCAGGGGATGAGGACTCATTTGCATGAGCAGCCCCTCCCCCATGGAGCCAGCTGGGAGGAGATAAGAGAGGCCTGGGCAGCCCAGCCCCAGCTGTGTGGACTGAGGAGCAGCCTGCTCACCATGGCCTGGGCCCCCGTGCTCCTCGTGCTGCTCTGTCACTGCACAGGTAGGGATGGGCCCCAGAGACCCACAGCACCTGCACCCTGACCTTGTGTTCACTCCACGTGTCTGTGTGTCTGCAGGTTCCCTCTCCCAGTCTGTGCTGACTCAGCTGCCCTCTGTGTCTGCATCTCCTGGAGCCACAGCCAGACTCACCTGCACCCTCAGCAGTGGCTTTGTTGTTGGTGGCTACTACATAAGCTGGTTCCAGCAGAAGCCAGGGAGCCCTCCCCGGTATCTCCTGGAGTATAAATCAGACTCGGAGAAGCACCAGGGCTCCGGGGTCCCCAGCCGCTTCTCTGGATCCAAAGACACCTCGGCCAATGCAGGGCTCCTGACCATCTCTGGGCTGCAGCCTGAGGACGAGGCTGACTATTACTGTATGACTTGGCACAATAGTGCTTCTCACAGTGACTCACACAGATGAGGAAGTGGCACAAAAACCTCAGCCTAACAGAGTTTTCTTTTAAGACAAGTGAAAATTTTAAAATAATTTCTGTGTATGTAAACTGTACTCAGGGGACCTTTGGGTTTGTGATGAGTCTAATCCCAGTTTTCCATCCCTCGTCTAGAGTCTCAGGGACACAGAAGCCAAACTGAACACACAGTGGTCACGGTGACACTGCAGAGCTGCCTGGTGTTCACTTGGGAACCGGGGCCTGGGGACCTGCCCCAGGCCTCTTGAAATGAGACAGTTGAGCCTTTTCACTGTTTAGTCTTTGTTATGATCCGGGGACATCCCAGCAGGTAACAGTCTGCACAGAACAGACTCTGCAGGGCCAGGGCTCTGAGCAGAGACCTGCCTGTGCCTTTCAGGCCCATCTGCTCAGAGCCCCCATGGCACACAGTGTCCCAGGAACGAGGCACTAAGCTGTGAGATGCTGTGTGAGGATGCAGGACACTGCTGCCCTGGACCCCTAGCTGGGTACTTGGGCCTTCGTTTGTGAAGTCAGTCAGAAGAGGGATTGGGAAAGGAATATTCCAGCCCTGGGGCAAACCCTTTTTTGTAGGACATGAGTCTGAGGGGGGATGACCCACAGTTGCTGGAAAAATGCTGAGCCCGCCCAAGGAAAGCTGGGTGACTTGGGTCCCTGGATGAATGTTCCCTACAGCTGACACCACTGAGGAGCGCAGGGACTCCTGTGAGTGGGATCCCTGAGCAGCTTCCCACTGGCACTGACTGGGGTCTCCTCTCCTCTCACACCCCACTGGAGCTTTCCTGTCCAGGGTGCGGGGTGGGATATGGGATATCAGAGCAAGAACTTTCTGATATTTGCCTATTTCACTTACACTGTGAAGTTCTTGTGGACTGATTTCCGAGGCTTCCTTTTCCTGGAAAAGGATCAACACACACTTTGGGGGGTCACCATGGAAATGGTGTCCAGGGCTCCCAGACAGAGTCCCTACCTTGTGAGCTAGGACAGAGGTGATGGCTCCTCAGGGGTTTGGCTCTCTTCTCTGCCTTCTGATAAACACCCATTGTGTGATTCCTCATTTCCAAGTACTTGAGATATCTTAATTGTGTTTTTATCTTCACCCAAGAACATTGTTCAGGGTTTTAAGAAAGAGGGTGAAAGAGAAAGAAACATTGATGGGAAAGAGAAACTTCTGTTGGTCGCCTCCCATAGGCACCTGGAAGGGGAATGGAACCCCCAGCCTTTCCATCACAGGACAATGTGCCCACCAACTGAGCCACGGCAGCCAGGACCTGTCACCTGGGACACTTCACTTTCCTGATCATTTTTCTTCCATCACAAACCCCTTGTCCACTCTGCCCATTCCTTCTGCTCCACAGCAGCAGGTGGAGAAAGTGAGTCTTAAAATGTTCTTTGATGTTAACCCCAACTTTTTCCAAGAGAGTGTTGGGTTTTTTATATTTCCAATGATAAGACAAGTGTCTTCTGATTTTGTAAGATCTGATGCTGCCAGATGTCTCATAATTTCATGGTGATACTCTGACCTTTGATCCTCTAAACCTTCAGTTACACTGAAGAGACCCCACTAGAGTCATGGCTCCTCCAGGGCACAGGTGGTCTGCCCTCCACAGGCTGCTGGTGCAGCCCTGAGAGTGCGCAGCCCAAGGCTGGTCCCTGCTGCTACTGGAGAAGTTTGCAAGATGTTGTCAGAGGGAGAAACTCCTTTTGTACCCTAACACCGGCACTGTGATGGTCCTGGGGACTCACTCAGGAGAAAGGAATAAGTGGTAAGGCTTTCCAAGGAAAAGAGAAAGAGTTCTCACTGAGGAAGGAAGATGTTCTCAGGATCAGGGTTAGATTTGAAATGAACTAGATCACTGGGGCTGAAAGGTAAACACACGCATCTCTTCATTCATGCTCAGCCACTGCACGTAAGACTCTCAGGAATAAGGTCACGAGAGTCATGAGGAAGCAGATTAGGAGGAAGACATCAGCTGCCCAGCACACAGGGCATCTCAGTCACTGTGTGGTCATTGGTCTGTGTGAGGTGCCAGATTCTCCCTCTTTTTAGATGATCCCCCGGGGACATCAGGCTGACACTGGGGCAGGACAGGAGAGGGGAACCTGATTTGCATGAAGCACTTTCTCCTCCCAATGGGCCCAGGAGGCATGCAAAGTCCCCAGTGTAGGACCTGTGGAGACTCTGTCTTTGAGTGTCCCCACCATGGCCTGGACAGTGCTCCTGCTCTGGATCCCTACTTACATCTCAGGTCAGAGAAAGGGACTGTGTATTTTGGAGGTGGAGGGCAAATAAAAGTGGGATCAGAGGTGCACCCTTTTTGCATACCATCCTTGCTTCTCTGCTGTTGGTGTTAGGTGTGGGTCGCCTTAGACTGTGGTCACCCAGGAGTCATCACTGTCAGTATCTGGAGGAGGGACAGTCACACTCACCTGTAGCTCTAACTCTGGGTCAGTCTCCAGTGGTAACTACCCCGGATGGTTCCAGCAGACCCCAGGAAAGGCTGTCCACATGCTCATGTACCACACAAACACACTGGCCTCTCGGTCGCTGATCACTTCTATGGATTCCTCACTGGAAACAAAGTCATCCTCACCATCATGAGGGCCCAGACTGAGGACGAGTCCTATTATTACTGTGCTCTGTATACAGGTACTAGTGTTGGTACTTACACAGGGATGTGAACTCACAGGGAAGTGCACCCAAAATCTCCACATAATTCAGAAGGGCTCAACCATTAGGGGCAGAAGAAAGGAGAGAGTGTGGAAATGGTCCGCACAGTACAGGGATTGGCTCCCTGGCCCTGTGTTCTATCCAGTGCCTCATCTCCATGTGCCTCCTCCTGTCTCCCAGGGTGTGTCCTTCTCCCCGTGTGACCCCGTGAAGGCTGGGTTTTCTCTCTCCCCTTCTTTCTAGGGTGATGCTGGGGACGTCCTGGACCCCAAATATATTAACCATCTGTGAGTCTCAGATCCCTCTACTCCCTGCAAGACTCTTCTGTTTAAAGGGCAGCAACAGGTTTTCTCTCATTGATTTGATGCTCAAACCACATACATTTGTTGTTTCCCACTCAAGTGGAAGCCTTACCTTCGGGCTGGCCGGGAATGCAGTTCCCCAGACTAGACCCACAGAGACAGACACCTGTGTTTGCTGCGAGGATTGTCATTCTAACAAGCCCTCCATGAGATTTTTATATACATATTAAAGTTTGAAAAGTACCTCCTTTGCTATTTGTCTAAAATCCTTCCTGAGAATTTCTGCTTAAAATTCAGTCAGATTAACATCTCAGAGCACAGTCTTTTTCCAATAGCCATTCAAAAATTCAGGAACACTAATAAACATTTAAAATATTAAACTATTATTATTATGATTTTATTTCAAAGTACAACCAGAACTTAGAAGGAATTTTTAAAAAAATATATGTTCTGTTTTGTAGCTCATGGGGGTGATCATACATGAGAACACATCTTATTCAGAACTGGCTCCCAGGACCGCTGATACCTGGGCTGGCTGCCCCAGTGCGGGGACAGGTCAGAGGCTGCAGGTGTGTCACTGAGTGACTGCCCGAGGCTTCCAGCACTGAGCCTGGGGAGGGAAACATGTGATACTATGATTTACCTAATTTTTTCCTCTCCCTAAATGTCTCAATTGGGAAATTTCAGGTTAAGCCAATACAAATTAAGTTTTAAGGAGAAAATGCATTATGTATACGATAATAAGGAGCAGAAGAAAGGAGAGAGGGTGGAAATGGTTGGCACGGTACGGTGATTGGACCTGGTTCTCCATGGACCTGGTTCTAACCAGTGCCTCTTCTCCATGTGCCATTGGAGTAACTTGCACAGTCACTCCAGTGATTATATACTCCTCTGAAATATATATAGTGTATTTGTCTATATGCTTGCTTTCTGTAAGTTCATGGCACAGTTAGATTCCTGGATTGGCTGTGAATGCATGCAAATATGCAGCCATTCTGTGCAGCAACCTCTGCACAAAACACCTCCTTACTGAACTGCCTCCTTCTGGGCTAAGCTGCCTGCCTGCTCGCCCTGTGTTTCTGCCATCTGAGCCAGCCCTTAGGGAGGTTTCCTGGAATTCTGTGTCAAACAATAAGATGGAGGCTTTCCACATCCAATCACAGCAGCTTTATTCTGACCAGTCAGGGCAGTGGCTTTTGGGCCAAGAAAAATGCAAGGATGTGCATGAGGATGGACCAATGAGAGACCAGGGATCAGAGGCTCCTGTTCAGATGAGCTGGACTCCCTGTGTCTCAGAGAGTACACTTGCCACTGAAGAATGAAGAATGTCTGCATGGCTGAGCTGAAACACTGAAGTGGTCTCCCCAGAGCAGAGTGAAGCTGACCAAAGCAGAGTGGAGTAACAAGGGTGGCACAAAGTGGGCAACGTAGAGGAACCGAGAAGAGCTTTCTAGCCAGAGTGGTCTGGCCCAGGGCCCTCTGTTCCCACAGCTGTTCTGCACCCCACTGTTCTCACAGCTCTGCTGCATCCCAGTTGGGCTGGTCCACAGCAGCACTGTTTCCATAGCCACACTGTGTCGCTGTTGTTGGTACTGAGTAAAGTTTCCCTCTTGATGGTACCTGACACTAGGGATCCTTGTTGGCACTGAATTGGCCCTCAGGAACACAGGATGACAGGAAAGAAGGAGGGAAGAGGGGAAGAGACTTCAAGAAAACCCAATCCTGTCCTACTAGCCCTGTGTTCTGCTGAACTTCTATAATTAACATTCTGTTTAGAAGGTCACCAGGGGGTGCTGTGGATCTTCTCAGTGCTGCAAGGCCTGAAACAACTGCAGTGATTCTAAATGCTGGACCCTGCCCCATGCTCACTGGCCTGAGTTAGAGGTGACAGCAGGTGCTTCCTCTCAAGGGACAGACTCAGAGATCACAACCACCCCAGCCTCCTCCTGACAGTGAGCTACAAACTGGGCAGAGGACCCAGAATGAGGGTGTTTGTGGGCTCATATTTGCATAATGCCCCACCAAATGCATCCTTCACCCCAGAGGCTGGAGAAGGAGGGAGAGGGACACCTGAGAGACCAGCATCAGCCTGAGGCCAGAGGACTGTGGAAAGTCTGTGCTTGGACCTGGCCTCCTCCTCCCCTTCCTCACTCACTGCCGGGATGGGGGCCTTTGGTGGGATCCCTGTGCATTTCTCCTTCGTTCCTGACCTGCGTCTATTTTCATTTGAAGGTAAACTTCTCAGGCTGTGTTAACTCTCCAGCTCTCACTGTGTCCCCAGGAAAGATGGTCACTGTCACCTGTGGCCCCAGCAGAGGAGCCATCACCAATGGTCACTGTTTGTAGATGGTCAAACAGGAGTTTGGGCACGTCCCCATAACACTGATTTATGACACAAGCAATAAACTCCCCTGAAGCCCTGCCTGTTCTCAGACTCTCACTTCTGAGGCGAAGCTGCCCTGACACTCCCCAGAGCCCAGCCTGAAGGAGTGGCTGAGCTACTGCTCACTGCCCTGCAGCAGAGCCCGGCGGGCAGAGAGACCCAGACAGGGAACCAAGACATAGCTCCCTGCTGTCACGAGCCTGGGGACAGATGTGGTTCCTTGACATGGGGATCACGTGACCAGACTCCTGTGCTCTCAAGGCAGCCTGATGTCCACCCTCCACAGAGAAACGGTGAGGGACAGGGTCGGCCTTGTCTCCCATTCCCTGTGAGAACAGTAATAAACATCAGGGATGAGTTGAGAGGAAGTTGTCCAGAAAGAGTAGAATTCAATGACCTTATGTTCCAAAAATAGCAATGATGTCTGTATGGAATGTAAGGTCTGAGGTGAAATGAGTTTCACCTAATTGAAAGGAAAAAAAATAGAGAAAGAAAAAGCACATTTTGTAGATTATAGATGCTTATTTTTCAGATTTATTTAAAAAACAATGTGAATATATTCTTAGATTTTTTAATATATTGAAAAAATATAATTTGGGTAGAAAGGATAATTCTTACCTAACAAAATGAGTTAATTTGTGTCCCTGAGTAAGATCCGTTGAGTTCTGACCCAGGACCCATCCGCACCACTCAGGGCCCAGGGCTGTATTTTCTATGAACATCGGCTGTCGGTTTCCCAGGGTCCCAGCTGGAGACGAATGTGCCTCGGGACCAAGTGCACCTTGAGTCTCAGCCACAGCAATGCAGGTGGTCTGTACATGAGATTTAGATTGAAACTAGGTTGGCCAAGCGAGGGCTGGGGGCTGTGGGAGTGGGTTGAATGCGTGTCCCTGTGAGAGGGTATAGTCTTTGATGGGGCTGCAGCCCCTGCTACCAACTCATCCCTGGTGTGGGGCTTGGGACACACCGCCCCAAATTACAGCCAATCCATGGACTATGTATACGTGATGAACTGAGCTTTGAGAATCCATTTAAACATTCTGGTTTGTTGCATGTACAGTATAAAAATCACGCTACCACATAGGAATATGCACACACACAGACTGCACCAAACTCAGTCAGGTGGTCTTCCCACCATACCCCTTCCCTGACTGAGATCACTTCAGGGTCTGGCCCATAGCATCCCACAATTCATCTAGTCACATAAAATCAGTTTATTTTATTTTCTCATTTTTAATTTAGTACGTGGATACAATGATTTCATGATTTTATCCTGCTTCTGTTTTTGTTATTTCCTGAGTTGACCTTTCTGGGACAATCATGATGTAGACTGGGCATATACATTTCTCTATCAAACAGGCCCCACAACACTCATTGTTGAGCAGAAACCTTGTGTTTTTTCAAACTCTCCATTGGTGAAACTCTCCATTATCTGCCATGTATCAGTTTCCACTGCGAACAAGCAGAGCTCACAGCAAGAGGAATTTGTAAGTAAAGTGCTCCAGAGAACATGTTTTGCACGGTGCCCTGCAAAGCTGCTTCCTCTGCCTGAACAAAAGGTCCCCAGGAGTCACCCTGCAAGAACCGTGGGAATGACAGTTGTGGTCAAGGACATGAGAACGTTGACAGACAGTAAAGAATCACACATCAGCCTCTCGGAACTCACACAGGGCCTTCCTTTAAACCACCTCTCGTCCCTGGACGGAAGAGCCCGCTTGCTCCTCGGGGTGGCAGCAGATCCACAAGGAGGAGAGCCGGGCCCCCAGGGGAGAACTGCACACAAGGAGAGAACCTGGTTCTGCACAGAAAGGACAGGCCTCCAAGGGACTGTCACTGCTCTGGACTTGAACCTGATCTAAGAGGAGTTTGTAGAAGGGACAGCACCTCAGTGCTGGGCCTCTGGTATAAAATATAAACATTTGTGTGTATGTGAATGTGTATATTTATCTGTACATGTTCATAAATATATGTATATGTAATATATGTGTGTACATGCATATAAATATGTGTACATATACATTAATGCAGTGGGTGAATTTTAAATTATATAATTTTAACTGAATGAATGAACAAATCAATTAAATATATTAATTAACCAAAGATCCATGTTTTTCTAGTGGGCTGATTTCTCTCTGATCTGGAATTTCTTTGCTATGCACTCTGAGAAGTAGACGACAAAAAAGGAGTAGAGAAGTGACCTTGGAGGTGGGAAAGCTGGTAAAAGAATGAGGGGAAGAGGTGGAGGAGGAGGGAGAGTCATCAAGGACAGCGCTGCCCCAGGAAGGGGAGAGGAGGAGGAGTGGGGCAGGAAGAGCTCTGACCACAGCCCAGGTCTGGGAGGACTCAGACAGGCTGAGTGCCTGGAAGTCTCCTGCAGGTGGGGGGCCCCTTAGAGGACACGGCTTCCAGCAGGAAAGCTGGGCTCTAGTCCTCTGTGCTGCCCCTCTTTGCCTGAAGCCACATGAGGCTGTGGCACTGCAGGTGGCCTCTGCTCTCCCCTGCAGGGTGTCTGGGAAGGAGGTCTGAGTGGTGCACTTCCAAGGCCACCACTAGGGACTGTGATGCTGTGTCCCACCCTCAGGACAGGGGCTGTGCCCTTCTGCTGACATGGGCTCCTGCATTCACAGAGGTACTGCCCACCTTGCTCTAGCCACACGCTTGTAGGGCAGGCTCTGTAAGACACCCACTGTCTTACCTGTTGACTCCTGTGGGAGACACCAGGGAGTCCTCAGGCCCAGTGATCCTCTGGAGCCTCCTCCACCCTCCTCTGCCTGGGTCCCAAGATCCTCCTGCTGCAGTGACCCAGGCTCTGGCCTGGTCCCCATCCCATATCCACTCTGGTCTCTGTTCCCCTCGTGTAGCTTCACTCTCCAGCAGTCCTCAGGCTCTCCTGGGTCAGGAGTCATATGTTCCCGAATCCATGGTGGTCATGCCAGTACTGCGCCTGCATCATTCCCTGTAAGGATGACTCTTGTCCCCTGTACCAATGACTCAAATGTGTTGGAAACACAGGAACCAAGCAGACAGGTGAAAACTAGAGTTTGGATCAGCTTGAAAGAGGGGCAGTTTGCCTGGGGACCAGCAGAGGGTGCCACAAGACCCTCTCTAAAAAAAAGGAACTCCTGGCTAGGCAGCCCTCCAGGGACTAGAGTCCTAGGTGCTGGGCACTTTGATTCCTGTGAGGACAGGGCAGGGCCTGTCCTCTCTGGACCCGGATCAGCTCCCTACACGTGTCCCTCAGTGTGGTTCCAACTACTACTTCCTTCCCAGTCTTACCCAGGGGAAGCCAATGTGCCAGGCTGGCCTCTCCCAGTAAAGGTTCCAGACCCTGTGGGTGAACCTGGGAAAAAGGCAAGGGAGGGGGACTCATTTGCATGAGCAGCCCCTCCTCCATGCAGCCAGCTGGGAGGAGATAAGAGAGGCCTGGGCAGCCCAGCCCCAGTTGTGTGGACTGAGGAGCAGCCTGCTCACCATGGCCTGGGCCCCCGTGCTCCTCGTGCTGCTCTGTCACTGCACAGGTAGGGATGGGCCCCAGAGACCCACAGCACCTGCACCCTGACCTTCTGTTCACTCCACGTGTCTGTGTGTCTGCAGGTTCCCTCTCCCAGTCTGTGCTGACTCAGCCACCCTCTGTGTCTGCATCTCCTGGAGCCACAGCCAGACTCACCTGCACCCTCAGCAGAGACCTCAGTATTCCTAAAAACATGTACTGGTACCAGCAGAAGCCAGGGAGTGCTCCCCGGTTTTTCCTGTACTACTACTCAGACTCGGACAAGCAGCTGGGACCTGGGGTTCCCAGTCGAGTCTCTGGATCTAAAGACACCTCGGCCAATGCTGCACATTTGGTCATCTCTGGGCTGCAGCCTGAGGACGAGGCTGACTATTACTGTGCTACATGGGGCAGCAGTAGTACTTGCACGGTGCTCCAGAGTCATGGGGAAGTGAGACTAAAACCCTCGCTGTGCTCTCTCTGCCTGTGGCTGTCACCCTGGATCTGCCTGAGACCAAGTCAGACTCAGGTGGCACTTGTCACTTTTCAGTGGGAAACTCTTTTCCTAAGACCCATGGCTGCACAACTATTTTCCTATTGTCTGCAGTTAAAAATTTTCTTTCTCTGTTGTTAATATCTTCTCAGCCTGCTTATGTCTGCACAGGCCTAAATCAGGTCTCAGGACTGTGTAACCCCCAGGGGCATGATAGACAAGGAAGGAGGGGGTTGAACCCTCCTCTGCCCACCAGGGTCTAGGCCTGGATCAGAGGCCCGGGTGGGCTGAGGGCTTCTGTCGGGTCAGTGGGTCCAGCGCAACCTAGGCTCACCTCCCAGGAAACTGCTGCAAGAGTGAGTTTAATTCCGTCTCCTGTGCTCATTGTGTACTATTTGTAGGATCTGTTCTCTCCTCCTGGGGCTCAGGGGAAGCAGGTTTCTCTAGTTCCAGACATGCAAAGCCAACAGAATCTCCTCTACATTGAAATATGATTGTGTGTGACCTCTCCATGTGCACCTGGATGTCAGCAAAAAGCTCCCTCATGCCCTGGCCAGGTGGATCAATTGGTTGGAGCATCATCCTATGCAGAAGAAAGCTTGCATGTATGATTCCTGGTCAGGGCACATACTAGGTTGCAGGTTTGGTTGTACGGGAGACAACATATCAAATGTTTCTTCTTCCCATCAATGTCTTTCTCTTTCTCTCTCTCTCTCACCCCTCTTCCTCTGTATCTCAAATCAATAAACATGCTCAGGTGAGGATTTTAAAAAGGGGGCTCTTCCATCAGTAAGGCAAGATCTGTAATCTCTGCCTTTCTCTTCATCCCACCGTGAATAGGGTCATGCCCAGGTGTCTGTGAGGCTGGAGACATGCAGAGTTTGGGGACAATCAGTTGGATAAGATGCATCTGATAAAACATTTGAATGAGGACTAGAGATGTGTGGGGGATTTATGTCACACGGTAGTGGGTCAGGAAACCAACTCTTCCTATCTGGGACAATCTTTCCCTGGCCTGGTGTCTGTCCATTTTCACCCTTCTCTCTGCACAGGTGAGCTGCTGAGGGGATCCTGGACATGGGCCCTCAGGAGCACATCCCTCTTCCTCTTTCCCGTCCCCTAGGACAGGTCTGGCTATTTGTGTGGCTTCAAATGCTACCTGTGTGAAACAACTCTCTGTAGTGGCTCAAATGTCCCTCACAGTGTGGCCTGACCAGAACCCCCTGGGAATGCCATCTGGGCCTCCCCCAGGGCTCTCACTCTCTAGAGTCTCCAGGTGCCATGGACACAGATTTGAGTCCCCGCCCTGTGTCTCCCTGAGCTGCTGCTGACTCTCCTCCATCACGTGTACCTGCACCACCTCTCACCCACATCATTTATTACTGAGAGAGCCTCTCTGGGGGTGGGGGTGCAGTGCTTCTCCAGGAGCGGGACCCCACATCCATCCAGCTGCCCCTGGCTGTGACCACATCTGCTACTCACGAGGCTCAGGAGACTGGAGAAGGGCTATGGAAATGCCACGCCCACTGTAGTAAATGTACCCAATAAAGCCTGATGTGGGGGACACCACAGGATATTGGGGAGTTTGCATTTGTAGGTGGTGCCAAGTGAGGTGATCACCCCTTCTGAATCTGACTTTGGGAAGCTCGGATCAGCTGACACTTTCTGAGGATGGGAGACACCTTGCTTATCTAGGGGACCCTATGTATGATAGCAATTGACACAGATTGTGTGGTGATCAGTTTGTGTCTAATATCACAGAGTCCCACCCCCTTAGTAATGCTGGGGGACACTGGAAAATTGGCAGATTTGATCTTTTCACTGCACTGAATGGTTACAAATACATTTCACGTTTTAAATTTATAAAGACAGTGTCAGACCCCTCCCCTGCTTGCCTCAGTTCTCCCAGCTGGAGCAGTGACCGGCTCAGGGGATCCCTGGGGTTTGTGGGGGTGAAGCAGGTATAGCAGATCTTGACCAAAAGCCCCAACACCACCCTCAGAGTGGCTTTTACCTGGTCATCACTCTGAGTGACATACATACTTGGAAAGGTAGTCAGTGCTTTAAAAAACATGACCCTGTCACGGGCTCCAACAGGCAAAGCCCAAGGAAGAAGAGAGTCTTAGAAGCAGGACAGAGTGGGATTCAGGGAGTCACACCCCCTTGTCAGGGGATCCACAGCCCCTCACACGGGCACTCTGAGCCTCTATGAGCCAGTGTTGTGCGTGCACGTTTAGGATCCACCTCCTTTCCTTTCAGCTTTTAAGCTTCTCCCTCAGGTGAAGAGAGGTATTGCATTTAAATAACTTGACATTGTTGTGAAATCTAAGATTCCAGAAACTCAAGGTTTTGCAGAGATCCCACAGGTGCGCCCTGGAGAAGACCGAACAGGCTCTCCTGTTTCCTGTGTGAACAACTATTCCAGGGCCCCTAACCAGTGAGGTCCAGAGTGATGAGTAAAATCATGGATCTCCTCCTCCATTCTTCAGAGGGGTCATAAGATCTGGAGAAATTGTGACGTGGATCCTGCAGGGAGTACTGTGGGCCTGTCCTAAGGAGAAGAGGGTCTGAATTCTTCAATCTGGAAAACACATGGGGATGCTCCAGGGATGCAATAAAAATAAATTTAAAACTGAAAATATGCCAATTGTGTACTTAAGAGTTGTGTATCTGCTTCTCCCTGGCCATAGAAGATTTGTTATGAGAGAAAAATTAAGTGAAACACCAGCACCGATGTGAGATGATGTCTGTGTAGGTTGGGGGTTCAAGGTGGGTGGGGCATTGGACCCAAAAGACCCATTGGATAGGGCTGGCGATCAATATGTGATTTTCAGAATAAGTAGGAATGGGAAGGAGGTAGCAGTGAGGGGCACAATGTTGTAATAACAGGTAAGAACACAAAGAGGGAGGTATTGGTCATGCAAATACAAGGGGAAAGTTGCTTTGGGCCATGCATTGGGTTAGTGGAGTGAGCAGGGGCACCAGGAGGAGCTCCTTAGGAAGTGGCAGGAGAGCTGATGAGGCAGGCAGAGGCCAGACTGCTGGGATGACTGCTGCTGAGAAGGAAAAGCATAGTCACAGAGGGACCGTCAGTGGGGAGTGACGTGCACACATTGGTGTCTGCTCACTCCATGTCCAGCTAAAGTGAGAACACAGTGAGCAGGGCAGGGAGACAGGGGAGGGCCTGTCTGTCCCATCCCAGAGGAGAAGATAGTGGCCAGATCTGGGTGAGTGTAGTGGAGATGAAGACAATAGAGAAGATTCCAGATGGTTTCCTTGTGGAAATGCAGGCCTAGGGCCTTCTTGGAAGGTCAGTGTTGGGGTGCTGATGGGTCTAGGATGGCTCCATGTTCCTGGTTGGGATGTGGTTGGATGACCATGGTCGTATGCAAGAGGGGCAAACATGTGTGAACCAGGGGTTAAGGACAGTGAATATCTGTGTTTTGTTTTCTTTTTTATTCACTGACTTACTTTTGGGGGAATTAACACAAATTACAGAGCCACAAATAAACCTCATCATGTTGCAGACAATTGGTGCTACAATAAGCCAACAAGGCCACAGGCACCCTCTGGTTTCCATGTGGTCTCTGTGCAATGCGGGGAGGGGGTGTTTTCTGGACTTATTCAGAGGGAAGCATTGAGGCTTCACAGGAGTACAATACGCACCTTTGAACTTAATAAGTGAGAGTGGGCAAGACTTCAATGCTTCTGCACATCCCCAGAGAT
Source organism: Phyllostomus hastatus (assembly GCF_019186645.2). NCBI lineage: Eukaryota > Metazoa > Chordata > Mammalia > Chiroptera > Phyllostomidae > Phyllostomus > Phyllostomus hastatus. The sequence goes on along the minus strand of NW_025334040.1, from coordinate 579,438 downwards.
CCAACCCTGTCCCGATTCACACAGCCTGTGGTGAGAGGGACCCATTTACCCTGCTGGACCACTGAGGGGCTGTGGGGACCTGGCTGCATCCTGGGAGGGGAAGAGCTGTGACCATCTCATGTGGATGCTGTCAGGGGGGTGAGCAAAAAGAAAGCAGATCTCACCTCTGAATGATTCTGGTCTCTTCCTGGAGACATCTCCTATGACTGGTTCTCAGTGGACCCGGGCACCGTGGCAGGTGACGATGGGACAATTGTGAGGTTTATGGTACTGGGAGGACATGGTGAGAAGTAAAGTATGAGGAGAGAGAGGATCTGGTAACCCTGACATAGAGGATATGCAGGGGTCTTCATACCCTTGGCACGTCCTTTGTCTGAGTGGAGGACATATACACTCCGAGGGCTCAGGCACCTATGGGGTCCAACAACAGAATTATCTAAATGGAAGGAGGAGCAGGAAAAAGACCTCATGCTGAGGAGGTCATATCTTTGAAGTAAGGACAGAGACGTGGGGACCCGTGCAGGACAGCCAGGAGCCCAAAGAAAGCAGAAGCCCCTGCCCAGTGTGGGTAGGTGGGTGCCAGTCAGGACTGAAGTCCAAGCCTCACTCTCTCTCCTAAGTTCCTGCCTCTCCATCCTGTCCTAAGTGAGTGTGGACTCTGAAACAGCAGGGGGCGCTGTGGGCCCATCCCTGAAGGTCTGTGGGGGATCTCAGCTGGGAAACCAGGGCCTGAGCCCAGTGCCCTCTGCTCTGTGCTCACTGGGGACCAGCAGCTGTGACCTCCCAGGCACTGCCCCCTCCCAGAGGCTCCCACAGCCCCACACCCTCTCAACTTTCACCAGCTTTATCCCCAGGGACCCAGGAGGAGGAAACAATTTGCATGAAGGCTCCTCTCTGCCCTCCCAGGAGGAGACTAGATAAGAGACTTTGTGTGGTTCTCTTCCTTGTGGGCTCAGAAGCAGAGTGTGGGCACCTCCACCATGGCCTGGACCCCTCTCCTCCTCACCCTCCTTGCTCACTGCTCAAGTGACTGACTGAGGGAAGCCAGAGTAGTGACTATGGGATACACCTGGGTCACCCTTCTTCTCTCTGACTGAGAACACCCTGTGAGAAATAACCTCATCTCAAGTCTCTGTGTCTCCACTTTTCTGTTCCAGGGTCCTGGGCCCAGTCTGGGCTGACACAGGAAGCCTCGGTGTCAGGGTCTGTGGGACAGAAGGTCACCCTCACCTGCACTGGAGAACTGTACAATGTTTGAAGCTATGGTGCAGGCTGGTACCAACAGGTTCCCGGTGCTGCCCCCAAAGCTGTGATGCTCAGAAGTACTCGGCCCTCAGGGATCCCAGATCGGTTCTCTGGCTCCAAGTCCGGCAGCACAGCCTCTCTGACCATCACGGGCCTGCAGCCCGAGGATGAGGCTGATTACTACTGTTCAACATGGGATGATAGCAATCACACAGTGCTCCAGCCTCATGGGGAACCGGGACAAAAACCCGCCGTGTTTCCATGATCGCCCCATCACGCCTGAGACAGACAAAGAGGATGATGTGGGAGACCCTAGCAGGGGTGTCCCACATTTTGGCATCTCTGGGCAACACTCGAAGAAGCAGAGTTGTCTTGGGCTGAACATTAAATATAATGAGACATGTAATCACCAAAAAATCTCATAACATTTTAAGTAAATTTGCTATTTTTGTTGGGCTGCATTCATAGCCATCCTGGCCACATGCAGAGCCCAGGCCAGGGTTGGACACCCCTGCTTAGAACGTCTGACTCTAAGGGTCTGACTTTGTGAGCAAAAACCCACCTAAAGTGTTAGTGGTAGCTGATTCTTCTCATATTGTTTATCATAACTTTGCTAAGATATAACTTGCACGCCATGAGTTTCACTGGTTCATTCCTACAACATAACATCATTTAGCATATTTACAAAGTGGTATTACCATCCCATATTCTAATTTTAGAACATTTTTATTCTCCCTCAGAGAAAGTCCCCCACATAAGTAATCACCCCTCATCACTCCTCTGTGGGTGCCAAGCCACTGCCGACCCACTTTCTGCATTTATATGTCCGTTCCCTCTCCTGGAGAGTCATGTAGATGGAAGCAGGAAATAGGTGGGTTTTGGTGGCTATCTTGTGTCCTTTAAAATTCTTTTGAACAATGTCCTTGAGGTCCCATGCATGCCGGGCATGGGTCAGTACCCTTTTTTTGGTCAAATATTACCGCAATGTCTGAGCACGCCGGTGTTTGTTGCCCATCACCTGCTGATGGGCATGGAGTTGTTTTTATCTTTGGCTGCTGTGCACAGTGCTGCTGAGAAAATCTGTGTACACGTTACGATTTTTTTGTTTTGAGTGGATATGCTTTTGTTTCTTTTGGGGAGACACTTAGAAATGGAGTTACTGAGACACATGACAACCTTCTGTTATGATTGTGAGAGGCTGTTAGATGCTGGTCAGTACAGCTCAATTGTTGACTTTTCTAGCAGCAAGATGTCAGGGCCTGATTTCTCCACATCTTCTCAGCAACTGCTCACCTGTCTCCTTTATCACCGCCCTTCTAGTCCGGATGAGTGACACCTCACCACAGGTTTAGAGAGCAGCACTGGTCGATCGCCCTTGTGCCTGTCCCACCCAGGAATCAAACCCGCAACCCAGGCATGTAGCCTGACTGGGAATCACAGCAGCCACCTCCTTGCTTTGCAGAACGACACCCAACCAACTGAGCCACACTGGTCAGGATCCTTGCTGCAGTTTTAACTTGTATTCCTTTAGTGACCAATGAAATCTTTCCATGTGCTGTAGTTATTGCTTTTCTCAAGTTTAGAACATTCAAAGCTCTACAGTATTTTATCTCAGTTATTGCTAGAATGACTCACTCAAACTGTGTTCATCCCTACACAGCAGGAATTAAGAAGGGAATCCCTCTCACAGATAGTGGGATGGGCAGTGTTCCCGTGTGAGGACCACAGTACTGGAAGGTCCTGTGGAATCGGCCTGTGATGGGCACTCCATCCGTAGCACTCTCAGGGGCCCTGTGAGCTCTGGGCTCTGGCTCTCACACCTGCCTCCCGTTTCGTTGTCCCCAGTTCCTGGAGTTCTTTCTCCAGCCTGACGTGCAGGTATAAACAGAGAGACTGCCACACCTCAGGATCAAATCTGCGTGACGTCTTGCTGGGCACAGGACAAGAAACAATTGGTGATGAGAGAGTTCCAGCAAATGGGCCTGAGCGGACAGAGGGCTGGGGCTTCCCCTTATCATGACCCAGATCCTTCTGCTCCTCACCATCCTCACTCATTGGACAAAGAGCTGCTGAGGTCCGCCCTGCCTGGTCTTAGGGATCTGTAACCACCTGTGACTATGGCTGAGTAAGAGGCCTCTGAACCAGGAGACACTAAAAAGACAAAAACTTATTTCCCTGGCATGAACACTGCCTGTTCTAATGCCTGGCTCCCTTTGCATGATCGGCAGTCAATGAAGGGTAACAATTCTCTAGGAAAGAGAATCAATCTAAGACAGATGCGATCACATGGGAATGCCCTAAGGGAAGAGACTCAGGGGGCTGTGGAAATGATGGGGTGATAGACATCGACCCTGCCCCCTAGGCTTTGCGACAGCCTAAGTCCTTGAGAAATTCAAGTCTCCCAGCTGCCTTTGTCTCCTCTACCGGACTCAGGCCTGCAGAAATAACAGGGGCGGTGCAGTCCAGACCAGAGTTGGTGGACCCCTGCGGTAATCAGGCCTGAGACATAGAATATGAGAGATCCTATGAGATCTGCTTGCTGGAGGATGCTCTTTAATTAGAATATGAAGGCACAGGCAGAAAACAAAACTAAATTTTTAAGTCCTGTAGTCTTTTTAAATGGCAAAACCCCAAAATCTCTGGCTTAGGATCCCAGCAGGAGATCTGCCAGCGCCTTTCAAAGCTGACTACTTGTAATTTGCAAACGGTATTTGTATTCAAGAATAAAAGCCTGTTGGGGCAAAAAAACCCAAGGAGCTCCCCATTAGAGGGAGTGGCCATTTCGTCCCTATTTCCCCACAGGACCCAGTTGTCTCTGTGTACGTTTTTCTCATGTTTCGATGAGCATCCGCAGCAGGGATGGATACTGCTGGCCAGTATCTGCCTCAAGGAGCTTCACTGGCAGGAGGGGGAGTGAAGGATGTCCATGGGGGACATTCACACTGCCCTTTACTTTTGTCATCTGGACATAAGAAGTGGGTTATCTCAGTCTTTCTACCACCTCTGTCCCCAGTTCCAGGGTCCTGGGTTCGACAGTGTTATTTCTGCCTTCATGCACACTCCCTGGGTCTGTGTGTGTGTGTGTGCACACGAGTGTGTTGGGGGGGATGATCTCTGATGCTGAATCTATGTCAGAAAGCATAACGACACACTTCTGGCAAATGTTCAAGAAGGTGTTCCAGGATACTCTTCCTATGGAGTAGCCATTCTCTGTCTCCTAGCTTTATTAATAAACTCACTTTCACTTTAAACTCCAAAAAAGAAGGTGTTTCAAATACCTGAAATAGAGGTACATGGTCTAATCTAATTCACTAATTATCGAAAAAGCAGAAACCCCCAAACAGGAACAGTCTGAGGTTTCAAAATTATAGGACATCATTTATGAGCATAGGTGGAAAAATTCCTCAACATGCCAGTAGAACCCATGTTATATCTAGAAAGATTTACTTGACCACGAGGGAGGACATGGGCTGAAGCTAGGGCATATGGCATGTTTCCGAGGAACGGAAACACGGATTTTGGAGGAAGAGCAAATATGAAGAAGTAATGAACCACATGGGAAATGCCCCATTCAGAGCTCTCACTGGTGTTGCTGTGACACACCATAATAGGACAAGATGGTGTAACCGGACACGATATCATGGACTCACTGATACTGCACCCCATGGTCCATAAAGTGCATCAGCGCGGTCCTTCGGAGATAAACAGCTCAGCCTAAAGGAAAGCTCTTACCTGGGTGAGGCAGCATCACCCCAGAGCCACCAGGGGGCGCTGCGCTCCACTCCTTCCTGCATTGTGACGGGTTCCTGGGCCCCCGAGTTCTCTCATATTCATTCTTGCAACCCTCAGTTCAGCACTCCCTCCCAATTGCAGCCCAATTTCCCCACGGCAGAGAACTGCTTTCAACCCTAGTGTCTCAGACAATTTCCGAAGAGACTCAGGGCTCCCTCCAGAGGTCAGGAACCCTGAGGGCAGCGGGTAGGACCCAGTGTGTTAACGAGGACACTCACGGTCAAGGCTGTGGTCCTTTGTCACATATTCAGATATGTCTGGCTGGCAGATTCTCACTTATTTCAGGGACAGTAATTCCTAATAACTTCTGGAAACTGATGTTGTTTATATATTGAGATATTTCAATTACCGTTCAAATGATTTATTTTTACCTTAAATTTTAGATCCTTCTCATTTCAAGATATAACATATATAATTACATAATTATCTCTATGGCATCAAATGCGAATTTGGTTACTATACACATACAGTATTTCAGTAGGAATCATTTTGTCTGATATAAGTTGAGCATCACGAACACAGTGATGAGAATAAAAAGTACATTCAAATTTCATTAATCAGTTTACTGGCAATTAAGAAATAAATATGAAATCATACCTTTTATTTCACACTGCAATGAAAACAATTGAGGGCATTGTCTTCACCAAATACTGGAAAAACTTTGCTCCTGCCACCTTCCCTCCCCCCAAGTCTCCCTCCTTCCTGTCCATTCCTTCTGCTCCACAGGGGACAGTGGGGACACAGGTGGTTAAAATGCCCCGTGGTGTTCACACCAACTAGTCTAGGCACCGTGTGACTCTCTTGTTTTTGTTTTTTAATTATTAGGCATATTTTTCTTATTTTGTTATATCCCTTGTTTGTTGGGATAAATCTGGTAATGTAATGGCGATGCTGTTGCCTTTCTCCTCAAAGGCAGCGATGTGGAGGATATTCCGTGCACTAGGACGACAGAGAGCTGAGGGGAGCTGGCACCCACGCCTGGGGAGACAGCTCCAGCCCTGGTCCCCTGACGGCTGCACCCAGAGAGCTGACAGGGCTGAGTCGGTGGGAGACTCGTGTCCCTTCACACCCCTGACACTAGCTCTGCGATTCCCTAGTGGTCTCAGTGCTGGAGGCAGGAGACCTGCTAAGAATCCACAGGGAGGGCAGGAAGGGGTTTTACTAGAGAGGCCAGAACATGTTCAGAAGGATGGGTTAGGTTTGGGAGAAACAAAGCCACTGGGGCAGGAGGGTGAGACCACACACAGGTCACTGTTCAGTCCTCCCCCTTTCCAGAGGGGAAGTAAGGACCGAGGTCCCCAGGAACTTGGGAAGCTGCTTGGGTGGAAGACATCCAGCCCCCTCACTCAGTGTCTCAGTCACTGTTCTCTGTGCGGGGTGCCAGCATCTGCCTCTTTCCACATCTCCCCAGGGGACTTCAGGGTGACACCGGGGCGGCAAGACAGAGGAAGCTGATTTGCATGAAGCACATTCTCCTCCTAGTGGGTCTGGGAGGCATGAAAAGGCCCCAAGGACACCACCCTCCAGCCCAGGAGCCTGAGGAGGCCGTGTCCTATGAGTGTCCCCACCATGGCCTGGACAGTTCTCCTGCTGGGGCTCCTTGCTTTCAGCTCAGGTCAGAGGAAGGGACTCTGCATTCTTGGGGGACACAGCAAAGCAGGTTCTCATAATTACTCTATCTTCCATAACAACCCATGTCTCTCTGCTCTTGGTTTTAGGTGTGGATTCTCAGACTGTGGTGACCCAGGAGCCATCCCTGTCTGTGTCTCCAGGAGGAACAGTCACACTCACCTGTGGCTCTAGCTCTGGGTCAGTCTCTACCAGTAACTACGCTAACTGGTTCCAGCAAAACCCAGGCAAGGCTCCCCGCACGCTCATCTACAGCACAAGCAGCCGCCCCTCTGGGGTCCCTGAGCGCTTCTCTGGATCCATCTCTGGGAACAAAGCCGTCCTCACCATCACAGGGGCCCAGCCTGAGGACGAGGGGGACTATTACTGTGTTCTACATTACAGCAGCCCTTATAATTTGCACAGTGCTCCAGAGTCACAGGGAAGTGAGACTAAAACCTCCCTGGGCACCTCCTGCCAGGGAACCTCACCCCTGCTCTGCCTGAAACCAAGTCTAATGCAGGGCTCACATCTGTTGTCACTTCTGCACACAGGACCTGAGCTTCCTCTTAACAGCAATCTCACCTTTCCCAATCTCTCATTGAGACTCACCATCATCACTATGTCTCAGCTGTTCCTGTCTCAGAGGCAGAGAGTCCTTTTAGAGAGAAACGTTCCCTAGTTATTGGTACTGGCCGTGCCCAGCCCTGAGTCCCGTTGGAATGATGGGGAGCTCAGGAGTGGGAAAATTTTAGTTTAAGGTCCTAGTTAATAAGCCTAGTTGTTAATGCACGTGAAAAGCTATTGTTTCGAGAACTGCAGGTATGGCCCACCCTGACTCCAGGAAACCACAGCCACGGACCTTCATGCTCCTCAAGAGACAGTAAGTGATCAGGGTGGCCTCTGAGCCATTGTGTTCCAGGCAGAGACAGGGGCACAGCTAACCCTCAGGGTGAGCATGCTGTAGGTTTTTTAAATCTAATTTTCCCTGAATTCCAAACTCCTCACCACACTTTGTTCTCTGTTATAAAAAGGCTGGATTTAAAGGAAGTGTAGGACAGTCTGTTACGGTACAACCACACCCTCTGCTCAGCTCTCCAGCCATCTGGATAAGCTGCCCATAAAGATTCAATCCCCGTCTCTGCTTATTGGGTCTGGTAGGTGACAGGCAGCCCAAACGCCAGCTTTTCTAGTTTCAGAGACTCAGTGATAGTTCTTCGCTAAATGTTTTAATGAGCTTTCAGATACAAAAGCATCCTACAGAAATAAGCAGCAATTTCACACTAAGAAGGAATCATCACAAATTAACAAGAAAACAAAAGTTAACAATAAATTTAAAAAGAAACATTTATACTGGTCCTCACTGGGTGGCTCAATTGCCTGGAGCATCATCACATTCACAAAAAGGTCACATGCTCATTTCCCAGACAAGGCACATACCTAGGTTACAGGTGTGACGCCCAGTGGAAGAGCATACGAAAGGCAACATATCAGTGTTTCCTTCTCACATGTGTGTGTCTGTCTGTCTCTCTCCCCTCTTTCTCTTGTCCTCTCTGTCTAAAATCAACAAAATCACCACATCCTTGAGCAAGGATTTTAAAAATGCGAAATAAAAAAAAATTATAATGGAATAAAAAATAAGAAATACTTAAAGATAAATATAAATATCTGACCATGTAAAATAAGAGGTTTGAACTTCCCTGTTATACATGGAAAAAAAAACAAAATAAATGAACACGATTACTTTATGGTGTTTAGACACTCAATATCATCATCCCTATATGTATTTATATATTGATGGCGAGAACTCAGTTACATCTGCTTACAATGAATGACCAGGTAGAAAATCTCAGCAAAGAAATAGAAACTGTAAGAAAATAATAAAATACGTAAGAACTCTGGGAAATCACTGCTCCATGTCCATGTGACCTGCCTGCATCTGAGGGAGGAGAGGCATATGGAGTTGGCTTGATGTCAGGAGACCAAACCAGGGGGTCAAAGCAGAGCCCATGCCTCCCTCCCAGTCCCTGAGCTTAAGGCTGCCTGAGCACCCTGGGCCCCAGGGATGCAGTACAGGGTGGTGAGATGCCAGGTAAGGACACAGGATGGGAGGAACTCCAGGCACACAGTGGCCCAGACACTTGGCTGGGTACCTGGACCTTCAGAAGTGAGGTGATGGAGAGGAGGATTGGTCCACGGGCAAATTTCAGGCCAGGGGCCAGGAGGTCTCTTAATGGAACAGAAGAGGATCGAGGATGGTCTATATTTCCTGTGAAATTGCCAAGCCTGCTCCAGGGTAAAGTGGGTCCAGGGATGAGACACTCTGACAGTTGACATCTGACACCACTGAGGACCACGGGGACTCCTGGGAGTGGATGCCTGAGTCCTTGGGCACTGATTGTGCCCCCACCCCTCCCACACCCTCCTGCAGCTCTCCAACAGGCCAGGGTGGGGGCTGGTCTATAAGACAGCAGGAATGGGTGCTCCCCACTCTGTTCCTGTGTCACATCCCCTGTGAAGCTCTTGATGGACCCAGATCCAAAGTCACCTTCTCCTGCACTGGGAGACCCAGAGCCACAGGAGCTGCCATGGCAATTGTTCCCAGGGCACTCAGGCAGGGCCCCAGCTTTCCTACCTGAGACAGCACAGAAGCACCTTCCAGGGATTCAGCTTGATTGTCCTGATCCAGGTCTGTCACCAGAACCTGTGTGATCACCACTGGGCTCCAGTCTGAGGCTCAGGCTGAAGCTCATCCTTAGAGAGATGGACACAACCCCAATGCCACAGAGAGCTCCTGCTCCATGGGGACACGTGATCAAATCTGCCCCCTCCTCTCCTGTCTGATCCATCACTGCCCTGTCCCTGCCCCTGAACCAACACCAGCTCAGTCGTGGGCTTGTTTTGTCTCTTGTGCTACTAAAGCTGGGGGGCCGGCCCTCAACTCAGTCTCCCCTTAGAAAGTAAGTGGAAATGTATGCCTTGGGTTCACTGGTCTCCAACACAAACATAATTCTGTTCTTAGAAAAAGCAAAGTACCTGCTCAGTGGCTGAGTGGGGAAGAGGACAGAAGTGCATCATGTGTGACAGAGAACCGGGTGGCCAGTGCCCAGGGCCCTGTGTGTCTCCTTGCGCCAGCCTGGGCTCCCCTGATAGCTCCCTGAGCCCTGGGTCCTTACAGAACCTGGGTCTCCCTGTCCCCTGAGATCAGAGCTCTGCAGGGCCCCTGCATTCCCTGGGCTGGGCAAAGCCTCCCATGGAGGAGAGGCTCTCAGACCATCGAGTGCTCACTGTCACAGCTCAGCCTCAGGACTTCCAATGTGTTTCCCTCTTTAGTAGTTTGGGAGGAAGGATGTCGGATAGATCTTAGTCATTTGATGCTGAGCTGGGGCATGGATTGTATAAATTCCAGCCCTATCACTGGACAGAAACTTGATTCTCTGTTTTATATTAATCTTTGCACTGAAGAAAATAGTATTTAGACTCTAATGTCTGAAATGTATTAGACAGTCACAAGAAAGTAAGGCATCACCAGGCTGACAAAGGAGGCCAATGGGAACCCAGAGCAGTAAGGAAGAGCAGAACACAGGATCCCAGATAACGATTAGTATGGTGGACAGACAGGGATCCATGCCACAACTTCTGCAGTGGGGGCTGGGGACCGACAACAGACCCTCCTCACAGCAACAGCAGGGACATAAGTTAACCTGTAAGAATGAGCAGTGCACAGGTGTTCCCAGGTGGCCCTGAAATATCTAGTAACAAGCTCTGTGCTCTATGTTCTGTTTTTAACTCTTTAGAGGTCATTAGGGATGTGGAAAATCAGTGTCTGGGCCCAATCCACACTGCAGGGACCTACTCAAGGGACTGCCTTATTCAGTGACATCAGATAACATCCAAGTGCAGAAGTCATCCCCCACTGCCCCTTGCAGGACAGCTGGGAGGATCAGGAGGCCAGAAGCATGTGGGCTGTGGAGACAGTAGGGGGTGCTGTTGCCTGAACCTGAGAGGACTCCCTTCCTGGACGAGACAAGTAGGAAAATTCTTTTCTGAATCTTGCCCACTCAGGGAAGCAGTGTCCTCACAGTGTGTGACTTGCCATCACCAGGGTCCCCAGGAGCTACATGATCCCTGAGGTCTCACTCACACCCTTGCTTCACTTCCATCTCCCCCTTGAAGGAGTTGTTCCTGCCTGATGTGCAGACAGACAGTTTCAGGTGGACAGACACACAGCAGGAGCAAATCTGCATAAGGAAACTAGGCTGATGAGTCTTGCAGGACACAGGACAAGAGACCCTTGGAGATGGGAGAGTCTCAGTTCCTACAAGGAGGCCTGACTAGGCAGAGCGCTGGGGCTTCCCCATCATGGCCCAGATCCCTCTGCTCCTCACCCTCCTCACTCCCTGGACAAGGAGTTTCACTGGGAGGAATTGGGGGGAGCGAAGGATGTCCGTGAGGGACATTTGCACTGCCTGTCACATCTGGCCTCTGGACTTCAGTAGTGGATATTTCCAGTCTTCTACCACCATCTGCCCCTAATTCCAGGGTCCAGTTCAGACTGTGCTAATGTTGCCAACACGTAGTGTCTGGTCTGTGCACGTGTGTGCACGTCTGTGCACATGAAATGAGTGATGGCCTTCTCTTGTACAAAGTCCGGGTCAGAAGCTCCATAGCAGGTGTCCTTGAAACACACAAGGAATTATTCCAAAGACTTAAAAAGCGATGGCTCGTAGTCCAGTGTAATTCACTGTTTAGAGAAAAACCAGATATCTCAACCCAACAGGAAGACTATGAGATTTCAAAATTATGGGACAACATTTATGAGCATAGGTGCAAAAATTCCTCGACAAGTTAGGAGAACCCATGTTATATCAACAAAGATCTACACTGACCACCAGGAAGGACTTGGGCTGAGGAGGGTGTTTGAGAAGATTCTGAAGGATGGGAACCTGGATTTGTAGGGAGGGCAAATATGAAGGTGTACTGAAATGTATGAATCAGATTCCCCATTCCAGGAAGGAATGGCAGAACTCTTACTGGCGGTGCCCTGACACACTACAGGAGAAAGAGCTGGTGTAACTGGACGTCATGAATGGACTCATAGATACTGCAGCCCATGGTCCATAATGTGCTGACATCAGCATGGTCCTTTCTGGATAAAACAGCACATCCCAAAAGAAAACTCTCCCCTGGGCAAGAGGACCTTGGGTGGTCCTCTCATCCAAGGACCACCAGGGGGCACTGCGTTCTGCTCCTTCTTGCATTGTGATGGGCTGCTGGGACACCTGCATTTTCTCCTAGGAAATTTAGCCATCCTCAGTTCAATGCTGGTGCCTCATTGCAACCAGACTGTCCCCACAGGAGAGGTCTGCTCTCAACAGATCTGCCCCAAGAATACCTGAGACAGTTTACAAAGGAGGCTCAGGGCTCCCCCCAGAGGTCAGGAACCCTGCAGGCAGCTGTGAGGACCCAGTGTGTTCACGAGGACACCCACAGTAAATGCTGGAGTCCTTGTGCTGTCATCTTCTGGGTCAGCCAAAAAGTCCATGTAGTTTTTCCGTTCGATGGCTCTAGTAGTGCTTAGTTGTCTTTAACTCCATTGGAAACAATTTTGTCAGATTGTGTTATGACAGCTGTCATATCAACGTGCATTGAAAAATCATCAAAATGCCCTGGCTGGCATAGCTCAGTGGACTGAGCACAGGCTGGGAACGAAAAGTGTCCCAGGTTCAATTTCCAGCCAGGGTACATTCCAGGGTTGCAGGCCATAACCCCCAGCAACCGCACATTGATGTTTCTCTCTCTCTCTCTCTCTGTCTCTCTGTTTCTCTGTCTCTCTCTCTCTCCCCCCGCTTCCCTCTCTAAAATAAATAAATAAAATATTTTTTAAAAATCATCAAAACTGGTGAATATTTGTGCAGTTATTTTAATAATGATGATGGAAGAAGATATGCAACATTTTCAGTGTAGTACGCTTTATTATTTGAATACAGGTTAAAGCGCAACTGAAATGCAAAATAAAATATTTGTGCAGTGTATGGAGAAGGTGGTGTGAGTGATCAAACATGTCAAACATGGTTTGAAAACTTTCTGAGCACTATTAATATTTGGACAAATAATTCTTTGCTGTGGGGTTGTCTTATGCACTGGAAGATGTTTAGCAGCACCCTTGGCCTCTACCCACGGAAGCCATTAGCAGGAGATAGCTGACGTACTCAAAATATCCAAATCAACACTTATTGGTGAAAATGAAACATGTCTTTCATTTTATGGAAAAAACAATGGATTTTTTGGCCAACCCAATATTTAGATTATATGTCTTGCCGGTCTATTTCCCATTTATTTCAGTGACATTAATTCCCAATGATTATGGAAAGTGATGAGGCTTATATTTTGAGATATTTCAATTACTTTTCAAAGGATTTATTTTTATATTAAGTTTTACATCCTCATTTCAAAATACATATAGGCACATATAATTATATAATTATCCCTATTTCAAACAGTACACATTTGGTTATCATAGGCATATCATATTGAAGTAGGAATCATTTTGTCTGATATAAGTTGAGCATCATTAACACAATGATGAGAATAAAAAGTGCAAATTTCATTAATCAGTTTACTGGCAATTAAGAAATAAATATGAAATCATAGTTTTTATTTCACACTGCAATGAAAACAATTGAGGGCATTATCTTCACCAAATACTGGAAAAACTTTGCTCCTGCCACCTTCCCTCCCCCCAAGTCTCCCTCCTTCCTGTCCATTCCTTCTGCTCCACAGGGGACAGTGGGGACACAGGTGGTTAAAATGCCCCGTGGTGCTCACACCAACTAGTCTAGGCACCGTGTGACTCTCTTGTTTTGTTTTTAATTATTAGGCATATTTTTCTTATTTTGTTATATCCCTTGTTTGTTGGGATAAATCTGGTAATGTAATGGCGATGCTGTTGCCTTTCTCCTCAAAGGCAGCGATGTGGAGGATATTCCGTGCACTAGGACGACAGAGAGCTGAGGGGAGCTGGCACCCACGCCTGGGAGACAGCTCCAGCCCTGGTCCCCTGATGGCTGCACCCAGAGAGCTGACAGGGCTGAGTCGGTGGGAGACTCGTGTCCCTTCACACCCCTGACACTAGCTCTGCGATTCCCTAGTGGTCTCAGTGCTGGAGGCAGGAGGCCTGCTAACAACCCACAGGGAGGGCAGGAAGGGGTTTTACTAGAGAGGCCAGAACATGTTCAGAAGGATGGGTTAGGTTTGGGAGAAACAAAGCCACTGGGGCAGGAGGGTGAGACCACACACAGGTCACTGTTCAGTCCTCCCCCTTTCCAGAGGGGAAGTAAGGACCGAGGTCCCCGGGAACTTGGGAAGCTGCTTGGGTGGAAGACATCCAGCCCCCTCACTCAGTGTCTCAGTCACTGTTCTCTGTGCGGGGTGCCAGCATCTGCCTCTTTCCACATCTCCCCAGGGGACTTCAGGGTGACACCGGGGCAGCAAGACAGAGGAAGCTGATTTGCATGAAGCACATTCTCCTTCTAGTGGGTCTGGGAGGCATGAAAAGGCCCCAAGGACACCACCCTCCAGCCCAGGAGCCTGAGGAGGCCGTGTCCTATGAGTGTCCCCACCATGGCCTGGACAGTTCTCCTGCTGGGGCTCCTTGCTTTCAGCTCAGGTCAGAGGAAGGGACTCTGCATTCTTGGGGGACACAGCAAAGCAGGGTCTCATAATTACTCTATCTTCCATAACAACCCCTGTCTCTCTGCTCTTGGTTTTAGGTGTGGATTCTCAGACTGTGGTGACCCAGGAGCCATCCCTGTCTGTGTCTCCAGGAGGAACAGTCACACTCACCTGTGGCCTTAGCTCTGGGTCAATCTCTAGTAGTCACTACCCCATCTGGTTCCAGCAGACCCCAGGCCAGGCTCCCCGCATGCTCATCTATGAAACAAACCGCCGGCCCTCTGGGGTCCCTGAGTGCTTCTCTGGATCCATCTCTGGGAACAAAGCCACCCTCACCATCACGGGGGCCCAGCCTGAGGATGAGGCCGATTATTACTGTAGTTTGTACGTGAGTGGTGAGTCTTACACAGTGATGTGATCTCATGGGGAAGTGCAACCTGAACCTCATGTTCTGAGAATGGCTCAGCTTTAGTGACAGATGGAAAGAGAGAGGGTGGAAACGGTCAACACACACAAGTAGAGGGGGCTCCAGGGCCCCATTCCCATGTGCAGTGGCTCCTCTCCACGTGCCTCCTCCAGTCTCCTCCAGGGTGTGCCCATGTGTCCCATGTGACCCTGGCACAATGGGCTTCCTCTCCTCCCCTGTCCTTAGAACAATGATGGGGTGAGGGCTGAGGGCAGACACATTAACAATCAGAGAGACCCAGAGCCCCCACTGCCCTTGTAGTCCTGCCTGTGTTCCAGGAGCTTTAACAGGATTTACTCTCATGTTGATTTCACCCTGTGGACCTTGTGAGGGTTTTATTAGCATTTAAGTGAGGGTATCACTGGGAGCTTGCAGGTGATGCTGGTCCCCTGACTAGGCCTGCTGGGTCAGATCTGTGTGTGTGTGAGCAAAATCTGTGTTTTAACAAATCAGTTAGACTTTTTTAGCAACACTAAAGTTTGAGAACTTCCTCTACCTTTGCTTTTTTAAAATTATTCCTAAACGCTTTTGCTTCAAATTTACTCAAGTTAAATTCTAGGTCACAGTCTCTCCTAAACGAACCTTTATAAATCCAGAAATGTTCAGAAACAGGTTTAAAATTTCAGGTCATCAATGAAAACTGTGACTTAATTTTTTTTATTCCTTGTTTTTAAAGTGAAAACTACAACCACAAGTTGAGAGGATTTCCATGACTTACATGAATATTGATGCTTTGAGAGGCCACCTGTTTAGAAGTGGCTACCAGAAACACTCCTCCCAGCCCTGGGCCACTTCCCCAGGCACAGGGACAGGGGAGGGGCTTCAGGTGGTGTCTCCACACCCCGTTCCCCAGGGCGCCCGGCACTGGGCTGTGAGGGGAGCAGCAGAGAGTGAACCTGTCCTTTTATTAGCACTTCTCATCTTTGTTAAAAAGTCTTCTCAGAGAACCTTCATATCAAGGCAACACACAATAATTTTTTTTAAAAAAAGCATTACATCTAGTAAGCTAGAAATATATATATTTGAGTGTGATTGTTTTCTGTAATGTTTACTGAATTATTGGATTCTTGGAATGGTTCTAAAACAGAAAAAGTATATATATGGGAATTTTGTGAAATTTTAATAAAACCTGAATATAGTTAATATTATTTTACCTAAGTTAGCTTCTTAGTTTTTAAAGATAACCTTAGGTTTGCAAGATTATAATGCTAGACAAAATGTGAATGACAGGCACAGAAAAGGTTTCTATTATGCCTGTTTTCCTGTCAGTGCAGAATTATTGCCAAATGAAAAGTTTGAAAACACTGACACAGGAATGAAGATACAGTCCCTTCTCTCCTGGGAAGGTGAAGTCCAAGGCCGACCTCTTGTGCAGGGCCAGGCTCCTGAGCAGACAGTCAACCTTTCACATGTAAACCATGGCCACGTGTTCTATGTTCATTTGTATCTACTTCAAATGATAAAAAAGTAAAAACTATATGAAAATATTAATCATGTTTCCTAGCCACTTATTTATATATACATAATCTCTGCAGAACCAGAAAAGCACAGCCTCTCATTCATCCAAGGGCTGAAATAAACCATTAGGATTCTATTCCTAGAATGGAATAGAATGAATGGAATGAGAATTTCAGAACTGAGTCCCTGTGAAGAGCCCCATTGTTCCCACAGTCTCTTCCAGTATAAGCTCCTGGCTGTGCAGCCAAAGCAACTCCATCTGGAAGCCAACCTGCTGTTTTAACTCCTGCTGCACCTCCCCACTCCCAGTAGACACACAGACTGTGCTCCTCCCTTGTCTTTATCTGTCTCTACACCAGCTCTGGTGACAGAGATGGTGGCACCTGAGGGTGCCCTCCCACCTTAAATTAAAGACACATTCATTTCCTAGCAGGTAGGCTCTGTGGTTGGAAGACTCAATAGATAGCCTGGAAGTGGTGGTGGAAGGCACAGAGCAAATACAAGGGGTCCTGTCTCTGCCTGAAACGCACCATGAGTGTGACTTCCCTTAATGAACTCCTGATGGCCTGATACATTCAGTCTCCTTCTCTGGTCTCTGGGGCCAAGGAAATCTTACATACACTGGACCTAGTAAATCAAAGCAGAAGTAGACTTCCAGTGTGAAAAGAAGGCTGACTTCCTACCTTCTCAAACTGGGGGAACACAATGGTTTGGAGTCCTTGGGTCCTCATTACCTCCCTGTAGGCACAGCAGATAGGTGCAGAGAACTCAAGGTTTCAAACAACTAAGATACAAGCAAAATGGTAGATAGATAGATGGATAGAGGCTCCTAGAAGACCCTTTCTCTCTAGCTGAAGAACCTGGGAATCAGATGCCTAACCAGAGAAAATCTTTGGGAGGACACCCCCCCACTGACTTCCCACACTATAGAACCCCCGACCTGCACCCCCATCCAGAGATGTCAGCTGTAAGGGCCAGGGTGTTGGTCTTCATTCCCTCCCAGCACAAGCTGGCAGTGTCCCTTTGCCACTTGGCAGTGTGGGTGATTCAGTGGAAGGTGACTCCCTCCCATTAGAGACTCAATGAGCCTTAGCCAGGTAGGGCCAGTTGAGGCTGGTTAGCACTCCAGTTCTCCCACTCATGACTCTGGCTGCCCAGTGGGAACCTGAACTTCAACCTTACCCCTCAGCAATGAGACTGGATGAGGGGGTAGAGGGCAGAGGAGCTGTGCATTTCAGCGCCCCTGCTTATACTGACAGGAGATGGTGAGGAGCTAAGCCTTGACTGCCCAGTGGGATTCAGAGCTCTGAGTAAGGAATGGGAGGCAGACCAGTGGGCCATGCAGGGGCCCGCAACCCTCCTTGTGTCAGTGCTGCCCTGGAGGGATGCAGTGGAGAGTTGAGCGGCCAGCCTGCTGAGCACAGCACCTCCCCTCCTCCCTGTGCTTCCCTCCCTGAGTTCAGAGGGCCTGGCTGTGGGCTCAACACTCACCCTAACTTGAAAGGAACCAACCGGTGACAGTCACAGCCCCACTGTCCCCAGGAAGGTGTCAAAGCAGGGGAGTCAGTGCTCCACCTCTGCTGGGCCAGAGGGAGCTGAACATCCACCCCCTCACCTCTGTGCTGCAGCTCAGCAGGCAGATGACCTAGTGGAAGACAGAGGAAATGGGACACAGGGGCCCCTAATGCAGTCTCCCAATGTCCTGGACCCGGTAAGAAATAACACTGGCCTTATCTAGAACCAGGAAAATGAAAACTTGAGGAAACCAAGAAAGTCTACTAAAACCAACACAAAAATGACTTAGATAATTAACTTATGTGACATATTTCTTCGGCAATCATCATAAAATCCATATAACCAGCAAATACAGACATTCTTGGAAGAAATGAAAAGGGACAGTAACTCAAATAGGAGACATGATAAAGATGCCAAGTGGAAATGTAGAACTAAAAAATACCAACAATGAAGTTTCATAAACCAATGGAGGGATCAAGAATACATAAAGTTGATCGATTATTTTATTTGTTTGTTGTATGTTTATAGATTGACTGTTGAAATGAAAACTGGGCTACAATTCCTAGTGAACAGCTCCCACACCATGACTCATCTGTGAAGGACGTCACCAGGGGGCGCTGTGGGTCTTCTCAGAGCTGCAAGGCCTGAAACCAACCCAAATGGTTCTAATTCAATGGGCCGCTTGCCCACATCCATGGCCTCAGTTAGAGGAGACAGCAGGTGCTTCCTCTCAAGGGGGAGACTCAGAGCTCACAACAAGCCCAGCCTCCTCCTGAGAGTAGAACTATAAACTGGGCCCCCGGACCCAGAACTGGATGGTGCTCTGGGCTCCCATTTGCATAATGCCCCAGTAAACACACCCCTCACCCAGGGCGCTGAAGAGGAGATAAAGGAACACCGGGAGAGCAGCCCCAGCCTCAGGCCAGGGGATTTGGAAAGTGTCCACCATGGCCTGGACTCTGGTCCTCCTGCTCCCCCTCCTCACCCTCTGCCCAGGTCCAGGGACACTTCAGAGACCAGCCTTTGGGAGGGTCCTTCTGCCTTTACTCTTCATTCCTGACATGTGACTGTTTTTCTTTCAGGGTCCAGGTCTCAGGCTCTAGTGACTCAGGACCCCTCCCTGACTGTGTCCCCAGGAGGGACAGTCACTCTCACCTGTGCCTCCAGCACTGGAGCTGTAACCAGCAGTCTCTATGCATACTGGATCCAGCAGAAGTCTGGCCAAGTCCTCACCACACTGATTCATCGTACCAGCAATAAACACTCCTGGACCCTTGCCCGGTTCTCAGGCTCCCTCCTTGGGGGGCAAAGCTGCCCTGACCCTGTCGGGGGCCCAGCCTGAGGACGAGGCTGAGTACTACTGTTTTCTGTGGCACAGTGACCATCAATAGAGTGACACATGCAGGGGGGGAGTGAGGTATCAGCCCCGAGCATCAGCCACAGCTCCGCCGTTTCTTATGTGTGCAAAGCTGAACAGAAGCCCTAGAAAGTGCATGTGGTGAGTGAGAGGTATGAACCTCTGGATGTCAGAAGGCAGACAAGCAACCAGACAGCCTGTGCTCTACCTCCTGGTGCTCATACCCTTATGTGACCTCTGCCTTTAGTGTGGGCTGCCCTGCATGGGGACTGAGACAGAGGCTGTCAGGGGACAGTGAGAAGGTGTCAGCGCACCCCGGTGGAGGCCCAGTGGGAGCTTGTTTGAACCGTACTTGTACAGGTTGTGTGAGGACAAACTCTCAGTTCAAGATCTCTTCCAGACATTGTCACCCAGGTGTGGAGAGCCCAGGGACTTTCTGGGGAGGGGGACAGAGAGAGGAATGAGTGCTCTACAGTTGTCACTCAGTGGTTCATTGGGCATCCCTGGATCAGAGAGCTGCAGGGCTGCATCCCTGTGACAACAGTGGTGGTCCCAGGGCTGGCCTTGTCAGTGGTGAGTGGGTGGGGAGCGCAGGGGACAGGGTGTGCAACACAGTCGGGCTCCAAATGGCTGAGAATGATCTTGTTCAGGTTGTTTTCAGCTGGATGTGTAAGAAAGTGAATTTTACACTCAGAATCCCAGCCTGCTGTGAGGAGGTGACAAGGACCTACACAGAGACCTCATCAAGCCTATAAACCAGGAGAATCCAAACTGTGGTCCTCGGGCTGACTGCACCTCAGGAAGTCTACGAATGGGGCCCAATGCAAAAATCATAAATTCACTTAAAACATTAGGAGATTTCTTGGTGATTACATGTTACAATATCATGTAAAATCAATGTGTGTTCCCTCTTGAAACTTGGATGCATGCGTGACTTCAGTTACTACTGATAGATGATTTTAGAAGATTATCAAAAGAGCAGCGGCACAATAGGGTTACCATGTGAGGACAGGTTTGCTTATCTGCAGTGGCAGATAACATGAAAATTATGCATGGACCTTTTTTTGTTGATCAGTTCTCATTAGTGTTTGTGTATTTATGGGTGGCCCTAGACAAGTACTCTCCTTCCAGTGTGTCCCAGAGACACCAAAAGGTGGACAGCTCCCTTCACAGGTATCACAGGAACATGCTCCTCGTGGGACAGCACAGGGACTCACTGAACCATCGCTGCCCTTCATTCCTACTCACTGGGATTAACCTGAACCTTCACTGTTTCACGGGGAGAGCAGCTGGCTACCTGCTACTGAGCTACGGTGCTGAGGCTTGGGGTTCTGTGTGCTGGAGCCCATGGATGCCCTTGGGGAGCTCTTACCCAATGCAGGGGCTGCTTGTCCCCAGTTAAAGGACAGAGCTACTTCTGACATTACAGGGGGAAGAGAGGTGTGAGCAGCTACTGGACAGGGTGGGCAGGGGACTCAGGACTGACGCTGGTCACAGTCAATATACTGGAGGTGTCATTGTGGGTCAGGACCCTCGTGGCAGCCCTTTCTCTGGGGGCAGGGAAATAAGGGCCGATGGAAAAACTCGAGAGCAGTGCAAACTCACCATTCTGTGTCTGTGCAGGGAAGGGCGTCCAGTCCCTGTTACCTACATCCACATCCCCTGTCACCCCCACTGCCTCCTCCCAGGGCAGGGTTCCAGGGGGTGGGTTCTCTGCTGGTCACATGGCTTCAGGAGGCCACATTCCCTCCAGACCCTGAGACACGGTCCTGAAATGCCCTCATCTGGTTTGAAGAAATCAGCATGGTGCATCCTGCTCCTCACTCACTCACTCACCCGTATCCCTGTTGCACCAAAAGCAATGTGTCTGCAAGAGAGAGCAGAGTAGCCGGGGGTTCAGAGAGGAAGGAGACACGTGTGGGGACCACACCCATGAGGAACCCTAAGAACAGAGCATCACAGGGATGTGAAGCACAGCGTGGGGAGTGTGGTCAGTGATGCTGCCCCAGTGGGGGTGTGGCCCTGTGGGGATTGGGAACATCTCGAGAAACACTTTGTAAAGGATCTGATTGTCTAACCACTCTGCTGTGCACAAGAAATCAATACAAAATAATGTCGGCAGTAACTAGATCAGGGCTAATGGAGACTGGAGATGATGAAAATAGATTTCTAAATCCCGTATTGAAGAAAGGACCTCTAAAAAGGGGTGGACTGCCTTTTATAATAATGTCAACACAAGAATTATATTTTTTCATCAATCTTTGTGTTGACAATATTTATAAAATTATGCAAAATTTTCTTAAATTCTTGAAAAATCAGAAGTATTTTTGGCATCACAGGCAAGGGTAAGTGAGAACCAGCAGGGGCAACCACGAACACAAGGCGTGAGCTCCTCCCAGGGCTGCGTTCTCACGGCAAAGACAGGAAGAGAAAGCCAAGGCCTGTCCCTGGGGCTGGGGACCCAACAGGAAACCCTCACAATGACAACAACAGCAAAAACAACACCGCTGGTTTCAACCTGAAGGAATCACCCAAATGGAACTGTGGCCAGCTATGCACTAACGGGGCTCCCTGAGGAACTTTAAACCTCAAAAGTAACTCAGAGTGGTCATGTACCAGCAACAGACCCAGGGGCCTGACAGAAGGAAACTCAACTATCCTGTCATCCTTCACCATCTGGGAACACAGCATTTCATGTAGCTGTATGGAGGTCACTAGAGACCTGAAAAAATTAATGACTCATCCCAGAGTCACAGAGGGGACCTGTTCATTCCACTGCCCTGGGTGGTGACATCAGAAAGACCCAACTGCAAACAGCAGAGCCCTCCCAGGAGAGCTGGGGGTGTGAGATGAGCTGGAGGATGTGCCTTCTCAGACCAGCAGGGGGAGCTGGTGGACTGGACCTGAGAGTCAGGGCTCTGGGCCAGGAAGGCTGTGAAAAGACTCTACTGGCCCTTGCACACTTGGGCAGGCAGTGTCCTCAGTGAAGTGTGACTGTCCTGCAGCTGGTCCCCAGGAGTCACATGACCACTCAGCTCTGACTCACACACATGCCTCATATCTTGCCCTCCTCCCATCATGTAGTCATTGTCCAGACCCGATTCACAGGACAAGGGAGATGGACAATCACACAATGAAAATAAATGTCCTTGGAAAAAAAAAAAACGTGCCCTATGGTTGTCCCTGGGCATAGGGTAGGAGACACCTAGTCAGGGACAGTCTCAATGTCAACAACTAGGCCTCAGACAGCAGAGCTCTGGGGCTTCCCCACCATGGCCTGCATCCTTCTGTCACATCCTCACTCACTGCAGAAGGATTTACTCCCGGGGACCCTGAGAGGATACGTGGGGGGAGGCACTGTCACTGCCTTTTCCTGCTGCCATCCGGGCGCAGCTGGTGGGTTGTCCCATTAATTCTGCCACCTTCTAGCCCTGCCTCTGGTCCTGGATTACACAGTGCTGTCCCTGCCAGAGAGAGAGAGAGATGATGTCACCTAAATTAATGTTTTCTTTCTAGCAAATCAAAGTGGTCATTTGCTGCTACACTTGCAAATATATTCTTAAAGAAATTGGTAATAAATGCTTTCACATTTTTCTGTCATCCTTTCAGTGGTTATTTCTTCCTAGTCTGTCCTTTCTCGTTCATTTCAATGGTCTGTAGTGACACTGTGTCCACACTCAGCCTTGGTCGGCTCCTTCACTGAGGCTGCTGGGTCAGAGCTGAGTGAGGGGAGACCCTGTTGCTTCACTCCCCACACACAAACTCTGGTTTCCCTGAGGACTCCCTGTAGGAGGAGGCAGTGTCTACTACCTCCTTCAAATAAGACAAGAATGGTTTTCACTGAAGAAGGAACAAAATGTTCTACTCTGAGGGACAGAGTGGGATTTGTGATGAGATAGATCGCTGGGGCCAGAGGGAAACACAGTCACCTCATCATGGAGGCCACAGACGATTCACAGAGACATTTACCACTAAGGCCACCAGGGATGTGGGGGAACTGATTTGGTGACAGAGGTCAACACTGCACATTCAGGGCCTTAGTCACTGTGCAGTCATTGGTGTTGGGAGGCAGCAGCACCTGCCTCTTTCCAGATCTCCCCAGGGGATATCAGGGTGACACTGTGTCAGGACAAGACAGAGGGAACTGATTTGCATGAAGCACATGCTCCTCCTAGTGGGTCTGGGAGGCATGAAAAGGCCCCAAGGACAGCACCCTCCAGCCCAGGACCCTGAGGAGGTCGTGTCCTGTGAGTGTCGCCACCATGGCCTGGACGGTGCTCCTGCTCGGGCTCCTCACTTACAGCTCAGGTCAGAGGAAGGGAGTCTGCATTCTTGGGGGACACAGCAAAGCATGGTCTCAGGTGACCTAGTCACCCATAACAACACCCATATCTTTCCTGTTGGTTTTAGGTGTGGATTCTCAGACTGTGGTCACCCAGGAAGCATCACTGTCCGTTTCTCCAGGAGGGACAGTCACACTCACCTGTGGCCTTAGTTCTGGGTCAGTCTCTAGTGGTAACTACCCCAGCTGGTACCAGCAGACCCCAGGCAAGGCTCCCCACACGCTCATCTACAACACAAACAGCCGGCCCTCTGGGTTCCCTGAGCGCTTCTCTGGATCCATCTCTGGGAACAAAGCCGTCCTCACCATCACGGGGGCCCAGCCTGAAGATGAGGCCAACTATTACTGTAGTCTGTTCATGGGTAGCTATGCTTACACAGTGATGTGTACCCATGGGGAAGTGCAACCTAAACGTCCTCATGTGTTCAGAATGCTGCAGCTTTAGTGACAGAAGGAAAGAGAGAGGGTGGAAATGGTCAGCACACCAAGGGGAGGGGCTCCAGGGCCCCATTCCCGTGTCCAGTGGGTCCTCTCCATGTGCCTAGTCCAGGTTCCCCCAGGGTGTACCCATCTCTCCCATGTGACCCTGTTAACCATCAGAGAGACTCAGATCCCCCACTGCCCCTTGTCAACCTGTTCACAATTCTAGGCTGGCCCAGAAGGAATGGAAAATCACTGTGGGAAACTGCCTGCAGACCCTACCCAGGACACACAGATGCCTGGCTAGGATTGGGGTCTAGGGTCATCCTATCTGCCATAACATGATGTAGCTTTAACTTCAGCCTGACAAGATGTATTAAGAACAATGGTCAGCAGAAAGAGCACCCAGCAACCAGCTCTAGCCAATCAGATGCTGACACCCAAACCAGCAACCCTTCATGGGTTTTTGTGCCTAAAAACCCTGCCCTAAGAAGAATGGAGCGAGTCCCAACCTCCCTGGCTCCACTTCCCCTCCTATTCCCTGCTGATAGACCCTGCTCCTTAGCTCACTGCATCTACCTGGTTTCTTCAGTGATTTAAACCTAACACCTGCCTGTATCCCAGGAACTTTAAGAAGTTATGCTCTCATGTATTGACTTCAGCCTGTGGACCATGGGAATATTTTATTAGCATTTAAATGAGAGTGTCACTGGGAGCTTGCAGGTGATGCTGTTTCCCTGACTAGGCCTGCTGGGTGAAATCTGTGTGTTCATGAGAAAAATCTGTCTTTTCACAAGCTCCCTGGAAAGTGTTTCGGGAGGGCTAAAGACTGAAATATACCTCCACTTCTATTATTGTAAAATTATTTCTGAATACTGGACATCATGGAACACAGGAGTTAATTTTCCTACTGTGTATTCTGGGGATGCTGACATCTGAAATACTTATATGTGCATGTTTTCACTTGCTGTAGACCAGAACTCTTTCTGGCAGTGAAAAGCAGTAAGGTTCACACACCCCATGATTGATCAACAGTATCTACACATGAGACCCTGGATGTGTGGGTAGAGACAGCCACCTGGTGAGCTGCAGATACCAGCTGGGCTCTCAGGGCTTTGGGTTATGACCAGCAGGGGGCACTGGTGGACTGTCCCGGAGCCTGTAAACAGTTGCTCAGTGAGGATCATTCTCTGGAAGGAATCTGGGCCTGGGGGCTGAGCACTGTGCTCAGTGATGGAGACTCAGGAGCTGTGCCATCTCAGGCCTTGCAGAGTCCCCTGAGCTGGTATCTTTGTGTGGCCTCAACAAGTGCTTCCTCCCTGGGCTCTCCCCAGGAATAAAGCCAACCCCCATCTTCCTCAGTTGTAGCCTAAACTGAGCTCCAGCACCAGGGCTCAGGGAGAAGCTGGGCAGCCCCTGGATGGACACACATTTGCATGGGCAGTCCCTCCCCTGGCAGAGGGTGGGGAGAAAAGGAGGCCTGGGCAACTCAGCCCCACTGTGGGCTCAGGGGCTGTGTGCACCATGGCCTGGACTCCTCTCCTCCTCGTGCTTCTCTCTCACTGCACAGGTAGGGACAGGACCTGGGTCCAAGACAGCCATTTAGCTTGGATCTTCCTCCATTTGAACAGAGCCTTGAGGAACTTTAACCTGAGTACCTGCTGCATCAACCATGAGTGTCTCTCTTTCTGTGCGCCCTCTCCCAGCCTGTGGTGGCTCAGCCCCTCCCTCTCTGCATCCCGAGAAACATCAGTGAGACTCCCATGCACACTGAGAAGTGGATTTAATGTTGGCGGCTACCACAGACTGCTACCAGCAGAAGTCGGGGAGCCCTTCCCAGCATCTTGTGTCCAAGCACCCAGATTCAGACAAGCACCAGGGCTCCTGCCTCTGCAGGTGCTTCTCTAGATCCAAAGACACCTCGACCAGTGCAGGGCCCCTTCTCATCTCCAGGCTGTAGCCCGAGGACGAGGCTGGCCTTGCTGTTGTGTCCATTACAGCAGCCCTGATGCTCACACCCTGCTGAGAGTCACAGATTGGTGAGACTGAAGGCACCTGTGCTCCCCCTGCCAGGGAACCTCACCCCTGCTTGGCCTGGGATCATGTTTCCCTCACAGGTGACATCTGTTGTCACTTCTGCAGACAGGACTTGAATTTCCTGTAAACAGCAATCTGGCCTTCCCCTCATCTCTCTTTTAGACTCATCATCACCACCATGTCTCAGCTGTTCCTGTCTCAGAAGCAGAGAGTCCTTTCCAGGAGAACCGTCTCCCAGGGGAGATGCTGGAGGTGCGGACACTGGTTAGGACCGGCCGGACTGGCTCTGAGTCCGGGGGAGACTCAGTGATGTTTCCTCCCTAAATGCTTTAATTGGGGCTTTGAGATACAAAAACAACATGCAGAACTGAATACCAATGTACACAGAAGGAATAAACCATCAATAATTAACAAGAAAACTTGTAAATTAACAAGAAAATTTTTAAATATTATAATAGCATCAGAAATAAGAAACACTTAAAAATAAAACTAAAAAACTAAAAGTTTTCTAAAAATGAGAGGTACAACTAATACCTGTTATACATGAAGAAGATCTAAATAAATGAACACACATCTACTTTATGGTCAGACACCGAATATCAACCATCCCCATACACATTTATACATTCTCAGCGAGAATATGAGTGACATACACATGCAATGAAAGAACAGGTAGGAAATCTCAGCAAAGAAGCAGGAACTGTAAGAAAATAATAAAATACGTTACAGCCCTGGGAAAACACTGCTCCATGTCCATGTGACCTGCCTCTGAGGGAGGAGAGGCATAAGGAGTTGGCTTGATGTCGGGAGACCGAATCAGGGGATCAAAGCAGACCCCGTCCCTCCCTCCCAGTCCCTGAATTCAAGGCTGCCTGAGCACCCTTGGCCCCAGGGATGCAATACAGGGTAGTGAGATGCCAGATGAGGACATAGGTGCGGTAGGAACTCCGGGCACAGAGTGGCCCAGACTCCTGAGTGGGTACCTGGACCTTCAGGTTTGAGGTGATAGACAGGATGGTTGGTGTAAGGGGAAGTTTGGGGCCTGAGACCAGGAGACATCTTAATCGGACAGGAGAGGATGGGGGTGGTCTACATTTCCTGGGGAATTGCCGAGCCTGCTCCAGGGTAAAGTGGGTCCATGGATGACACACTCAGAAAGTTGACACCGCTCAGGACCACTGGGACTCCAGGGAGTGGATCCCAGACTCTGTAGGAACTGACTGTGCCCCCAGCCCTCCCACACCCTCCTATAGCTCTCCACCAGTCCAGGGTCGGGGTTCGGTGGGGAGGCAGCAGGATCCGGTGCTTCCCAACCTCTTCCTGTGTCACACCCCCTGTGATGTTCTCAAGGACTCCAGAGCCGAGGTCACCTTTTCTTGCACAGGAAGTTCCAGAGCCACTGGAGGTGCCATGGCAATTGTTCCCAGGCCCCCCAGGCAGAGGCCCAGCTTCCCTTCCTGACACAGCACAGAAGCACCTTCCAGGGGATTCAGCTTGATTGTCCTGACCCAGGTCTGTCACCAGAACCTGTGTGATCACCTCTGGGCTCCAGTCTGAGGCTCAGGCTGAAGCTCATCCTTAGAGAGATGGACACAACCCCAATGCCACAGAAAGCTCCTGCTCCATGGGGACACGTGAGTAAATCTGCCCCCTCCTCTCCTGTCTGACCCATCACTGCCCTGTCCCTGCCCCTGAACCAACACCAGCTCAGTTATGGGCTTGTGCTGTCCCTTCTCCTACTCAAGCTGGAGGGCTGGCCCTCAACTTAGTCTTCCCTTAGAAAGTAAATGGAAATATCTGCTTTTGGGTCCCTTGTCTCCAACACAAACATAATTCTGTTCTTAGAAAAAGCAAAATTATGACTCAGTGGCTGGGAGGGAAGGAGGACAGAAGTGCATCATGTGTGACTGAGAGAACCAGGTGGCCCGTGCCCAGGGCCCTGTGTGTCTCCTGGTGCCAGCCTGGGCTCCCCTGATAGCTCCCTGAGCTCTGAGACCTTACAGAACCTGGGTCTCCCTGTGCCCTGAGATCAAAGCTCTGCGGGGCCCCTGCATCCCTGGGGCTGGGCAAAGCCTCCCATTAAGGAGAGACTCTCAAACCGCCGAGGGCTCACTGTCCCAGCTCAGCCTCAGGACTTCCAATGTGTTTCCCTCTCCAGTAGTTTGGATAAAGAATGTGGGATAAATGTCAGTCATTTGGGCATGGATCCTTTAAACTCAAACCCATCACCTGACAGAAACTTGATTCTCTGTTTTTTTTTTTTATTAACCTTTCACTGAGGAAACAATTGTTCAGATTCTAATGTCTCAAATGTACTAGACAGTCACAAGAAAATAAGAGATCACCAGGCTGACAAAGGAGGGACAATGGGGACCTAGAGCAGTGAGGAACAGCAGAACACACGGTCCCAGACAACGATGCGTCTCGTGAACACAGAGGGATCCAAGCTCCAGGCTCTGCGGTGAGGGCTGGGGACCAACAGGAGACCCTCCCCACAGCAACAGCAGGGACACAAGTTTACCTGTAAGAATGAGCACTGCACAGGTGTTCCCAGGTGGCCCTGAAATATCTAGTAACAAGCTCTGTGCTCCACATCCTGTATTTAACTCTTCAGAGGTCATTAGTGATGCAGAAAATCAGTGTCTCAGTTTGCACCATGCTGCCAGGACCTACTCAAGGGACTTCCTTAGTCACTGACACCAGATAACATCCAAGTGCAAAAGTCATCACCCCCTGCCCCTTGCAGGAGAGCTGTGAGGTTCAGGAGGCCTGGAGCATGTGGGCTGTGAAGACAGCTGGGGGCGCGGTTGCTTAGACCTGGGAGGACTCAGTTCTGGGACGAGACAAGTAGGAAAATTCTTTTCTGAATCTTGCCCACTCAGGGAAGCAGTGTCCTCAGAGTGTGTGACTTGCCATCACCAGGGTCCCCAGGAGCTACATGAGCCCTGAGGTCTCACTCACACCCTTGCTTCACATCCAGCTCCCCCTTCAAGGAGTTGTTCCTGCGTGATGTGCAGTCAGACACTTTCAGGTGGACAGACACACAGTAGGAGCTGATCTGCATGACGAAGCTCAGCCCATGAGTCTTGCTGGGCACAGGCCAAGACACCCTTGGAGATGGGAGAGTCTCAGCTCCTACAAGGAGGCCTGAGCAGGCAGAGCGCTGGGGCTTCCCCATCTCACCCAGATCCCTCTGCTTCTCACCCTCCTCACTCCCTAATTTGGTGACAGAGGTCACTATGCTCATTTAGTGCCTGAGTCACTATCTTCACTGGTCTGTGTGAGGTCCCAGCATGTGCTCTTTCTACATCTTCCCAGGGGACATCAGGATGACATTGTGACACCAAGAGAAACAGTTGATTTGCATGAAGCAGCTCCTCCTCCTAATGGGCCTGGGAGGCAAGAAAAGGCCCCAAGGACACCTCTTTCCACCCCAGGAGCCTGAGGAGGCCGTGTCCTGTGAGTGTCCCCACCATGGCCTGGATGGTCCTCCTGTTCGGGCTCCTCACTTACAGCTCAGGTCAGAGGAAGGGACTCGGTATTCTTGGGAGATACAACAAAGCAGGGCCCTGGGATGATCTTGTCTCTCATAACAATACCTGTGTCTTTCCGGTTTTAGGTGTGGATTCTCAGACTGTGGTCACCCAGGAGCCATCACTGTCCGTTTCTCCAGGAGGGACAGTCACACTCACCTGTGGCCTTAGTTCTGGGTCAGTCTCTAGTAGTAAGTACCCCAGCTGGTACCAGCAGACCCCAGGCAAGGCTCCTCGCATGCTCATCTATGAAACAAAGAACCGACCCTCTGGGGTCCCTGAGCGCTTCTCTGG
Source organism: Phyllostomus hastatus (assembly GCF_019186645.2). NCBI lineage: Eukaryota > Metazoa > Chordata > Mammalia > Chiroptera > Phyllostomidae > Phyllostomus > Phyllostomus hastatus. Next base: position 549,697 of record NW_025334040.1, on the reverse strand, counting down.
ATCCATCTCTGGGAACAAAGCCGTCCTCACCATCACAGGGGCTCAGCCTGAGGATGAGGCCGACTATCACTGTGCTCTGTACATGGGTAGTGATACTTACACAGTGATGTGACCCCATGGGGAAGTGCAACCAAAATCTCCTTGTGTGCTCAGAATGGCTCAGCTTTAGTGACAGAAGGAAGGAGAGGGGGTAGAAATGGTCATCACACCAAGTAGTAGGGTGCTCCAGGGCCCCTTTCCCATGTCCAGTGGCTCCTCTCCATGTGCCTCCTCCAGTCTCCCCCAGAGTGTGCCCATGTGTCCCATGTGACCCTGGCAGAATCGACTTCCCGTCCTCCCCTCTCCCTAGAACCATGACGGGGTGAGGGCTGAGTGCAGACACATTAACCATCAGACAGACCCAGAGCCCTCACTGCCCCTTGTAGTCCTGCCTGTGTTCCAGGAGCTTCAACAAGTTATAATCTATTCTATTGGCTTCATCCTGTGTTTGCAGAAATGTTTCATTTAACATTTAAGTGAGAGTGTCACTGGGAGCTGGCAGGTGATGCTGGTCCCCTGACTAGACTGCTGGGTCAGATCTGTGTGTGTGTGAGCAAACGGTGCTTTAACAAGACTCTCCTGGAGTATTTTAGGAACACTAAAATTGCAATGTACCTCCACTTCTATTATTATGAAATTATTCCTGGAAATTTCTGTTTGATATTTAATACAGTGAAATTCCAGGTCACAATCTCTCCTAAATCAACCTTCATAAATCCAGGAATGTTCAGAAATAGATTTCAAGTCTCAGGTCATCGCTGAAAACTGTGATTTGATTTCTGTTTCCTTCTTTGACATTGAAAACTACAAGCACAAGTTGAGAGGATTTCCATGGTTTATGTGAATATTGATGCTCTGAGATAAAATCTGTTTAGAAGTGGCTTCCAGAAACACTCCTCCCAGCCCCGGGGTCGCCTCCCCCGACCTCACCCAGGCACAGGGACAGGGGAGGGGCTGCAGGCGGTGTCCACACCAGGTTCCCCAGGGCACCCAGCCCTGGGCTGTGGGGGGAGAAGCAGAGAATGAAATTGTCCTTTTATTTACTGTTCTTATCTTTGTTTAAAAAATCTTAGAAAAACTTTATCTGGAGGCTACACAAAATAAAAGAATAAAGCATTATATCAGGTATGTTGGAAATACATTTATTTGTCTGTGCTTGTTTTCTGTAATGTTTATTGCATTGTTGGATTCCTGGACTGATTCTATGAATAGAAAGAGGATATATTGGGTATTCCATGAAATTTAAATCCAATTGCAATTTAGTTAATATTATTTTACCAAAGTCAGCTTCTTAGGATTTAAATATGACCCTAGTTTTCCAAGAATGTAATGGTAGAAAAAATGTGAATGAAAGTTGTGCAAGGACTTTTAATACTAACTTTTTTCTGTGAGAACTGCAACAGCAGCAGCCCTGTGAGGACAGTGGTGACCCCAGGGCTGGTTTTGTCAGCAGTCTCTGGGGAGAGCAGGTGACAGGGTATGCAACGCAGTCAGGCTCCAATTGGATGAGAATAATCCTTTCAGGTGTGTGCTGGGGCTCCTGGAAGCCCTTGCAGTATGCTTACCCACTGCAGGGGCTGCTTGTCCCCAGATAAAGAATAGAGCTACTTCTGACACTATGGCGGGGGAGGGACGGTGTGAGCAGCAACTAGACAGTACAGGCAGTGTCTCAGGGCTGAAGCTGGACTCAGGCAAGACGCTGGACGTGTCATTGTGCGTCAGGACCCTTGTGGCTGCCCCTCTCTGGGGGCAGGGTAATAACGGCCAATAGAAAAGCTTGAGAGCAGTGCAAACACAGAATTCTGTGTCTGTGCAGGGAAGAAGGGCATCCACCCCTCTTATCCGCCTCCACACCTCCTCATCCACATCCCCTGCCACCCCCACTGCCTCCTCCCAGGGCAGGGTTCCAGGGGGTGGTCACATGGGTTCAGGACACCACAGTCCCTCCAGTCCCTGACACACTATCCTGAAATGCCCTCATTTGATTTGAAGAAATCAGTGTGGTGCATCCTGCTCCTCACTCACTCACTCACCCGTATCCCTGTTGCACCAAAAGCAATGTGTTCGCAAGAGGGAGCAGAGTCGCCGGGGGTTCAGAGAGGAAGGAGACACGTGTGGGGCCACACCCCTGAGGCTCCCTAAGAACAGAGGGTCACAGGGATGTGAAGCACAGGGTGGGGAGTGTGGTCAGTGGTGCTGCCCCAGTGGGGGCGGGGCCCCGTGGGGACTGGGAACATCACAGGAAACACTTTGTAAAGGATCTGATTGTCTAACCACTCTGCTGTGCAGCAGAAATCATTACAAAATAGTGTCGGCAGTAACTAGATCAGGGCTAATGAAGGCTGAGAATATGAAACAAAGGTTTCTAAATCCCGTAATGGAGAAAGGACCTCTAAGAAGGAGTGGACTGCCATTCATAATAATATTCTTTTGATATCAATCCTTGTACTGAAGAACAATTATAAACTAGACAAAATACATATTAAATACCCCCAGAGTCAAAAGAAGGTATTGTCGGCATCACAGTCAAGGGTAAGTGAGAACCAGCAGGAGGAACCACGAACACAAGGCATGAGCTCCTCCCAGGGCTGTGTTCTTACGGCAAAGGCAGGAAGAGAAAGCCAAGGCCTGTCCCTGCAGCTGGGGACCCAACAGGAAACCCTCAGAACGACGACGACAACAACAGCAAAAACAACACTCAATATTTCCATCTGAAAGAATCACCCAAAGAGAACTGTGACCAGCTATGAACTAACGGGGCTCTCTGAGGAACTTTAAACCTCAAAAGTGACTCAGAGTGGTCATGTACCAGCAACAGACCCAGGGGCCTGACAGAAGGAAACTCAACTATTTTGTAATCCTTTACCATCTGGGAACACGGCATTTCATGTAGCTGTATGGAGGATACTAGTGACCTGAAAAAATTAGTGGCTCATCCCAGAGTTCTAGAGGAGACCTGCTCATTCCACTGCCCTGAGTGGTGACATCAGAAAGACCTAACTGCAAACAGCAGAGCCCTCCCAAGAGAGCTGGGGGTGTGAGATGAGCTAGAGGTTGTGCCTTCTCAGACCAGCAAGGGGAGCTGGTGGACTGGACCTGATAGGGCTCTGGGCCAGGCAGGCTGTGAACAGACTCTACTGGCCCTTGCACACTTGGGCAGGCAGTGTCCTCAGTGAGGTGTGACTGTCCTGCACCTGGTCCCCAAGAGCCACATGAGCACTCAGCTCTGACTCACACACATGCCTCATATCTTGACCTCCTCCCCTCATGTAGTCATTGTTCAGACCTGATTCACAGGACAAGGTAGGTGGACAATCACACAACGAAAATAATTTTCCTTGGGAAAAAAAAAACATTTCCTACAGTTGTCCCTGGGCATAGGGTAGGAGATGCCTAGGCAGGGACAGTGTAAATGTCAACAGTTAGGCCTCAGCTAGCAGAGCTCTGGGGCTTCCCCACCATGGCCTGGATCCTCCTGTCACGTCCTCACTCACTGCAGAAGGAGTTTGCTCCCGGGGCCCCTGAAAGGATACGTTGGGGGAGGCACTGGCACTGCCTTTTCCTGCTGCCATTGGGGCGCAGCTGGTGGGTTGTCCCATTAATTCTGCCACCTTCTAGCCCTGCCTCTGGTCCTGGATTAGATGGTGCTGTCCCTGCCAGAGAGAGAGAGAATGTCACCTATATTAATGTTTTCTTTCTAGAAAAGCAAAGGAGCTTAATGCAAACGAACTATGGAAAATTACCCAAAATATTTCATTTATGATTACTGCTGACATTTTCTCAAATGACTCAACACATTACTGGAATCCATGTCTTATCAAGGAAAATTCCTGACCCACAGTGAGGATTTAGGCTGAGGCTAGAATATGTTCACCTGTCTGGGTGATGATGGACCTGGGATCTCGGGGAGAGCAGACCTGAAGAGGCCAAGGTCAGCCTGCAGCAGGTGTCTCTCAGAAGTAAAAGCACCACCCAGAGAAAGCTCCTCCCTGAGCCAGGCTGTGTCCCTCAGAACCAACAGGAGGCGCTGCTCCATCTCCTTCATATGTGGGAGGGGCTCCTGGGAGAGTCCCCACACCCAGCCTATCCTTCCCTCCATCCCACACTGGCTCCCAATCCCTAGAGGCACCTTGGTATCAGGGGAAAGCCTGAGACAGTCTGTACCCCTGGTCAACCTCAGGGTCATTTGCTGCTACACTTGCAAGTGTATTGATGAAGAAGTTGGTAATAAATACAGTCGCTTTTCCCCTCCATATTTAAGTTGTTATTCCTTACTAGCCTGTCCTTTCTCATTCATTGCAATGGAGTAATGACCGATGGGACTGGTATTAATCACACATTCAGCTCTCTGCTTTGCTTGTGTCTTTCCTAATCTCAAAGTGCAATGGGTGTACCCTTCTAATTTCTCTCCACACTATCGCAGATCCAGTTGAATAATGGGAGAAATAATTCAGGTGAGTATGTTGTCTCCCATGAGCCCCGATCTCAAACACATATGAAGGGAAAGGAAAAATAAGCATTAAGGGCTCTTCCACACACAGTTTACTAGGAATTTCTGAATGGACCCAAAGACAGAATCTCACTTCCCTATGACGCACCCACTGTGCGGTCTTCCCTGAAGGCGGGAGATGCTCTGCCTTCTGCCTGTCCTCTGACATCCCAGATCCCTCGTCCGCCCTTCCCTCCCTCGGCCCCACAGCCCAATGCAGAGGGAAACAGAGCTTTTAGAAGTTCCATCATGTTCACACAGAAGCATGATTAACAGTTATTTTTATTTCTGATGATAAGACATAGTTTCCTACCTTGCATGTCTGATGTTGTGAAGTATCTCAGGACTTCATGGTGACTTTACTTACGATCTTCAGTTAAAATGAAGCTGCTCCACATAATTGCCGGCTTCTCAGCACAAATGAGAGCTGCCCTCCCCGCCTGGTGGTGCGGCCTTGTGTCCACTCTCAGCCCTGGTCGCTCCTCCATTGCGGCTGCTGGGTCAGGGTGAGTCAGGGGAGACCCCGTGCCTACAATCCCCACACATGAACTCTGTGGTTTCCCCGTGGACTCCCTGTAGGAGTAGAAAGTGCTTGCTACCCCCTGCAAATTAGACAAGAACGGTTTTCCCTGAAGAAGGAGGAAGTCTTCAAATCTAAGAGATGGATGAGATTTGAGATGAACTAGATCGCTGGGACCAGGAGGGAAACACAGTCATCCCATCGTGAAGGCCACAGCCGATTCACAAAGACATTATTCATTAAGGCCACCAGGGACATGGGGGAACTAATTTGGTGACAGAGGTCAACACCCCTCATTCAGGACCTTAGTCACAGTGCAGCCACTTATATATTTGTGGTCACAGCATCTGCCCATATACTGATTTTCCCAGGGGACACCACAGTGACACTGGCAGGATAGGAGACAGGAAGCTGATTTGCATCACACACCTTCTCCTCCTAATGGGCCTGGGAGGCATGAAAAGGCCCAAGGACACCACCCTCCAGCCCAGGAGCCTGAGGAGGAGGCCTGGTCCTGTGAGATTCCCCACCATGATCTGGATGGTGCTCCTGCTCGGGGTCCTTGCTTACAGCTCAGGTCAGAGGCAGGGACTCTGCATTCTTGTGGGACACAACAAAGCGGAGTCTTGGGGAGATCTTGTCCCTTATAACAACACCCATGTCTTTCCTGTTGGTTTTAGGTGTGGATTCTCAGACTGTGGTGACCCAGGAGCCGTCACTATCTGTGTCTCCAGGAGGGACAGTCACACTCACCTGTGGCCTTACCTCTGGGTCAATCTCCAGTAGTAACTACCCTAGCTGGTCCCAGGAAACCCCAGGCAAGGCTCCTCGTGCACTCATCTACAGCACAAGTAGCCGCCCCTCTGGGGTCCCTGAGCGCTTCTCTGGATCCATCTCTGGGAACAAAGCCACCCTCACCATCACAGGGGCCCATCCTGAGGACGAGGCTGAGTACTACTGTTTTCTATGGTACAGCAGCCATTACCACAGTGAGACATGACGAGGAGGAAGTGAGACATAAACTCCTGGTTCAGCCACAGCTCTGCTCCTTCCTGTGTGTGCAAAATTGAACAGAAGCCCTAGAAAGTGTGTGTGGTGAGTGAGAGGTATGAATCTCTGGAGGTCAGAAGTCAGACAACCACACTGACAGCCTATGCCCCACCTCCTGGTGCTCCTACCCTTGTGTGACCTCTGCCTTGAGTGTGGGCTGCCCTGTGTGGGGACTGAGACAAAGGCTGTCAGGGGAGAGTGAGAAAGTGTGAGTGCACCCTGGTCCAGGCCCTGTGGGAGCTTGTTTGGGCTGCACTTGGACAGGGTGTATGACAGACAAACTCCCAGTTCAAGGGCTCTTCTAGACACTGTCACCCAGGTGTGGAGAGCCCAAGGACTTCCTTGGAAGGGGGAAGGAGAGAGGAATGAGTGCTCTGGAGATGTCACTCAGCAGCTCAGTGGGGGTCCCAGGGTCAGAGAGCTGCAAGGACAGCAGCCCTGTGAGGACAGTGGTGGCCCCAGGGCTGGTCATGTCAGTGGTGAGTGGGTGGGGACAGAGTGTACAATGCATTTGGCCTCCGAATGGCTGCGAATAATCTCTCTGAGTGCCATTTCTCTCAACTGGATGTGTAAGAAATTAATTTAACTCTCAGAATCCCAGCCTGCTATGAAGAGGTGATAAGAGAAAGATCAACAGGCAGAGGTCATCAAATATGCAGACTCTCAGTGATGCTGATTCTGATGCGAACATGTAAGAAGGATAACACAGCATACTGCCAGCTCTGTTGGGGAGAAGGGAGCAGAGGGATGGAGCAAAAATGAAAACAAGAGAGGATTCCTGGACACCAGCAACCTTGGGGTGACTGTGGGGTTGGAGGGGGTAGAAGAGGGTATGAGAGGGATAAACTGTAATGGAAAAAACACAATGAAGTCAATTTTTATAAACAGAGGCCTTGGAGACATTTACATGGTGTTAGCCCAGGACAAGGGGCCACTGCCCACTGCTTTCCTGGTTGCAAGTCTCATGGGGGCACTTACTGTTTGGAAGAAATGCTGAGATACATGGTGTAGGTGTGCTCCAGTGAGATGGCCCCAGGGATCCTTTGTCTTGAGGCTTTTTATCTCAGCAGGGGGTCTTAAAGAATATTCATTAACTTTCCAGGTGTCCTGCAATGTATGGTTCATCAAAATGTGCATATAGAGGGGTCAGGATATTTTTGGTGAGCTTTATTATTAAGAACATATTGACAAGGGACCATGACAAATGATTTGCCCTATGACAGTCCAGCACAGGTGACTGTTTTGCTCCTAGTCTCCTGGTGAGGTAACATAAAAGCTAGGGATTCACTAGCTGGCTGTAATTGCTCAAATTCCTTCACCTCTTATATATTTTCTCTTTGATTCCCATATTCCACTCATCAAGCAACTTCCCTAGCTCCTTACCATCCTCCCTCAGGACCCACCTAATCAGGATACCAGTCACGGTGGCTGAACAACACCTGTGATGTATAAACGCCTAACCGGTGACTATGGTCGTGGTGCTCTCTCCTGACCTGCAACATAGTCTGGACCCCAGCACCACAAGGGGTGCAGAGGAGAGACCACTCCTTCTGTCAGGGCTGGGGTCCACGTGGGGTGTCTCTCCTTCCATTTCCTGCAGTGCTGGTCTCTGTGGGCTCTCATGCTGCTGCAGGGAGATGAGGAATTATTTATTCCAGGAACACAAGAGAAATCCTAACATTTCCAAGGTCAGCTCTACTGGGACCTATACATGAAGAGAAAAGTCACCAAACTGGCAGGAAGAGTTGACTTTGATTATGAGGACGTGGTGGGGCTGCTTTCACAGAATGGGGATGAGAAATGCTGAGCTTGGCTTTGGAGAGTCTCTCCTCCCCGATTGGGATGGGAAGAGAACAGCTACAGCAACAACAAACACGTCCTCAGAAAGAAGTGGATTTGAGCATAAACCCTTCGAGGAGGAGGTTCTGACCCACCCTGTGAGGTAGCCACCTGGACCTGGTGGTTAGAAAGGGCAGGGAATCACCACGGGAGATGGAAGGAGAGGACAAGCAACATCCTTATTGCTCGAGACCCACCTAGCAGCAGATGCTACAGTTCTTCTCATGGATGAGAGCTTGCAGTTTGCCCAAAGGTCCCGGGAAGAACAGCTTATGAGACAGATGACATAAACTGGTGGATCTAAACAGTACAAGGGTGGACCATAGGGGATGGAGCACTGTCCTGCTGTGATTGCTTCTTCCAGGACAGAGCGTCCTTGCCCAATGGCAGAGGGTTGTCATCCAACAGCTCTAAGCAGACACTGCCAGAGTCTCAATTTGAATGAGAGACCCCCTATGATCTCCCAGGGAAAGGGCACGCAGGATGTGAGCCGTGAGATGAGAAGAGTGTAATGGAATGAGACTCAGATGTTCAACATTAAGTATCATATGCAACTGAGCTCCATTCCTGTTTTTTATGGACTACAGATGGGAAGCTTAGGCAGGAGACATGCATCAGTTCATGGCAGGCCTGAAGATACGTTGAATGAGACACTAAAGATTTTTATTTAATCATGATGGGGAGGCAACAATTAGGAGTTTTATAACTGGAGACGGCCTTCATCATATGTATACATTGCAACTATGACTGTGACAATAATCCAAAATATTAAATAAAGGGAAGGAAAGGGTGCACAGCACCAGACAGAGATGGGTGCGTGGCCCTGGTGAGTGAGACAGGACGAGCACAGAGCCCCTGGAGCCCTGCATCTGGGCCAGAGGAACAGGACGCACTGTGGGAGGCCCTTCAGTCCAGCACTGCCCTTCCTTTGTGAGGCTCCTGTCTCTCAGCCATCAGGGGTTGCCTCCAGATCTGAGGGGGATCCCAGGCCAAGTGGGGATTCCAGCCACGTGGGGACATTTGTGATGACAGTGACTCTGTTCCCTGTGACTTTTCCTGCTGGTGTAGAAGCTCCATGAGAACTGAGATTGTAAATGTTTTTGTGTTTTGTTACTAATGTATTTACAGATCCAGAACACAGGCTGACATGAAAGACAAACTCAAACATGTTTGTTGAGTGAATATACCTGGGCACCTAAATGTGTAATCTCGGAAAAGGAGCAGATCTGAGGCCCATAGAAAGACTTCTGCTTTCTGGGCATTTTGGCATTCAGGTTCTGAGTTAGTTCTAGAAGAAGTGTAAAACATTTGACCCCAGAGTCTCAAAGGCAGGAAAGTGCCATGAATGTGAGTCCTCATCTCCTTAATTAACCAGGTATGTGAGGTACTGGCCCCAGGGCTGGGGAAGGGGACAGTGCCAGGACCTGGGTCCAGGGCCTCAGGCAGAGAAAATGGAGAGGTTGTGATGAGTCATCAGGACCTGAGTGAAGAACCACAGGGACAGGGAGATGGCAGGGGAGGCTGAGGACGACAGACGCCCTCCCAGAGCCAGTACAGTGCTGAGTGCGGGACAGCTGGGTGAATGTGCACTGGTGTCTCCCTTCACTAAGGTCCCATAATGTAATCATTTGTCCATACATGTTACCTACAGAGAACCACGTGACCTATGAAACTCTAGTATACAGCCCCACATCCCCAATCCCACAAAAGCATGATGGAAACATTCTTGAAAGAAGTGAAGATGGGTTTGTGTGCTCTGCATCCACAGAGGAGAGGCTTCTGCAAAACGAGGTGAGGGCAAAAGAGCCAGAAATGAGGAGGTGAGAATTTCTGTCACAGACTGGATGTCATTCCACCCAGCGTGTGCTTCCGTGATCCTCAGACCTGCATGACGAGGACCCATTGTCCGTCCCTCACTTTCATCAGCTCATGGTTTACATCGGCCGGCCCTGGGGGAATGGAACACAAGTCAGTGCTGTGACAGTAGTGGATTTAATGCACAGGAGTTTCTGAACATTAAAACACATGTACATAAAAAAGACTATCTATGTATAGTACATGCATGACTAGGACAAAATGTGCAAAAATAAATATGGCAGCATATGCAGGATACTACAAATACAGAAAAAGAAATATCAATTCTTGGTGTAAAGAAGTATATATGCTGGTAAATGCTAAGCACACCAATGTCTTAATTCCTCACAAATTCCTAGATATTCTCTGTTCCCTAACAAAATCCTAAAGCTTTGCCCTGATTTGAATATGCCACCAAGCTCAATTTTCGGAAATTCTTTTCATACCCATTTTACTTCCTCTTTTCTGACCCTGAATTTCATGGAACACAGGGGCCCTTAACATTTTCTACAACACTCTGGGGACACTGATATCTGAAATAGTTATATGTACACGTTCTTGCTTCCCGCAGACCAGAAGTCTTTCTGGCAGTGAAAAGAAGTAGGGTAATTGGGCCCCACAGGACTGATCACCATTATCTACAGGAGAGACCCCAGATGTGTGGATAGAGACATCCACCTGGTGAGCTGCAGAACCCAGCTGGGCTCTCAGGGCTTTGGGCCATGACCAGCAGGTGGCACTCATGGATCACCCAGGAGCCTCTAAACTCTTGCTCTGTGAGGATCATTCTCTCAAAGGAATCTGGGCCTGGGGGCTGGGCAGGGTGCTCACTGATGGAGACTCAGTTGCTGTGTCCCCTCAGGCCTGCCAGAGTGCCCTGAGCACAGATTTTTGTGTGGCCTCAGCAGGGGCTTCCCCCCACAGGGTTCTCCCCAGGTATGAAGCCAACCTCCATCATCCTCAGTTGTTGTCTAAATTGAGCTCCAGCACCAGGGCTCAGGGATGGGCTGGGCAGCCTCTGGATGGACACACATTTGCATGGACGGCCCCTCCCCTGGCAGAGGGTGGGGAGAAAAGGAGGCCTGGGCAGCCAGCACCACTGTGGGCTCAGGGGCTGTGTGCACCATGGCCTGGACTCCTCTCCTCCTCCTGCTTCTCTCTCACTGCACAGGTAGGGACAGGCTTAAGCGTCCCAGGACACCTACTGAGCTTGCATCTTTCTTTACTTGCCCAGAGACTTGTGAAACTTTAACCTGAATATCTGCTCCATCAACCATGAGTGTCTCTCTTTCTGTGTGCCCTCTCCCAGCATGTGCTGGCTCAGCCCCTCCCTCTCTGAATCCCCGGGAACATCAGTGAGATTCCCATGCAGCCTGAGAAATGGATTTAATGTTGCCGACTATGCACAGACTGGTACCAGCAGAAGTCACAGATCTCTTCCCAGTATCTCCTGTCCTACCTCATAGTCTCAGACAAGCACCAGGGCTCCGGGGCCTGCAGGAGGTTCTCTGGATCCAAAGACACCTCGGCGAGAATAGGGATCCTGCTCATCTCTGGGCTGCAGCCTGAGGATGAGGTTGGCCTTGCTGTTGTGTCCATTACACGAGCCCTGATGCTGACACTCTGCTGAGAGCCACAGGTTGGTGCGACTGAAGGCACATGTGTTCCTCCTCCCAGGGAAGCGCACCCCATCTCTGCCTGGGATCAAGTTTCACTTGGGGGTGACATCTGTTGTCACTTCTACAGACAGGACCTGAGTTTTCTCTGAAGAACAAATCAGGCCTTTCCCTCATCTCTCATTTAGACTGGCCGTCACCACTATGTCTCAGCTATTCCTCTTCTCAGGCAACAGTTTTCTCAGAGAGAAACACCTCCCAGTGGAGATGCTGGAGGCGCAGACAGTGCCCAGCTCTGAGTGCAGGGGAGACGCAGTGACCTTTCTTCTCCAAATCATTTCACTGGGGCTTTGAGATACAAGAACAACATGCAGAAATGAATACCAATGTACCCACTACCAGTAAACCACAAAAATTAACAAGAAAACTTATACACTAACAATAGAATTTTTAAAGTTATAATGGCAACAAAGACAAGAAATACTTAAAGATAAATCTAAAACCTGAAAGTGCTATTAAATGAGAGGTACAAAGTATTTCTGAGATACATGAAGAAGACCTAAATAAATGAACACATGTATCTAGTTTATGGTCAGACACTCAATGTCCACGTGACCTGCCTGCATCTGAGGGAGGAGAGGCATATGAAGTTGGCTTGACATTAGGAGACCTAATCAGGGAGTCAAAGAAGAGCTTACCCCTCCCTCCCAGTCCCTGAGCTCAAGGCTGCCTGAGCACCCTGGGCCCCAGGGACACAGTGCTGGGCTGGAGGTGCCAGGTGAGGACACAGTTGTGGGAAGCACTCCAGTCACAGAGCAGACAGGACCTCTGGCTGCCTACCTGGATCTTCAGGTGTCATGGACAGGAGGGTTGGTGTAAGGGGAAGTTTGGGGCCTGAGACCAGGAGACCTGTTAATGGGACGGGAGGGGATGGGGGGTGGTCTACATTTCCTGGGGAATTGCCGAGCCTGCTCCAGGGTAAAGTATGTCCAGGGGTGAGACACTCTGACAGCTGACACCACTCAGGACCACAGGGACTCCAGGGAATGGATCCCTGAGTATGTGGGCAATACCTGTGCCCCCACCCCTCGCACATCTTCCTGCAGCTCTCCAACAGGCCAGGTCCGGGGCTGGGCAATGGGGTAAAAGAACTGCTGCACCCAATCTTTTCCTGTGTCGCATCCCTTGTGAAGTTCTCAATGAGCCAAGAGTTGAGGTCACCTTCTCCAGCACTGGGAGCTCCAGACCAGTCAAGGGGCCATGGAAGTGGTCCCCAAGACTCTAGGCAGGGTCCCAGCTTTCCTTCCTGACACAGCACAGAAGCACCTTCCAGGGGATTCAGCTTGATGGTCCTGATCCAGGTCTGTCACCAGAACCTGTGTGATCACCTCTGGGCTCCAGCCTGAGGGTCAGGCTGATGTTCATCATTAGAGAGATGGACAGAGCCCCAATGTCACAGAGAGCTCCTGTTTTATGGGGACACGTGATCAAATCTACCCCTTCCTCTCCTGTCTAGCCCATTACTGCCCTGTCCCTGCCCCTAAACCAACACCAGCTCAGTTATGGGCTTGTGCTGTTCCTTCTGCTACTCAAGCTGGGAGAAGGTTTCCATTAGTCTCTCCTTAGAAAGCAAATGGAAACATCTACTTTGGGGGTCACTGTTCTCCCGACAAACATAATTCTATTTGAACAAGAAGCAAAATTGTGGCTCAGTGGCTGGGTTGGGAGGAGGACAGACATGCACTGTGTGTGACTGAGAGAAGCAGGTGGCCAATGCCCAGTGCCCTGTGTGTCTTCTGGTTCCAGCCTGGGCTCCCCTGATAACCCCCTGAGCTCTGAGACCTTACAGAAGCTGGGTCTCCGTGTCCCCTGAGATCAGAGCTCTGCAGGGCCCCTGCATCCCCGGGGCTGAGCTCAGCCCCAGGGACGCAGTGAGCTCTCAGGCCATCGAGGGCTCACTGTCCCAGCTCAGCATCAGGACTTCCAATGCGATGCCCTGTCCAGTAGTTTGGGTGGAGGATGTTAGATAAATGTCAATTCATTTCTGCATGGATCCTGTAAACTCAAAGCCATCACCTGACAGAAACTTGATTCTCTGTTTTTTTTTTTATTAACCATTCACTGTGGAAACAATTATTTAGACTCTAATGTCTAAAATGTACTAGACAATCACAAGAAAATAAGGCATCACCAGCCTGACAAAGGAGGCCAAAGGGAACGCAGAGCAGTAAGGAAGAGCAGAACATACGGTCCCAGACAACGATGCATCTCATGCACAGACAGGGATCAAAGCCACAGCCTCTGCGGGGGCGGGGGGGGGGGTGGAGGGTGGGGACTGACAGGAGACCCTCCCCACAGAAACAGCAGGGGCATAAGTTAACCTGTAAAAGTGAACAGTGTACAATATTCCCAGGTAACTCTGAAATATCTAATAATAAGCTCTGTGCTCCATGTTCTGTATTTAACTCTTCAGATGTCATTAGTGATGTGGAAAACCAGTGTCTTGCTTTCATTCCATGCTACAGGGACCTACTCAATGTACTGCCGTAGTCAGTGACACCAGATTACATCCAAGTGCAAGAGTCATCCCCTACAACCCTTGCAGGAGAGCTGGGTGTGCCAGGAGGCCTGGGGCATGTGGGCTGCTGCTTGGTCCTGGGAGGACTGGGTTCTGGGAGAGGAGAACTAGGAAAGTACTTTTCTGAAGATTGTCTGTTTGGGCAAGCAGTGCCCTAATTGTGTGTCACTTGCCATCACCTGCGTCTCCAGGAGCTACATGAGCCCTGAGGTCTGACTAATACCCTTGCTTCACATTCATAATCCCTTTCAGGAGTTGATCCCACCTGGTGTGCAGACAGACATTTTCAGGTGGACAGACACACAACAAAAGCAAATCTGCATGAGCAAGCTCAGCCCATGAGTCTTGGAGGACACAAGACAAAAGACCCTTGGAGATGGGAGAGTCTCAGTTGATACAAGAAGACCTGAACAGGCAGAGCACTAGGGCTTCCCCATCAGTGCCCAGGTCCCTCTGTTCCTCACCCTCCTCACTCCCTGATTTGGTGACAGAGGGCGACTCTGTTCCTTCAGTGCCTGAGTAGCTCTATCTTCACTGGTCTGTGCAAGGTCCCAGCATCTGCTCTTTCCACAGGAGCCCTGGGGACATCAGGATGACACTGTTACCAAGAGAGGAAGCTGATTTGCATGAAGCATCTCCTCCTCCTACAGTGTCTGTGAGGCAAGAAAAGGCCCCAAGGACACCTCCTTCTACCTCAGGAGTCTGACGAGGCCGTGTCCTGTGAGTGTCCCCACCATGGCCTGGATGGTGCTCTTGCTTGGGCTCCTCACTTACAGCTCAGGTCAGAGGAAGGGAGTCTGGATTCTTGGGGGACATAACAAAGCAGCATCTTGGGGTGATCTTGTCTCTCATAACAACACCCATGTTTTTTGTGTTGGTTTTAAGTGTGGATTCTCAGACTGTGGTGACCCAGGAGCCATCACTATCTGTGTCTCCAGGAGGGACAGTCACACTCACCTGTGGCCTTAGTTCTCGGTCAGTCTCTAGTAGTAACTACCCTGGCTGGTACCAGCAGACCCCAGGCAAGGCTCCTCGCACGCTCATCTACTGAACAAACAACCGGCCCTCTGGGGTCCCTGAGCGCTTCTCTGGTTCCATCTCTGGGAACAAAGCAGTCCTCACCATCACAGGGGCCCAGCCTGAGGACGAGGCCGACTATTACTGTGCTCTGTCCACGAGTAGTAGTATTTACACAGTGATGTAACCCCACAGGGAAGTACAGCCTAAACCTCCTCGTGTGCTCAGAATGGCTCAGCTTTAGTGACAGAAGGAAAGAAAGAGGGTGGAAATGGTCGGGACACCAAGGAGAGAGGCTCCAGGGCCCCATTGCCAGGTCCAGTGGCTCCTGTCTACATGCCTCCTCCAGTTTCCCCCAGGGTGTGCCCATGTGTCCCATGTGACCCTGGCACAATGGGCTTCCTCTCCTCCCCTATCCCTAGAACCATAACAGGGTGAGGGCTGAGTACAGATACATTAACCATCAGAGACTCAGAGCCCACTCTGACCCTTGTAATCCTGCCTGTATTCTA
Source organism: Phyllostomus hastatus (assembly GCF_019186645.2). Taxonomy (NCBI): domain Eukaryota; kingdom Metazoa; phylum Chordata; class Mammalia; order Chiroptera; family Phyllostomidae; genus Phyllostomus; species Phyllostomus hastatus. The sequence goes on along the minus strand of NW_025334040.1, from coordinate 534,183 downwards.
GAAGCTTTAACAAGTTTTGCTCATGTTGTGACTGAGCCTGTGGACAATGGCAATATTTTATTGGCATTCATGTGAGAGTGTCACTGGGAGCTTGTAGGTGATGCTGGTCCCCTGACTAGGCTGCTGAGTCACAACAGTGTGTTTGTGAGCAAATCAGTGTTTTAACAAGCTCTCTCCTCCTAATTTTAAGAACACTACAGTTTTAAATAGACCTGTACTTTTATTATACAATTTTTTGAACACTTTTTGGTAAAATTTAATCCAGTTAAATTCCTGGTCACCATCTCTCCTAAACGAACCTTCATAAATGTGGAACCTTCAGGAACTGGTTTAAAATCTCAGGTCATCGATGAAAACTGTGAGCTGATTTCTCTTTTCCCTGGTTTTTAAAATGAAAACTACAACCACAAGTTGAGAAGATTTCCATGGTTTATGTGAATAATTTGCTCTGAGAAGACACCTGTTTAGAAGTGGCTTCCAGAAACACTCCTCCCAGCCCTGGGCCGCCTCCCCTGGTGCAGGGACAGGGGAGGGGCTACAAGCGGTGTCTCCACACCCGGTTCCCCAGGGCACCAGGCACTCGGCCGTGAGGGGAGAAGCAGAGTGTGAAATTGTCCTTTTATTTACTGTTCTTACCTTTGTTTAAAAATCTTAGATAAAATTTTATTTCAAGTCAACACAAAATGAATTTTCAAGAAAAAAGCTTAATATCTGGCATGTTGTAAATATATCTATTTATCTGTGATTGTTTTCTGTAGCATTTATGGCATATGGATTCCTGAACTGGTTCCAAGAATCTAAAAAGAATGTACTGGGTATTTGATGTAATTTAAATCCAACCTGCAGTTTACTAAATGTTTTCTTACCAATGTTAGCATCTCAGTTTGTAAAAATGACACTAGTTTTTAAGACTGTAATGTTAGAGAAAATACAAGTGATAGTTATGGAAAAGTGGTTTTTTTACTGACATGTTGTCTGTAAGTGCAAAATTATTACAAAATTAAAAGTTTGAAATAACTCACAGGATAATCAAAATATACTCCCTTTTCTCCTGGGAGGGTAAAGTCCAAGGCCAACCCCTGGTGCAGGGCGACACTCCTGAGCAGACAGGCAGCCTTTCACATGCAAACCACAACCACCTGTTCTATGCTCATGTTCATCTATGCTAAGGAAAAAAATTAAAGTATTAATCATGTTTCCTAGCCACTTTTTTATATATACATAATCTCTGCAGAACCAGAAAAGCACAGCCTCTCATTCATCCAAGGGCTGAAATAAACTATTAGGATTCTATTCCATGAGAATTTCAGGACTGAGTCCCTGTGAAGAGCCCCATTGTTCCCACAGTCTCTTCAAGTATAAGCTCCTGGCTGTGCAGCCAAAGCAACTCCATCTGTGTTGCGTGGGTCCCCGGCCAGCAGGGACCACGGAACGCTGTGGATTGCTCGACGAAAACACGCGAGAAATAATGCACAGAAGACAGACTAGTTTCTGTGGAGAAGTAGGGACGAAATGGCCACCCCACCTAGTGGGGAGTGCACTGATTTACAGGCCATACCTGCTTTTATTGGGCTCATTTTGCATAATAATTCAGGTAAAGTACAGTACTCATTAGGGGGAAGTAAGAAGCCATAGAAAACAAGGAACTATGCGGTCTATTTTGAGTCGGGGTCAAAGAGCTGTAAGACTGAGGAACAAACTAACTTCCTCCTTGGACCCCTCTCATTCAACTGAGAGCACTCTAAACAAAGAAGGTTTCACAGTAATTTACATATTCTTTGCTGAAAGGGAATCCACCCTTTTCAGCACAGAGCTGCACCACCCTGTCATTGTTTCAGGCTTAGGTGGAGCGCGGTAACTAAGGCAACCAAGAGACAAGGAGATCTTCTCCCAGATGATGAGAACTCAGGCCATGTCAAAGCCGAGGAGTGAGGGTTCATCACCCCCTCTGCTGTAGCCCGCCAAGTCCTTCTTTTGGGGGGCCTCCCAAAGTGATCATGCCTGCCTTAGGTTGTTACCCCCATGGGGAATCTTACCCGTCTTTGGCTAACCGACCAAGCTTTTGGGGGTTCAGCAGCAGAAGCAGCATTCCTGCCAGGCAGATAAGCTTTTGTCTCCTTGCTGGCTTACGGTTCCAAGGGAGTTCCCTTAGCCTTAGCCTAGGTGGGGGTTTCAGCTTCTGATACCAGTCAGGGCGGTTCCCAACACATCTGGAAGCCAACCTGCCATTTTGACTTTTGCTGTTTCTTCCTGTCCCCGCCCCCAGGAGACATAAGGACTTTGTGCTCCTCCCTTGTCTTTATCTGTCTCTACACCAGCTCTAGTGACAGAGCCCGAGGTACCCAACCCTTAGATTAAAGACACAATCCTTTCCCAGCAAGTGGGCTCACTGGATCAAAGACAAAGCACGCAGTCTGGGTGTGGCAGTGGAAGGCACAGAGCAAATCCAAGGGGTCCTGTCTCTTCCCAAAACACACCTTGAATGTGAATTTCCTTAATGAGCTCCTGATGGAATGATGCCCTTTTCAGTACAGAGCTGCACCACCCTGTCACCCTGTGGCCAGTCTCCTTCTCTGGTTTGTGGGGCCAAGGAAAATCTTACATACACTGGACCTAGTCAATCAAAGCAGAAGTAGACTTCCAAAGTGAAAACAACAAGGCAGACTTCCTCCATTCCCCAACTGGGGAACAGAGTGGTTTGGAGTCCTTGGGTCCTCATTACCTCCCTGTAGACACAGCAGATAGGTGCAGAGAACTCAAGGTTTCAAACAACTAAGATACAAGCAAAATGGTAGATAGATAGATAGATAGATGCTCCTAGAAGACCCTTTCTCTCTAGCTGAAGAACGTGGGAACCAGATGGCTAGCCAGAGAAAATCTTTGGGACTACACATGCCCCATACCCTCCCACACTATCAAAGCCCTGACCTTCACCCCCATCCCCATCCAGAGACATCAGCCATAAGGGCCAGGGTGTGGGCCTGCATTCTCTCCCAGCACAAGTTGACAGTGTCCCTTTGCCACCAGGGGCAGTGTGAGTGATTCAGAGGAAGGCTGACTCCCTCCCATTAGAGAATCAACAAGCCTTAGCCAGGTAGGGCCAGTTGAAGCTGGTTAGCACCCTAGCTCTCCCACTCATGACTCTGGTTGCCCACTGGAGACCTGAACTTCAACCTCACCCCTCAGCAATGAGACTGGATGATGGTGTACAGATCAGAACTAGTATGTGCTCCTGCTCCACTTCTTATACTGGCAGGAGCTGATGGGGAGCTAAGCCTTGACCACCCAATGGCATTCAGAGTTTTGAGTATGTGATAGGAGGCAGGCCAGTGGGCCATGCAGGGGCCCACAACCCTCCTTGTGTCAGTGCTGCCATGGAGGGACCCAGTGGGGAGCTGGGAGCCCAACCCACTGAGCAGAGCAGCTCGCCTCCTCCCTGTGCTTCCCTCCCTGAGTCCACAGGGCCCAGCTCTGGGCTCGACACTCACCCTAACTTGAAGGGAACCAGCTGGTGACAGTCACTGCCCCACTGCCCCCAGGAAGGTGTCAGAGCACAAAGCTGGGGAGTGAGTGCTTCACCTTTGCTGGGCAAGAGAGAGCTGAACACACTCCTAGACCTCTGTGCTACAGCTCAGCAGGCAGGCAGCCTGATGAAAGACAGAGGAAATGGAACACAGGGGCCTTTAATGAAGTCTCCCAATGTCCTGGAAATGGTAAGAGATAATACTGGTCATATCTAGAACCAGGAAAATGAAAACTTGAACAAACCAAGAAAGTTTACTGTAACCAACACAGAAATGACTCGCATAATCAAATTATGTGACAGATTTCTTCAGCAATAGTCATAAAATCCATGTAACCAGCCAATACAGATATTCTTGGAAGAAATGAAAAAGGACAGAAACTCAAATAGAAGGGGACATGGTAAAACGACACCAAGTGGAAATGTAGAACTAAAAAATACCAAAGATGCAATTTTATAAACCAGTGGAGGAATGGAGGATGTATAAAGTTTATTGATTATTTTGATTGTTTGTTACGTGTTTATAGATTGATTGATTGTTGAAATGAAAACTAGGCTACAATTCCTACTGCACAGCTATCACACCATGAGTTATCTGTGAAGGACGTCACCAGGGGGCGCTGTGGGTCTTCTCAGAGCTGCAAGGCCTGAAACCAACCCAAATGGTTCTAATTCATGGATGTGGTCCAGTGCCCACATCCACGGCCTCAGTGAGAGGAGACAGCAGGTGCTTCCTCTCAAGGGGGAGACTCAGAGCTCACAACGAAGCCAGCCTCCTCCTGAGAATAGAACTATAAACTGGGCCCAGGACCCAGAACTGGATGGTTCTCTGGGCTCCTATTTGCATAATGCCCAGCAAACACACCCCTCACCCAGGGAGCTGAGGAGGAGATAAAGGGACACCCAGAGAGCAGCGCCAGCCTGAGTTCAGGGGATTTGGAAAGTCTCCACCATGGCCTGGACTCTGGTCCTCCTGCTCCCCCTCCTCACCCTCTGCCCAGGTGCATATGGATATTACATTGAGCCTTTGGAGATCCTCTGCTTTCCTTCCTTATTCCTGACATGTGACTGTTTCTATTTCAGGGTCCAGGTCTCAGGCTGTGGTGACTCAGGAGCCCTCACTGACTGTGTCCCCAGGAGGGACAGTCACTCTCACCTGTGCCTCCAGCTATGGAGCTGTCAGCACTGGTCACTATCCATGCTGGTTCCAGCAGAAGTCTGGCCAAGTCCCCAGGACAGTGATTTATAATACAAACAGTAAACACTCCTGGACCCCTGACCGGTTCTCAGGCTCCCTCCTCGGGGGAAAAGCTGCCCTGACTCTCTCAGGGGCCCAGCCTGAGGACGAGGCTGAGTACTACTGTTTTCTCCAGTACAGCGACGATCAGCACAGTGACACATGCAGTGGGGAAGTGAGACATAAACTCCTGGTTCAGCCACAGCTCTGCTCCTTCCTGTGTGTGCAAAATTGAACAGAAGCCCTAGAAAGTGTATCTGGTGAGTGAGAGGTGTGAACCTCTGGAGGTCAGAACTCAGACAACCACCCAGACAGCTTGCACCCCACCTCCTGGTGCTCATGCCCTTGTGTGACCTCTGCCTTGAGTGTGGGCTGCCCTGCATGGGGAGTGAGACAGAGGCTGTCAGGGAACATGAGAAGGTGTGAGCCCTCCCTGGCCCAGGCGCAGCGGGAGCTTGTTTGGGCTGCATGTGGACAGGGTGTGTGAGGACAACCCTCAGTTGTAGAGCTCTTCCAGACACTGTCACCCAGGTGTGGAGAGCACAGGGACTTCCTGGGAAGGGGGACAGAGAGGGGAATGACTGCTCTGGAGACCTCACTCAGCAGCTCAGTGGGGGTCCCTGGGTCAGAGACCTGCAGGGCTGCATCCCTGTGAGGACAGTGGTGGCCCCAGGGCTGGCCTTGTCAGTGGTGAGTGTGTGGGGAACGCAGGGAACAGTGTGTGCAACACAGTCGGGCCCCGAATGGCTGAGAATAATCTTGTTCAGGTTGTTTCCACCTCAACTGGATGTGTAAGAAAGTGTATTTTACACTTAGAATCCCAGCCTGCTGTGAAGAGGTAATAAGGTCCAATAGGCGGAGGTTATTAAATATGTAGACTAGGAGAGTCCAAACCTTGGCCCAAGGGCAGAATGCACCCCAGAATGGCTATGAATGAGGCCCAATAAAAAAATTATAAATTAGCTTGAAACGTTAGGAGATTTCTTGGTGATTATGTGTCGCAATGTCACGTAAAATCAACATATGTACACTCTTGCTTCATACACATGCGTGGCTTAAGTTACCATTGCTAGATGATTTCAGAAAATTCTTGAAAGAACCTCTGCACAACGTGATTACTGTTGGGAACCGCCCTGACTGGTATCAGAGGCTGAAACCCCCGCCTAGGCTAAAGCTAAGGGAACGCCCTTGGAACCGTGAGCCAGCAAGGAGACAAAAGCTTGTCTTCCTGGCAGGAATGCTGCTTCTGCTGCTTTATTCATAACTGAACCCCAAAAAGCTTGGTTAGTTAGCCAAAGACGGGTAAGATTCCCCACGGGGGGAACGACCTAAGATAGGCACGATCACTTTGGGAGGCCCCCCAAAAGAAGGATTTGGGGGGCTGCAGCAAAAGAGGGTGATGGACCCTCGCTCCTCAGCTTTGACATAGCCTGAGTTCTCAGCATCTGGGAAGAAAACTTCCTTGTCTCTCGGTTGCCTTAGTTCCCTTGCTCCACCTAAGCCTGAAACAATGGCAGGGTGGTGCAGCTCGGTACTGAGAAGTGCGGATTCCCCAGGGTGATCAGGCCTAAGAAAGAACATGTAAATTACTGTGAAACCTCCTTTGTTTAGAATGCTCTCAGTTGAATGAGAAGGGTCTTAGGAGGAAGTTATTTTGTTCCTCAGTCTTACAGCTCTTTGACCCCCAACTCAATAGACTGGCAGAGTTCTTTGTTTTCTATGTTCCTTACTTCCCCCTAATGAGTACTGTACTTTACCTGAATTATTATGCAGAATGAGCCTAATAAAAGCAGGTATGGACGGTAAATCAGCGTGCTCCTCACTAGAAGGGGTGGCCATTTCGTCCCTACTTCTCCACAGAAACTAGTTTGTCTCTGTGCAGGTTTTTTCTCACGTGTTTATCGTCGAGCCATCCACAGCATTCCGTGGTCACTGCTGGCCGGTGACCCACGTGCAACAGATTACAACATGATTATTGTGAGGACAGTTTTGCTTATCGGCAGTGGCGAATATCAAGAAAATTATGCAACGACCCTTTTTTGCTGATCAGTTGTCGTTAGTGTTTCTGTATTTATGAGTATCCCTAGACTAGTTTTCTTCTTCCAGTGTGCCCCCGAGACACCAAAAGGTGGACAGCCCCTTCACAGGTATCACAGAAACACTCTCCCCATGGGACAGCACAGGGACTCACTGAACCATCGCTGCCCTTCATTCCCCCTCACTGGGATTCACCTGAACTGTCACTGTTTCACGTGGAGAGCAGCTGGCTACCAGCTACTGAGCTACGGTGCTAAGGCTCAGGGCTGTGTGTGCTGGATCCCACGAAGGCCTTTGGGGTGCACTTCCCCACTGCAGGGGCTGCGTGTTCCCACTTAAAGGACAGAGCTACTTCTGACACTACAGGGGGGAGGGGGCAGCATGAGCAGCCGCTGGACACAGTGGACAGGGGACTCAGGACTGACACTCAGCTCAGGCAAGATGCTGGAGGTGTCATTGTGGGTCAGGGCCGCCATGGCAGCCCGGGCCCTGGGGACAGGGAAATAAGGGCCAATGGAAAAGCGGAAGAGGAGCCCAAACACAGGATTCTGTGTCTGTGAAAGGAAAGGCGTCCAGTCCCTGCTATCTGCCTCCACACCTCCTCATCCACATCCCCTGACACCCCGTCTGCCACCTCCCAGGACAGGGTTCCAGGGGGTGGGCTTTCTGCTGGTCACATGGCTTCAGGAGGCCACACTCCCTCTAAACCCTGACACACTATCCTGAAATGCCCTCATCTGGTTTGAAGAAATCAGTGTGGTGCATCCTGCTCCTCACTCACTCACTCACTTGTCTTTCTGTTGTACCAAAAGCAATGTGTCTGCAAGAGGGAGCAGAGCAGCCGGGGGTTCAGAAAGGAAAAAGACACCTGTGGGGACCACACCCCTGAGGCACCCTAAGAACAGAGGGTCATGGGGATGTGAAGCACAGAGTGGGGAGTGTGGTCAGTGGTGCTGCCCCAGTGGGGATGCGGGACTGTGGGCCCTGGGAACATCACAGGACACACTTTGTAAAGGATCTGATTGTCTAACCACTCTGCTGCAATGAAATCAATACAAAATAATGTCGGCAGTAAGTAGATCAGGACTAATGGAGACTAGAGAATATGAAACGAGTGTTTGTAAATCCCGTAATGCAAAAGGACCTCTAAGAAGGAGTGGACTGCCATTCATAATACTGTTCTTTTGATATCAATCCTTATACTGAAAAATAATTACAAAACTAGACAAAACATATATTAAATACCTCCAGAGCCAGAAGAAAGTATTGTTGGCATCACAGTCAAGGGTAAGTGAGAACCAGCAGGAGGAACCACGAACACAAGGTGTAAGCTCCTCCCAGGGCTGCGTTCTCATGGCAAAGGCAGGAAGAGAAAGCCAAGGCCTGGCCCTGGGGCTGGGGACCCAACAGGAAGCCCTCACAACTACAACAACAGCAAAAATAACACCGTTTGTTTCAACCTGAAAGAATCACTCAAATGGAACTATGACCAGCTATGAACTAACGGGGATCTTGAGGAACTTTAAACTTCAAAAGTGCCTCAGAGTGGTCATGTACCAGCAACAGACCCAGGGGCCTGACAGAAGGAAACTCAACTATCATGTAATCCTTCACCATCTGGGAACACAGCATTTCATGTAGCTGTCCAGAGGTCATTAGTGACCTGAAAAAATTAATGACTCATCCCAGAATCACAGAGGGGACCTGCTCATTCCACTGCCCTGGGTGGTGACATCAGAAAGACCCAACTGCAAACAGCAGAGCCTTCCCAGGACAGCTGCAGGTGGGAGATGAGCTGGAGGATGTGCCTTCTCAGACCAGTAGAGGGAGCTGGTGGACTGGACCTGAGTGCTCAGGGCTCTGGGCCAGGCAGGTTAGGAAAATATTAGACTGGCTCCTGCACACTTGAGCAGGCAGTGTCCTCAGTGAGGTGTGACTGTCCTATACCTGGTCCCCAGGAGCCACATGACCACTAAGCTCTGACTCACATACATGCCTCATATCTCGCCCCCCTCCCCTCATGTAGTCATTGTCCAGACCTGATTCACAGGACAAGGTAGATGGACAATCACACAATGGAACTAAATTTCCTTGAGAAAAATATGTGCCCTACAGTTGTCCCTGGGCACAGGGTAGGAGACGCCTAGGCAGGGACAGTGTCAATGTCAACAGTTAGGCCTCAGCTAGCAGAGCTCTGGGGCTTCCCCACCATGGCCTGGATCCTTCTCTCAGTCCTCACTCACTGCAGAAGGAGTTTCCTCCCAGAGATCCTGAGAGGACACATGGGGGGAGGCACTGGCACTGCCTTTTCCTGCTGCCATCGGGGCGCAGCTGGTGGGTTTTCCCATTAATTCTGCCTCCTTCTAGCCCTGTTTCTGGTCCTAGATTAGATGGTGCTGTCCCTGCCAGAAAGAGAGAGAATGTCACCTAAATTAATGTGTTCTTTCTAGAAAAGGAAAGGAGGTTAATGCGAAGGAACTATGGAAAATTACCCAAAATATCTCAGTTATGATTATAGCTGATATTTTCCCAAATGACTCAACTCATTACTGAAATCCATGTCTTATCAAGGAAAATTCCTGTCCCTTCCTGAGTATTTAGGCTGAGGCTAGAGTGTGTTCATCTCTCTGGGTGATGATGGACCTGGAATCTTGGGGAGAGCAGACATGAAGAGGCCAAGGTCACCCTGCAGCAGGTGTCTCTCAGAAGTAAAAGTTCCACCCAGAGAAAGCTCCTCCCTGAGCCAGGCTGTGTGCCTCAGAACCAACAGGGGGCACTGCTCCATCCCCTTCATTGTGGGAGGAGTTCCTGGGGTCCTGGGAGAGTCCCCACACCCAGCCTATCATCCTCTCCATCCCACACTGGCTCCCTGTCATTAGAGGCACCTTGGTGTCAGTGGAAAGCCTGAGACAGTCTGTACCCCTGGTCAACCTCAGGGTCATTCGCTGCTACACTTGCAAGTGTGTTGATGAAGTTGGTAATAAATGCAGTCGCCTTTTCCCCTCCTGGTTTAAGTTGTTATTCCTTACTAGTCTGTCCTTTCTCATTCATTTCAATGGAGTGATGACCGATGGGACTGGTATTAATCACACATTCAGCTCTCTGCTTTGCTTGTGTCTTTCCTAATCTCAAAGTGCAATGGGTGTACCCTTCTAATTTCTCTGTACACTCTCACAGATCCAGTTGAATAATGGGAGAAATAATTCAGGTGAGTATTTTGTCTCCCATGAGCCCCGGTCTCAAACACATATGAAGGGAAAGGAAAAATAAGCATTCAGGGTTCTTCCGCACACAATTTACTAGGAATTTTTTAATGAACCCAAGGGCAGAATGTCACTTCCCTCTGACGCACCCACTGTGCGGTCTTCCCTGAAGGCGGGAGATGCTCTGCCTCCTGCCAGTCCTCTGACATCCCAGACCCTCATCTGCCCTTCGCTCCCTCGGCCCCACAGCCCAATGCAGAGGGAAACAGATTTTAGAAGTTCCATCATGTTCACACAGAAGCATGATTTACAGTTATTTTTATTTTTCATGATGAGACATAGTTTCCTACTTTGTATTTCTTATGTTTTGAAATATCTCAGGACTTCACAGTGACTTTACTTACGATCTTCAGTTAAAATGAAGCTGCTCCACATAGTTGCCGGCTTCTCAGCACAGAGGAGAGCCGCCCTCCCCACCTGGCGGTGCAGCCTTGTGTCCACTCTCAGCCTGGTCGCTCCTCCATTGCAGCTGCTGGGTCAGGGTGTGTCAGGGGAGACCCCGTGCCTTCACTCCCCACCCATGAACTCTGTGGTTTCTCTGTGGACTCCGTGTAGAAGGAGAGAGTGCTTGCTACCTCCTGCAAATTAGAGAAGAATGGTTTTCCCTGAATAAGGAGGAAGTCTTCAAATCTAAGAGATGGATGAGATTTGAGATGAACTAGATCGCTGGGACCAGGAGGGAAATACAGTCATCCCATCGTGAAGGCCACAGCCAATTCACAAAGACATTATTCATTAAGGCCACCAGGGACATGGGGGAACTGATTTGGTGACAGAGGTCAACACCCCTCATTCAGGACCTTAGTCACAGTGCAGTGAATTATATATTTGTGGTCATAGTATCTGCCCATATCCAGATCTTCCCAGGGGACACCACAGTGACACTGGCAGGATAGGAGACAGGAAGCTGATTTGCATCACACACCTCCTCCTCCTAATGGGCCTGGGAGGCATGAAAAGGCCCGAGGACACCACCCTCCACCCCAGGAGCCTGAGGAGGCCTGGTCCTGTGAGATTCCCCACCATGATCTGGACGGTGCTCCTGCTCGGGGTCCTTGCTTACAGCTCAGGTCAGAGACAGGGACTCTGCATTCTTGTGGAACACAACAAAGTGGAATCTTGGGGTGATCTTGTCCCTTATAACAACACCCATGTCTTTCCTGTTGGTTTTAGGTGTGGATTCTCAGACTGTGGTCACCCAGGAGCCATCCCTGTCTGTGTCTCCAGGAGGGACAGTCACACTTTCCTGTGGCCTTAGGTCTGGGTCAATCTCCAGTAGTAACTACCCTGGCTGGTCCCAGCAGACCCAAGGCAAGGCTCCTCATGCACTCATCTACACCACAAGCAGCCACCCCTCTGGGGTTCCTGAGTGCCAATACAGTGCTGAGTGCGGGACAGTTGGGTGAATGTGCACTGGTGTCTCCCTTCACTAAGGTCCCATAACGTTATCATTTTTTCACACATGTTACATACAGAGAACCATGTGACCCATGAAACACTCGTATACAGCCCCACATACCCAATCCCACAAAAACCATGATGGAAACATTCTTGAAAGAAGTGAAGATGGGTTTGTGTGCTCTGCATCCACAGAGGAGAGGCTTCTGCAAAGCGAGGTGAGGGCAAAGCAGTCAGAAATGAGGAGGTGAGAATTTCTGTCACAGACTGGATGTCATTCCACCCAGCATGTGCTTCCGCGATCCTCAGACCTGCACGACGAGGACCCATTGTCCGTCCCTCACTTTCACCAGCTCATCAGTTACATCGGCCAGCCCTTGGGAACATGGAACACAATTCAGGGCTGTGACAGCAGTGGATTTAATGCACAGGAGTTTCAGAACATTAAAACACATGTACATAAAAAAGAGTATATATGGATAGTATATGCATGACTAGGACAAAATGTGCAAAATAAATGTGGCAGCATATGCAGAATACTGCAAATACAGAAAAAGAAAAATCTATTCTTGATGCAAAGAAGTATATACACTGGTAAATGCTGAGCACACCGATGTGTTAGTTCTTCACAAATCCCTGGACATTCTCTGTTCCTACCAAAGTTCTAAGGCGTTGCCCTGATTTGAATATGCCACCAGCCTCACTTTCTGGAAAATTCTTTTCACACTCGTTTGACTCTGCTCCTCTTGTCTGACCCTGGACTTCATGGAACACAGGGGTTAACTGTTTCTCCTGTGTATACAGGGACGCTGACATCTGGAATAACTATTTGTACATGTTCTTGATTCCCGCAGACCAAAACTCTTTCTGGCAGTGAAAAGAAGTAGGGTAATTACCCACCACATGATTGATCAACAGTATCTACACATGAGACCCTGGATGTGTGGCTAGAGACAGCCACCTGGTGAGCAGCAGAACCCAGCTGGGCTCTCAGAGCTTTGGGCCAGGACCAGCAGGTGGCGATGGTGGACCACCCAAGAACCTGTAAACACTTGCTCAGTGAGGATCATTCTTTCAAAGGAATCTGGGCCATGGCGCTGGGCACTGTGCTCACTGATGGAGACTCACTGATGGAGATACACTCACTGTGTCCTCTGAGGCCTTGCAGAGTCCCCTGAGCTGGGATTTTTATGTGGCCTCAGCAGGTGCTTCCCCCCAAGGCTCTCATTAGGGATAAAGCCAACCCCCATCCTCCTCAGTTGTAGCCTAGGCTGAGCTCCAGCACCAGGGCTCAGGGAGGGGCTGGACAGCCCTTGGATAGACACACATTTGCATGGACAGCCCCTCCCCTGGCATGGGGTGGGAAGAAAAGGAGGCCTGGGCAGCCTAGCCCCACTGTGGGCTCAGGGGCTCTGTGCACCATGGACTGGACTCCTCTCCTCCTGGTGCTCCTCTCTCACTGCACAGGTAGGGACAGGACTCTGGGTATAGGACAGCCATTTACCTTGTGTGTTCCTTCACTTGAACAGAGCCTTGAGGAACTTTAACCTGAGTACATGCTCCACCAACCACGAATGTGCCTGTTTTTAGGTCCCCTCTGCCAGCCTGTGCTGACTCTGCCCCTCCCTGTCCTCATCCCCAGGAACATCACTGACTCCCATGCACCCTGAGAAGTGGATTTAATGTTGGCGGCTACCACACAGACTGGTACCAGTAGAAGTCACGGAGCCCTTCCAAACATTTCCTGTCATAACACCCAGACCCAGGCAGGCACCAGGGCTCCAGGGCCTGCAGGAGCTTCTCTGGATCCAAAGACACCTTGGCAGTGCAGGCCCCTGTTCATCTCTGGGCTGCAGACTGAGGATGAGGTTGGCCTTGGTGTTGAGTCCATTACAGCAGCCCTGATGCTCACACCCTGCTGAGAGTCCCAGGCTGGTGGGACTAAAGGTACCTGTGCTCCCCCTGCCAGGGAACCTCACCCCTGCTTGGCCTGGGATCAAGTTTCCCTCACAGGTGTCATCTGTTGTTACTTCTGCAAATAAGACTTGAGTTTCCTCTAAACAGCAATCTGGCCTTCCCCTCATCTCTCATTTAGACTCACCATCACCACCATGTCTCAGCTGTTCCTGTCTCAGCATAGAGTACTTTCCAGGAGAAACGTCTCCCAGTGGAGATGCTGGAGGTGCGGACACTGATGGGTACCGGCCGTGACTGGCTCTGAGTCCAGGGGAGACTCAGTGATGTTTCCTCCCTAAATGCTTTAATCGGGGTTTTGAGATACAAAAACAACATGCAGAACTGAATACCAATGTACACAGTAGGAATAAACCATCAATAATTAACAAGAAAACTTGTAAATTAACAAGAACATTTTAAAATATTATAATGGCATCAGAAATAAGAAATACTTAAAAATAAACTAAAAAACTGAAAGTTTTCTAAAAATGAGAGGTACAACTAATACCTGTTACACGTGAAGAAGATCTAAATAAATGAACACACATCTACTTTATGGTCAGACACTGATTATCAACCATCCCCATACACATTTATACATTCACAGCGAGAATTTGAGTGACATCCACTTGCAATGAAAGAACAGGTAGGAAATCTCAGCAAAGAAGCAGAAACTGTAAGAACATAATAAAGTATGTTAAAGCCCTGGGAAAAAACTGCTCCATGTCGACGTGACCTGCCTGCATCTGAGGGAGGAGAGGCCTATGGAGTTGGCTTGATGTCAGGAGACCAAATCAGGGGGTCAAAGCAGAGTCTGTCCCTTCACTTTCAGTCCCTGAGTTCAAGGCTGCCTCAGCACCCTGGGCCCGGAGGACATAGTACAGGGTGGTGAGATGTCAGGTGGGTACACCGGTGTGGGAAGAACTCCAGTCACAGAGCAGACAGGACCCTTGGCTGGGTACTTTGACCTCCAGGTGTGAGGTCATGGACAGGAGGGTTGGTGTAAGGGGAAATTTGGGGCCTGAGACCAGGAGACGTCTTAATGGGACAGGAGAGGATGGGGATGGTCTACATTTCCTCTGAAATTGCTGAGCCTGCTCCAGGGTAAAGTGGTCCAGGGAAGAGATGCCCAGAAAGCTGACACAGCTCAGGACCATGGGGACTCCTGGGAGTGGATCCCTGAGTCCTTGGGCACTAACTGGGCCCCCAGCCCTCCCACACCTCCTGTGCCTCTCCAACAGGCCAGGACGGGGGCTGGGTGGTGGGACAGCAGGAGCAGGTACTCCCCAATCTGTTCTTGTGTCACACCCCCTGTGAAGCTCTCAATGAGCCCAGATTTGAAGTCACCTTCTCTTGCACAGGTGGCCCCACAGTCACTGGAGTAGCCATGACACTTGTCCCTAAGGGTCCCAGCAGTGCCCCAATTTTCCTACCTGACACAGCACAGAGGGACCTTCTAGGGATTCAGCTTGATGGTCCTGACCCAGTTCTGTCACCAGAACCAGTATGATCACCTCTGGGCTCCAGTCTGGGGCTCAGGCTGAAGCTCATCCTCAGACAGATGGCACAACCCCAATGCCACAGAGAGCTCCTGCTCTATGGGGACACGTGAGTAAATCTGCCCCCTCCTCTCCTGTCTGACCCATCACTGCGCTGTCCCTGCCCCTGAACCAACACCAGCTCAACTTGGGCTTGTGGTCTCCCTTGTGCTACTAAAGCTGGGGGATCAGCCCTCAACTCAGTCTCCCCTTAGAAAGTAAATGGAAATATCTGCTTTGGGGTCACTGGTCTCCCAACACAAACATAATTCTGTTCTTCGAAAAAACAAAATTCTGACTCAGTGGCTGGGTGGGGAAGAGGACAGAAGTGCATCCTGTGTGACTGAGAGAACCAAGTGGCCCATGCCCAGGGCCCTGTGTGTCTCCTGGTGCCAGCCTGGGCTCCCCTGATAGCTCCCTGAGCTCTGAGTCCTTACAGAACCTGGATCTCCCTGTCCCCTGAGTTCAGAGCTCTGCAGGGCCCTGCATCCCCGGGGCTGGGCAAAGTCTCCCATGGAGGAGAGGCTCTCAGACCACCAAGTGCTCACCATCCCAGCTCAGCATCATGACCTCCAGTGTGATTCCCTGTCCAGTAGTTTGGGTAGAGGATGTCAATCCTTTCAACATGGATTCTGTGAACTCAAACCCATCACCTGACAGAAACTTGATTCTCTGTTTCTTATTAACCTTTCACTGAGGAAACAATTATTTAGACTCTAATGTCTGAAATGTACTAGATAGTCAAAAGAAAGTAAGGCATCACCAGGCTGACAAAGGAGGCCAAAGGGAACCCAGAGCAGTAAGGAAGAGCAGAACACACGATCCCAGACTATGATGCATCTCGTGAACACACAGGAATCAAAGTCACAGCCTCTGCAGTGGGGGCTGGGGACTGACAGGAGACCCTTCCCACAGAAAAAGCAGGGAGATAAGTTAACCTGTAAGAATGGACAGTGCACAGGTGTTCCCAGGTAGCCCTGAAATACCTAGTAACAAGCTCCATGCTACACGTCCTGTATTTAACTCTTTAGAGGTCATTAGTGAGGTGGAAAATCAGTGTGTGGGCCCAATCCACATTTCAGGGACCTACTCACTGTATTGCCTTAGTCAGTGACATCAGATAACATCCAAGTGCAAAAGTCATCCCTCCCTGCCCCTTGCAGGACAGCTGGGAGGTGTCAGGAGGCCTGGGGCATGTGGGCTGTGAAGACAGTAGGGGGTGCTCTGCCAGTCCTGGGAGGCTGGGTTCTGGGACAGGACAACTAGGAAAATTCTTTTCTGAATCTTGCCCACTCGGGAATGCAGCATCCACACAGTGTGTCACTTGCCATCACCAGGGTCCCCAGGAGCTACACAATTCCTGAGGTCTGACTCACACCCTTGCTTCACATCCATCTCCCCCTTCAAGGAGTTGTTCCTGCCTGATGTGCAGACAGACAGGGTCAGGCGGACTGACTCACAGCACAAAGAAATCTGCGTGAAGAAACCCGGCTGATGAGAGGTGCAGGACACCGGACTAGAGACCCTTGGACATCAGAGAGTCTCAGTTCCTGCAACCAGGCCTGAGCAGTCAGAGTGCTGGGGCTTCCCCATCATGACCCAGATCCCTCCACTCCTCACCCTTCTCACTCCCTGATTTGGTGGTGACAAAGGTCACTCTGCTCATTCAATGTCTGAGTCACTGTATCTTCACTGGTGTGTGTTAGGTCCCAGCATCTGCTCTTTCCACATCACCCCTGGGGACATCAGGATGTCACTCTAGTACCAACAGTGGAAGCTGCTTTGCATGAAGTATCTCCTCCTCCTTATGGGTCTGGGAGGCAAGAAAAGGCCCTCAGGCCACCTACTTCCATCCCAGGAGCCTGAGGAGGCTGTGTCT
This sequence comes from Phyllostomus hastatus, assembly GCF_019186645.2. NCBI lineage: Eukaryota > Metazoa > Chordata > Mammalia > Chiroptera > Phyllostomidae > Phyllostomus > Phyllostomus hastatus. The sequence goes on along the minus strand of NW_025334040.1, from coordinate 517,352 downwards.
TGTGAGCGTCCCCACCATGGAATGGATGGTGCTCCTGCTCGGGCTCCTTGCTTACAGCTCAGGTCAGAGCAAGGGACTCTGCATTCTTGGGGGACACAACAAAGCAGGGTCTCAGGGTGACCTAGTCACCCATAACAACACCCATGTCTTTCCTGTTGGTTTTAGATGTGGATTCTCAGACTGTGGTCACCCAGGAGCCATAACTGTCTGTATCTCCAGGAGGGACAGTCACACTTTCTTGTGTCCTTAGCTCTGGGTCAGTCTCTACTGGTTACTACCCCACCTGGTACCAGCAGACCACAGGCAAGTCTCCCCGCATGATCATCTACCACACAAACAACCGGCCCTCTGGGGTCCCTGAGCGCTTCACTGGATCCATCTGTGGGAACAAAGCCATCCTCACCATCACGGGGGCCCAGCTTGAGGATGAGGCCGACTATCACTGTGCTCTGTACTTGGTTAGCTACACGTACACAGTGATGTGACCCCATGGGAAAGTGCTACCAAAACCTCTTCTTGTGCTCAGAGTGGCTCAGCTTTAGTGACAGAAGGAAGGAAAAGGGGGGAAACTGTCAAAACAGCAAGTAGAGGGGGCTCCAGGGCCCCATTCCCATGTTCAGTGGCTCCTCTCCACATGCCTCCTCCGGTCTCCCCCGGGGTGTATCCATGTGTCCCATGTGACCCTGGCAGAATCAACTTCCTGTCCTCCCTTGTCCCTAGAACTATGATGGGGTGAAGGCTGACGCAGACACATTAACCATCAGAGAGACTCAGAGCCCTCACTGCCCCTTGTAGGCCTACCTGTGTTCCAGGAGCTTTAACAAGATTTACTCTCCTATTGATTTCACCCTGTGACCAGGGAAGGTCTCATTAGCATTTAAGTGAGAGTGTCACTGGGAGCTGGCAGATGATGCTGGTCCCCTGACTAGGCTGCTGGGTCAGATCTGTGTGTGTGTGAGCAAAATGGTATTTTAATCAAGCTCTTTCCTAAAGTATTTTAGGAACACTAAAGTTTTAAATACACCTCCACTTCTACTATTATAAAATTATTCCTGAAAATTTGTGTTTGAAATTTAATCAAATTAAATTCCAGGTTACCACCTCTCCTACATCAACCTTCAGAAATCCAGGAATATTCAGAAACACATTTCAAATTTCGGGGCATTGCTGAAAACTGTGACTTGATTTCTTTTATTCCTTGTTTTTAAATTGAAAACTACAACTACAAGTTGAGAGGATTTCCAGGGCTTATGTGAATACTGATGCTCTGAGAGGTCACCTGTTTAGAAGTGGCTTCCAGAAACACTCCTCCCAGCCCTGGGCCGCCTCCCCTGGCGCAGGGACGGGGAGGGGCTGCAGGCGGTGTCTCCACACCAGGTTCCCCAGGGCGCCCTGCACTGGGCCTTGAGGGGAGAAGCAGAGAGTGACATTGTCCTTTCACTTACACTCCTTATTTTTGTTGAAAAATCTTGGAAAAACTTTTTATCGAGGCAACACAAAATAAAAGAATAAAGCATTATATCTAGTATGTTAGGAATATGTATATTGGTTGTGCTTTTTTCTGTAATGTTTGTCACATTATTGGATTCCTAAACTGGTTCCATAGACAGAAAAATGATATATTGGGTATTTCCTGAAATTTAAATCCAACCTGCAGTTTAGTTAATATTATTTTACCAAAGTTAGCTTCTTAGGTTTTAAATATGACCCTAGTGTTGCAAGAATGTAATGGCAGAAAAAAATGTGAATGGAAGTTATGCAAAGATTTATTTATACTAATGTTCTTCTGGGAGAGCTGCAACGGCAGCAGCCCCGTGAGGACAGTGGTGGCCCCAGGGCTGGACTTGTCAGTGGTGAGTGGGTGGGGAGTGCAGGTGACAGGGTGTGCCACCCATTCGGGCTCTGAATGGCTGAGAATAATCCTTTTCAGTTCCATCTACATCATGTGGAAGTGTGAAAAATGAAATCTACACTCCGAATCCCAGCCTGCTGTGAAGTGGTAACAAGGAACTTCACACAGACGTGATCAAGTTACAGACCAGGGGTTTCCACAGTGAGGCCCACGGGCCAAATGTGCCCCAAGATGGCTGTGAATGGGGCCCAAAACTAAGTCATAAATTTACCTAAAACTTTAGGAGATTTTTGTGATTATGTGTCACAATGTCACATAAAATCAATGTGTGTTCACTCTGCTATTCATATCCATGTGTGGCTTCAGTTACTACTGATAGATGATTTTAGAAGATTATTGAAAGAGCCGCTGCATAATAGGGTTACCATGTGAGGACAGTTTTGTTTATGTCTGGTGGCGAATAACATGAAAATTATGTACGGACCCTTTTTTTGCTTATCAGGTGTCATTAGTGTCAGGGTACCTATGGGTGGCCCTAGACAAGTCCTCACCTTCCAGTGTGGCCCCGAGACACCAAAAGGTGAACAGCCCCCTTCACAGGTATCACAGGAACATGCTCCTCGTGAGACAGCACAGGGACTCTCAGGACCATCGCTTTCCTTCATTCCCTCTCACTGGGATTCACCTGAACTGTCACTTTTTCATGGGGAGAGCACCTGGCTACCTGGTACTGAGTTACAGTGCTGAGGTTCACGGCTTTGTGTCTTGGGGCGCACAAAGGTTCTTGGTGTGCACTTATGCACTGCAGGGGCTATTTGTCCCCAGTTGAAGAACAGAGCTACCTCTGAGACTACAGTGGGGAGGGGCAGCATGAGCAGCCACTGGACTGGGCAGGCAGGGGACTCAGGGCTGACTCTGGACACAGTCAACATGCTGGAGGTGTCATTGTGGGTCAGGACAGCCATGGCAGCCCCGGCTCTGGGGGCAGGGAAATAAAGACCGATGGCAAAGCAGGAGACCAGCACAAACACAGGATTCTGCGGCTGTGCAAGGAAGGGTGTTCAGTCTCTGTTACCTACCTCCACACCTCCTCATCCACATCCCCTGTCACCCCCACTGCCTACTCCCAATCAGAGTTCCCAGGGGGTGGGCTCTCTGCTGGTCACATGGCTTCAGGAGGCCACACTCCCTCCAAACCCTGACACACTATCCTGAAATGCCCTCATCTGGTTTGAAGAAATCAGTGTGGTGCATCCTGCTGCTCACTCACTCACTCAGTTGTCTCCCTGTTGCACCAAAAGCAATGTGTCTGCAAGAGGGAGCAGAACAGCCTGGGGTTCAGAGAGGAAGGGGACACGTGTGGGGACCAAACCCCTGTGGCACCCTAAGAACAGAGGGTTACAGGCATGTGAAGCACAAAATAGGTAGTGTGGCCAGTAATGCTGCCCCAGTGGGGGTGTGGCCCTGTGGGGACTGGGAACATCACAAGAAACACTTTGTAAAGGATCTGATTGTCTAACTACTCTGCTTTGCACCGGAAATCAATACAAAATAATGTCGGCAGTAACTAGATCAGGGTTAATGGGGACTGGAGAATAAGAAATGAGGGTTTCTAAATCACATTACAGAAAAAAACCTCTATAAAAGGGTGGACTGCCATTCATAATAATATTCTTTTTTATCAATCCTTGTGCTGATAATATTTACAAAATTAGACAAAATTGTCTTAAATTTGTCCAAAGTCAGAGGTGTTGCCAGCATCAGAGTCAAGGGTAAGTGAGAACCAGCAGGAGGAACCACGAACCCAAGGCGAGAGCTCCTCCCAGGGCTGTGTTCTCACTGCAAAGGCAGGAAAAGAAAGCCAAAGCCTGGCCCTGGGGCTGGGGACCCAGCAGGAAGCCCTCACAGTGATGATGACAACAGCTAAAACAACACCAAATGTCTCCACCTGAAAGAATCACGTAAATAGAACTATGACCAGCTGTGAACCAGCAAAGCTCCCTGAGGAACTTTCAACCTCAAAAGTGACTCAGAGTGGTCATGTACCAGCAACAGATCCAGGGGCCTGACATCAGGAAACTCAACTATCTTGTAATACTTTAACATCTGGGAACACAGAAATTCAGGTAACTCCATGGAGGTCATTAGTGACCTGAAAAAATTAATGACATCCCAGAGACACAGAGGGGACCTGCTCATTCCACTGCCCTGAGTGGTGGCATCAGAAAGACCCAACTGCAAACAGCAGAGCCCTCCCAGGACAGCTGGGGGTGTGAGATGAGCTGGAGGATGTGCTTTCTGAGACCAGCAGGGGACACTGGAGGACTGGGCCTGAGAGCTCTGTGTGTCCTTTGCACAGCTGGGAGGTAGGCAGTGTCCTCAGTGAGGTGTGACTGTCCTGCACCTGGTCCCCAGGAGCCACATGAGCACTCAGCTCTGACTCACACACATGCCTCATATCTTGACCTCCCCTCTCATGTAGTCATTGTCCAGGCCTGATTCACTGGACAAGGTGGGTGGACAATCACACAATGAATATAAATTTCCTTGAAAAGAGATGTGCCTTACGGTTGTCCCTGGGCATAGGGTAGGAGACGCCTAGGCAGGGACAGTCTCAATGTCAACAGTTAGGCCTCAGCTAGCAGAGCTCTGGGGCTTCCCTGCCATGGCCTGGATCCTCCTGTCACGTCCTCACTCACTGCAGGAGTTTGCTTCCAGGACCCTGAGAGTATACGTAGGGGGAGACACTGGCACTGCCTTTTCCTTCTGCCATCGGGGCGCAGCTGGTGGGTCATCCCATTAATTCTGTCACCTTCTAACCCTGCTTCTGGTCCTGGATTACACAGTGCTATCCCTGCCAGAGAGAGAGAGAGAGAGAGAATGTCACCTAAATTGATGTTTTCATTCTAGCAAATCAAAGAAGCTTAACTCAAGAGAATTATTGGAAAATTACTCCAGGTATCTCACTTTTTATTATAGCTGATATTTTCTCAAACTACTCAACATATGAGCAAGAAGAATCCATGTCTCATAAGAAAACTTCCCCATTATTTGCAGGAAGGATTTAGGCTGAGGCTTGAATATGTTCATCTCTCCAGGTGACGATGCACCTGGAATTTGGGGACAGCAGACGTGAAGAGGCCAAGGTCTGCCTGCAGCAGGGTGTCTCTCAGAGGTGAAAGCACCTCATGAAGGAAAGTGCTCCCTGAGTCAGGCTGTGTCCCTCAGGACCCACAGAAGGCTCCAATCTGTGTCCTTCATATGGAGGAGGGGCTCCTGGGGTCCTGGGAGTGTCCCCACACCCAGCCTATCATTCCCTCTGTCCCACACTGGCTCCTAATCCTTAAAGGGACACATGGTGTCTAGGGGAAAGCCTGACACATCTGTACCTGTGGCAAAACTCAGGATGATTTGCTGCTACACTTGTAAATGTATTGATGAGAAACTTGGTAATAAATGTTTTCACCTTTTTCTGTCATCCTTTCAGTGGTTAATTCTTCCTAGTCTGTCCTTTCTCGTTCATTTCAATGGTCTGCAGTGACACTGTGTCCACACTCAGCCTTGGTCGGCTCCTTCACTGAGGCTGCTGGGTCAGAGCTCAGTGAGGGGAGACCCCGTTCCTTCACTCCCCACACGCAAACTCTGGTTTCCCAGAAGACTCCCTGTAGGAGGAGGCAGTGTCTGCTAATAAGACAAGAATGGTTTTCACTGAAGAAGAAAGGAATGTTCTAATCTAAGAAACGTAGTGAGATTTGAGATGAACGAGATTGCTGGGACCAGAGGTAAACACAGTCATCTCATCATGTAGGCGACAGATAATTCACAAAGACTTAGCTTTAAGGCCACCAAGGACGTGGTGGAGCTGATTTAATGACAGAGGTCAACACTCCGCACTCAAGGCCTTAGACAGAGCAAAGTCACTGGTGTTGTGAGGCAGCAGCATGTGTCTCTTTCCACATCTCCCCAGGGGACATCAGGGTGACACTGGGGCAGGAAGACAGAGGAAACTGATTTGCATGAAGCACATGCTCCTCCTAGTGGGTCTGGGAGGCATGAAAAGGCTGCAAGGACACCACTCTCCAGCCCAGGACCCTGAGGAGGCCGTGTCCTATGAGTGTCCCCACCATGGCCTGGACGGTGCTCCTGCTCGGGCTCCTGACTTACAGCTCAGGTCAGAGGAAGGAACTCTGCATTCTTGGGGGACACAACAAAGCAGGGTCTCTGGGTGACCTAGTAACCCATAACAACACCTATATTTTTTCTGTTGGTTTTAGGTGTGGATTCTCAGACTGTCGTGACCCAGGAGCCGTCACTATCTGTGTCTCCAGGAGGGACAGTCACACTCACCTGTGGCCTTAGTTCTGGGTCAGTCTCTAGTGGTAACTACCCTGGTTGGCACCAGCAGACCCCAGGCAAGGCTCCTCGAACGCTCATCTATAACACAAACAACCGGCCCTCTGGGGTCCCTGGGCGCTTCTCTGGATCCATCTCTGGGAACAAAGCCGTCCTCACCATCACGGGGGCCCAGCCTGAGGATGAGGCTGACTATTTCTGTCTTCTGTACCCGGGTTCTTATCCTTACACAGTGATGTGACCCCATGGGGAAGTGCAACCAAAACCTCCTCATGTGCTCAGAATGGCTCTGCTTTAGAGACGAGGAAAGAGAGAAGCTGGAAATGTCAGCATAGGAAGGGGACGGGCTCCAGGGTCCCATTGCCAGGTCCAGTGGCTCCTGTCTACATGCCTCTCCAGTCTCCCCCAGGGTGTGCCCATGTGTCCCATGTGACCCTGCAGAATGGGCTTCCTCTCCTCCCCTGTCCCTAGAACCATGACGGAGTGAGGGCTGAGTGCAGACACATTAGCCATCAGAGAGACTCAGAATCCCAACTGCCCCTGTTGACAGACCTAGGCTGGACCAGGAGGAATGGAAAATCCCTGCCAACCTTATCCAGCACAAACAGATGCCTGGCTAAGTTTGCGGGCCTGGAGTCATCCTATCTGCCATAACACGATGCAGCCTTAACTTGAGCCTGACAAGATGTATCAAGAACAATGGTCAGCCGAAAGGGCACCCAGCAACCAGCTCTAGCCAATCAGATGCTGACACCCGAACCAGCTACCCTTCATGGGTTTTTGTGCTTAAAAACCCTGCCCTAAGAATGATGGAGCCAGTCCCAACCTCCCTCACTTGGCTCCACCTCCCCTCCTATTCCCTGCTGGTAGACTCTGCTCTTTAGCTCCCTGCATCCACCTGGTTTCCTGAGCAACTGCGACCTAACACCTTCCTGTATCCCAGGAGCTTTAAGAAGATATGCTCTCACCTACTGACTTCAGCCTGTGGACCATGTGAATATCTATTAGCATTTTAATGAGAGTGTCACTGCCAGCTTGCAGGTGATGCTGTTTCCCAGACTAGGCCTGCTGAGTGAGATCTGTGTGTTTGTGAGAAAAATCTGTGTTTTCAGAAGCTCCCTGTAAAGTGTTTCAGGAGTGCTAAAGACTGATATATACCTCAACTTCTATTATTATAAAATTATTCCTGAACTCTGGACATCATGGAACACAGCGATTAACTTTTCCTACTGTGTATTCTGGGGACGCTGACATCTGAAATACTTATATGTGCATGTTTTCACTTTCTGTAGACCAGAACTCTTTCTGGCAGCGAAAAGCAGTAAGGTTCACACGCTCCATGATTGATCGACAGTATCTACACATGAGACCCTGAATGTGTGGATAGAAGACAGCCACCTGGTGAGCTGCAGACACCAGCTGAGCTCTCAGGGCTTTGGGCTATGACCAGCAGGGGGCACTGGTGGACTGTCCCGGAGCCTGTAAACAGTTGCCAGGTGAGGATGATTCTCTCAAAGGAATCTGGGTCTGGCGGCTGGGCACTGTGTTCACTGATGGAGACTCAGCAGCTGTGACCTCTCAGGACTTGCAGAGTCCCCTGAGCTGGGATCTTTGTGTGGCCTCAACAGGTGCTTCCCCCCAAGGCTCTCGCTAGGGATAAAGCCAACCCCCATCCTCCTCAGTTGTAGCCTAAACTGACCTCCAGCACCAGGGCTCAGGGAGAACCTGGGCAGCCCTTGGATGGACACATGTTTGCATGGGCAGCCCTGCCCCTGGCAGAGTGTGGGGAGAAAAGGAGACCTCGACAGCCCAGCCCCACTGTGGGCTCAGGGGCTGTGTGCACCATGGCTGGACTCCTGGCCTCGTGGTGCTCCTCTCTCACTGCATAGGTAGGGACAGGACTCTGGGTTTAGGACAGCCATTTACCTTGCATGTTCCTTCACTTGAACAGAGCCTTGAGGAACTTTAACCTGAGTACCTGCTCCACCAACCACGAATGTGCCTGCTTTTCGATTCCCTCTCCCAGCCTGTGCTCACTCAGCCCGTCCCTCTCTGCATCCCAGGGAACATCAGTGAGATTTCCATGCACACTGAGAAGTGGATTTAATGTTGGCAGCTACCACATAGCCTGGTACTAGCAGAAGTCACAGAGCCCTTCCCAGCATCTCATGTCCAAGCACCCAGATTCAGAAAAGCACCAGGGCTCCTGCCTCTGCAGGTGCTTCTCTGGATCCAAAGATACCTCGGCCAGTGCAGGACCCCCTTCCATCTCCGGGCTGCAGCCTGAGGACAAGGCTGGCTTTGCTGTTGTGTCCGTTACAGCAGCCCTGATGCTCATACTCTGATGAGAGTCTAAAGGCTCTAAAGGTTGGTGCTCCCCCTGCCAGGAAAACCTCACCCCTGCTCTGATGGAATCATGTGTCCCTCACAGGTGACATCTGTTGTCACTTCTGCAGACAGGCCTTGTGTTTCCTCTAAACAGCAGTCTGACTTTCTTCTCATCTCTGAATTACACTGACTGTCACCACTATGTCCCAGCTCTTCCTGTCTCAGAGGCAGAGAGTTCTTTCAGAGAGAAACATCTCCCAGTGGAGACGCTAGTGGTGCAGACAGTGTTTGGTGCCAGCCGTGCCCAGCTCTGATCCAGGGGAAAATCAATGATGTTTCCTCTCTAAATACTTTAACTGAGGCTTTGAGATGAAACACCAGCATGTAAAAATTAATATCAGCGTACACACTAGCAGTAAACCATGAAAAATAAAGAATAGAACTTAAAAATTAACAATAAAAATTTTAAAACTATAGTGGTATCGAAAATGAAAAATACTTAAAGACAAAACTAAAAAGGTGAAAGTTTTGTAACAATGACAGATACAAACTATTCTTGAGATACATGAAGAAGACTGAAATGAATGAGCGCACATTTAGTTTATTGTCAGACACTCCATATAAATCATCCCCATATGAACGTGTACATTCTTGGAGACGATTTGAGTGACTTCCCCTTGTAATGAATGGCCAGGTAGGAAATCTCAGTGAAGAAGTGGAAACTGTGACAAAATCATAGAAGACGTTAGAGCCCTGGGAAAACACTGCTCCATGTCCACATGACCTGCCTGCATCTGAGGGAGGAGAGGCATATGGAGTTGGCCTGATGTCAGGAGACCCAATCAGGGGGTCAAAACAGAGCTTATCCCACTCACCCAGTGCCAGAGGTCAAGGCTGCCTGAGCACCCTGGGCCCCAGGGACACAATACTGAGCAGTAAATGCCAGGTAAGGGTACAGGTGTGGGAGAACTCCAGGCACAGCGCAGCCAGGATCCCTGGCTGGCTACCTGGGACTTTGTGTGTGAGGTCATGGACAGGAGGGTTGGTCTAAGGGGAACTTTGGGGCCTGAGACCAGGAGACCCCTTAATGGGACAGGAGAGGATGAGGGATGGACTACATTTCCTGTGGAATTGCTGAGCCTGCGCCAGGGTAAAGTCGGTCCATGGGTGAGACACTCTGACAGGTGACACCTCTCAAGACCGTGGGGACTGCTGGGAGTGGATCCCTGAGTCTCTCAGCATGGACTGCGCCTCCACCCTCCCACACCCTCCTGCAGCTCTCTAAAAGTCCAGGGTGGGGAAAGAGTAGTGGGGCAGCAGGTGAGGGTGCTACCTAATCTGTTCCTGTGTTTACACCCCGAGTGAAGCTCCTAATGAGCCCAAATTTGAGGTCACCTTCTCCAATACAGGGATCTGCAGACCCACTGCAGGTGCCATGGCAATGGTCCCCAGGGTCACCAGGCAAGGCCCCAGCTTTCCTACCTGACACAGCACAACCTTCCAGGGGTTCCACTTGCCAGTCCTGATCTAGTTCTGTCACCAGATCCAATATGATCACCTCTGGGCTCCAGTCTGGGGCTCAGGCTGAAGCTCATCCTTACAGAAGCAGACACAACCCAATGCCACAGACAACTCCTGCTCATGGGGACACGTGATCACATCTGCTCCCTCCTCTCCTGTCTGAGCCATCACGGCCCTGTCCCTGCCCCTGAACCAACACCAGCTCAATTTGGGCCTTGTGCTGTCCCTTGTGCTTCTAAAGCCGGGGGTCTGGCCCTCGACTCTGTCCACCCTTAGAAAGTAAATGGAAACATCTGCTCTGAGGTCACTGGTCTCCCAAAAGAAGCACAATTTTTTTGTAACAAGAAGCAGAATTCTGGCTCCACAGCTGGATCAGGAGGAGGACAGAAGTGCATCATGTATGACGGAGAGCCAGGTGGCCCGTGCCCAGGGCCCTGTGTGTCTCCTGGTGCCAGCCTGGGCTCCCCTGATAACTCCCTGAGCTCTGAAATGTTACAGAAGCTGGGTCTCCCTGTCTCCTGAGATCAGAGCTCTGCCGGGCCCCTGCATACCCGGGGCTGGGCAAAGTCTCCCAGGGAGGAGGGGCTCTCAGACCCCCAAGTGCTCCCTGTCCCAGCTCAATGTCATCATCTCCAATGTGTTTTTCTGTCCAGTAGTTTGGATGGAAGGATGTCAGATAAACGTCAATTCTTTAAACCATGGATCCTGTAAACCCCAGCGTCATTTGAAGACAAAGACTTGATTATCTGTTTTATAATAGCTTTTGCACTGAAAAAAACAATAATCAGACTCTAATGTCTGAAATGTACTAGATAGTCACAAGAAAAGACATAACCAGGCTGACAGAGGAGGGCCGATAGCGACTCAGAGCAGTAATAAGGAGCAGAACATATGACCCTAGATAACAGTAGACCCTCTCCAGAGCAACAGCAGGGACATAAAGTAACCTGTAAGAATGACCGGTGCACAGGTGTTCCCAAGTAGTCTTGAAATATCTAGTAACAAGCTCTGTGATCCAGATCCTGTATTTAACTCTTCAGATGTCATTAATGATGCAGAAAATCAGTGTCTGAGTCTCCACCACGCTGCAGGGACCTACTCAAGGGACTGCCTTAGTCAGTGACACCAGATAACATCCAAGAGCAAAAGTAATCCCCCTGCCCCTTGCAGGACAGCTGGGAGGTGTCAGGAGGCCTGGAGCATGTGGGCTGTGAAGACAGTAGGGGTGCTGTTGTCTGGCCCTGAGAGGACTGGGTTCTCTGACAGGACAACTAGGAAAATTCTTTTCTGAATCTTGCCCACTCAGGGAAGCAGCGTCCTCACAGTGTGTGACTAGTCATCACCAGGGTCCCCAGGAGCTACATGAGCCCTGAGGTCTCACTCACACCCTTGCTTCACATCCAGCTCCCCCTTCAAGGAGTTGTTCCTGCCTGATGTGCTGACAGACAGTTTGAGGTGGACACACACACAGTAGGAGCTGATCTGCATGACGAAGCTCAGCCCATGAGTCATGCTGGACACAGGCCAAGACACCCTTGGAGATGGGAGAGTCTCAGTTCCCAAAAGAAGGCCTGAGAAGGCAGAGTCCTGGGGCCTCCCATCATGACCCAGATTCCTCTGTTCCTCACCCTTCTCACTCCCTGATTTGGTGACAGAGGGCGACCCTGTTCATTCAGTGCCTGAGTCACTCTATCTTCACTGGTCTGTGCAAGGTCCCAGCCTCTGCTTTTTTCCACATCACCTCAGGGGACATCAGGATGACACTGTGGCACCAAGAGAGGAAGCTGATTTGCATGAAGCATCTCCTCCTCCTAATGGGTCTGGAAGGCAAGACAAGGCCCCAAGGACACCTCCTTCCACCCCAGGAACCTGAGCAGACCGTGTCCTGTGAGTCTCCCCACCAAGGCCTGGATGGTGCTCCTGCTCGGGCTCCTTGCCTACAGCTCAGGTCAGAGGAAGGGAGTCTGCATTTTTGGCGGATACAGCAAAGCGGGGTCTTGGGGTGATCTTGTATCTTACAGCAACATCTGTGTGTTTCCTGGTGGTTGTACGAGTGGATTCTCAGACTATGGTCACCCAGGAGCCTCACTGTCCGTGTCACCAGGAGGGACGGTCACACTCACCTGTGGGTCTAACTCTGGGTCAGTCTCTAGCAGTAGTTACCCTAACTGGTTCCAGCAGACCCCAGGCCAGGCTCCCCGCATGCTCATCTACAGCACAACCAACCGGCCCTCTGGGGTCCCTGAGCGCTTCTCTGGATCCATCTCTGGGAACAAAGCCACCCTCACCATCACGGGGGCCCAGCCTGAGGACGAGGCCGAGTACTTCTGTATTCTGTGGCACAGTGACCATTACCACAGTGTCAGATGCAGAGGAGGAAGTAAGACATAAACTCTGGGTTCAGCCATAGCTCTGCTCCTTCCCTCATATGCAAAGTTGAACAGAAGCCCTAGAAAGTGTGTGTGGTGAATGAGAGATGTGAACCTCTGGATGTCAGAATGCAGAAAACCACCCAGACAGCCGGTGCCCCACCTCCTGGTGTCATGCCCTTGTGTGACCCCTGCCTTGAGTGTGGGCTGCCCTGTGTGGGGACTGAGACAGAGGCTGTCAGGGGACAGTGAGAAGGTGTGAGCCCACCCTGGTCGAGGCCCAGTGGGAGCTTGTTTGGGCTACACTTGGATAGGTTGTATGAGAACAAACTCTCAGTTCAAGATCTCTTCCAGACACTGTCACCCAGGTCTGGAGAACCCAGCAACTTCCCGGGAAGGGGGACAGAGACAAGAATGAGTGCTCTGGAGATGTCACTCAGCAGCTCAGTAGGGGTCTCAAGATCAGAGAGCTGCAAGGGCAAGAGCCCTGTGAGGACAGTGGTGGCTCCAGGGTTGGCCTTGTCAGTGGTGAGTGGGTGGGGAGCACAGGAGTCAGGGTGTGCAACACAGTTGGGGTCCAAATGGCTGAGAATAATCTCCTTCTCATGCCATTTCCCCCATCTGGGTGTGCAAAAATTAATTTAACTCTCAGAATCCCAGCCTGCTGTGAAGAGGTGATAAGAGAAAGACCAACAGGCAGAGGTCATCAAATATGCAGACTCTCAGTGATGCTGATTCTGACTGGAACATGCAAGGAAGAGAACACAGCACACCGCCAGCTCCATGGGGGAGAGGGGAGTGGATGGAGGGATGGAGCAAAAATGAAAACAAGAGAGAATTCATAGACACCAGCAATAGTGAGATAACTGTGGGGTTGGGAGGGGTAGAAGAGGGTATGAGAGGGATAAATTCTAATGGAAAGAACACAATGAAGTAAATTTTTATAAATGTAGCTCTTGGAGACATTTACAGTGTGTTAGCCCAGGACCAGGGGCCACTGCCCACTGCTTCCCTGGTTGCAAGTCTCATGGGGGCACACTAAGTTTGGGAGAAAGAGCAGAGACATAAGGATCCAGTGAGATGGCCCCAGGGATCCTTGTCCTGAGGGTTTTTATCTCGAGGGTTCTTAACAGAATATTCATTAACTTTCCAGGTGTCGTGCAATGTATGATTCATCAAAATGTACATATACAGGGGCAGGATATTTTCTGGTGAGTTTTATTTTTAAGAACATATTGACAAGAGACCAGGACAATTGCTGATCTGCCCCAGGATAGTCTGCCACGGGTGACCCTTTTGCTCCACGTGTTCTTAGTGACGTATCATAAAAGCTGGTGATTCACTAGCTGGCTGTACTTGCTCAAACTGCTTCGCCTGTTATATATTTTCTCTTCAATTCCCATATTCCACTTGTCAAGCAGCTTCCCTAGCTCCTTACCAGCCTCTCTCAGGATTCACCTCAACAGGTTACCCATCATGGTGGCTGAACAACACCTGTGATGTATAAAAGCCTAACCTGTGACTGTGGATATGGTGCTCTGTCCTGACCTGCAGCATTGTCTAGACCCCAGCACCACAAGGGGCAAGGAGGAGAGACCACTCCTTCTGTCAGGGCTGGGGTCCACGTTGGGTGTCTCTGACTCCATTTCCTGCAGTGCTGGTCTCTGTGGGCTCTCATGCTGCTGCAGGGAGATGAGGAATATTTATTCCAGGAACACAAGAAAATCCTAACATTTCCAAGGTCAGCTCTACTGGGACCTATACATGAAGAGAAAAGTCACCAACCTGTCAGGAATAGTTGACTTTGATTATGAGGACGTGGTGGGGCTGCTTTCACAGAATGGGGATGAGAAATGCTGAGCTTGGCTTTGGAGAGTCTCTCCTCCCCGATTGGGATGGGAAAAGAACAGCTACAGCAACAACAAACACGCCCTCAGAAGGAATGGGATTTGAGCATAAACCCTTCAAGGAGGAGGTTCTGACCCACCCTGCGAGGTAGCCACCTGGACCTGGTGGTTAGAAAGGGCAGGGAATCAGCACGGGAAGGGGAAGGAGAGGACAGGCAGCATCCTTATTGCTCGAGACCCACCTAGCAGCAGATGCTACAGTTCTTGCCATGGTTGAGCCCTTGAAACCTGCCCAAAGGTCCTGCAAGAACACTTCATGAGACAGATGACAGAAACTGGTGGATCTAAACAGTACAAGGGTGGACCATAGGGGATGGAGCACTGTTCTGCTGTGATTGCTTCTTCCAGGACAGAGCGTCCTTGCCCAGTGGCAGAGGGTTGTCATCCAACAGCTCTAAGCAGACACTGCCAGAGTCTCAGTTTGGATAAGAGACCCCCTATGATCTCCTGGGGAAAGGGCACCCAGGATGTGAGCCGTGAGATGTGAAGAGTGTAACGGAATGATACTCAGATGTTCAGGGTTAAGAATCACTTGCAAACAGCATCCATATGTGTTTTTTACGGACTACAGATGGGAAAATGAGGCAGGAGACAGGCATCAGTTCACGGCAGGCCCCCAGATACCTTGAATTAGACATTAAAGATTTTTATTTAATCATGATGGGGAGGCAACGATTTGGAGTTTTACAATCGGAGACAGGCTTCATCATATGTTTGCATTTCAACTACCACTGTGATGATAATGCCAAAAATTAAATAAAGCTGGGTGCACAGCACCAGACAGAG
The DNA here is from genome assembly GCF_019186645.2 of Phyllostomus hastatus. Taxonomy (NCBI): domain Eukaryota; kingdom Metazoa; phylum Chordata; class Mammalia; order Chiroptera; family Phyllostomidae; genus Phyllostomus; species Phyllostomus hastatus. Next base: position 502,236 of record NW_025334040.1, on the reverse strand, counting down.
ATGGGGTTCACGGCCCTGATGAGTGAGACGGGACGAGCACTGAGCCCCTGGAGCCCTGCAGCGGGGCCAGAGGACCAGGACGCACTGTAGGAGGCCCTTCAGTCCAGCACTGTCCTTCCTTTGTGAGGCTCCCGTCTCTCAGCCATCAGAGGTTGCCTCCAGATCTGAGCGGGATCCTGGACCTGGTGGGGATTCCAGCCACGTGGGGACATTTGTGATGTCAGTGACTCTGTTCCCTGTGGGTTTTCCCGCTGGTGTAGAAGCTCCATGAGAACTGAGATTTTAAATGTTTTCATGTTTTGCTATCAATGTACCTACAGATCCAGAACACAGGCTGACATGAAGGACAAACTCAAACATGTTTGTTGAGTGAATATGTCTGGGCACCTAAATGTGTGATCTGGGAAAAGGAGCAGATCTGAGGCCCATAGAAAGACTTCTGCTTTTGGGCATTTTGGTATTCGGGTTCTGAGTTAGTTCTAGAGGAAGTGTGAAACATTTGACCCCAGAGTCTCAAAGGCAGGAAAGTGCCATGAATGTGAGTCCTCATCTCCTTAATTAACCATGTATGTGAGGTACTGGCCCCAGGGCTGGGGAAGGGGACAGTGCCAGGACCTGGGTCCAGGGCCTCAGGCAGAGAAAATGGAGAGGTTGTGATGAGTCACCAGGACCTAGTGAAGAACCACAGGGACAGGGAGATGGCAGGGGAGGCTGAGGACGACAAATGCCCTCCGAGAGCCAATACAGTGCTGAGTGCGGGACAGCTGGGTGAATGTGCACTGGTGTCTCCCTTCACTAAGATCCCATAACATAATCATTTGTCCACACATGTTACATACAGAGAACCATGTGACCCATGAAACTCTAGTATACAGCTCCACAACCCCCATCCCACAAAAACCATGATGGAAACATTCTTGAAAGAAGTGAAGATGGGTTTGTGCACTCTGCATCCACAGAGGAGAGGCTTTTGCAAAGTGAGGTGAGGGCAAAACAGCCAGAAATGAAGAGGTGAGAATTTCTGTCACAGACTGGATGTCATTCCACCCAGCGTGTGCTTCCGTGATCCTCAGACCTGCATGACGAGAACCCATTGTCCATCCCTCACTTTCATCAGCTCATGGTTTACATCGGCCGGCCCTTGGGAACATGGAATACAAGTCAGTGCTGTGACAGCAGTGAATTTAATGCACAGGAGTTTCAGAACATTAAAACACATGTACATAAAAAAGAGTATATATGGATAGTATATGCACAACTATGACAAAATGTGCAAAAATAAATATGGCAGCATATGCAGGATACTACAAATACAGAAAAAGAAATATCAATTCTTGGTGTAAAGAAGTATATACACTGGTAAATGCTAAGCACACCAATGTATTAATTCCTCACAAATTCCTGGATATTCTCTGTTCCCTAACAAAATTCTGTACCTTTGCCCTGATTTGAATATGCCACCAGCCTCACTTTCCGGAAATTCTTTTCACACCCATTTTACTTCCTTCCTCTTTTCTGACCCTGGATTTCATGGAACACAGGGGCCCTTAACATTTTCTACAACACTCTGGGGACACTGATATCTGAAATACTTATATGTACACGCTCTTGCTTCCCGCAGACCAGAAGTCTTTCTGGCAGTGAAAAGAAGTAGGGTAATTGGCCCCACAGGACTGATCACCATTATCTACAGGAGAGACCCCAGATGTGTGGATAGAGACATCCACCTGGTGAGCTGCAGAACCCAGCTGGGCTCTCAGGGCTTTGGGCCATGACCAGCAGGTGGCACTCATGGACCGCCCAGGAGCCTCTAAACTGTTGCTCTGTGAGGATCATTCTCTCAAAGGAATCTGGGCCTGGGGGCTGGGCAGGGTGCTCACTGATGGAGACTCAGTTGCTGTGTCCCCTCAGGCCTGCCAGAGTGCCCTGAGCACAGATTTTTGTGTGGCCTCAGCAAGGGCTTCCCCGCAGGGTTCTCCCCAGGTATGAAGCCAACCTCCATCATCCTCAGTTGTTATCTAAATTGAGCTCCAGCACCAGGGCTAGGGATGGGCTGGGCAGCCCCTGGATGGACACACATTTCAATGGACGGCCCCTCCCCTGGCAGAGGGTGGGTAGAAAGAAGGCCTGGGCAGCCAGCACCACTGTGGGCTCAGGGGCTGTGTGCACCATGGCCTGGACTCCTCTCCTCCTCCTGCTTCTCTCTCACTGCACAGGTAGGGACAGGCTTAAGGGTCCCAGGACAGCTACTGAGCTTGCTTCTTTCTTTACTTGCCCAGAGACTTGTGAAACTTTAACCTGAATATCTGCTCCATCAACCATGAGTGTCTCTCTTTCTGTGTGCCCTCTCCCAGCATGAGCTGGCTCAGCCCCTCCCTCTCTGAATCCCCAGGAACATCAGTGAGATTCCCATGCAGCCTGAGAAATGGATTTAATGTTGCCGACTACACACAGACTGGTACCAGCAGAAGTCACGGATCTCTTCCCAGTATCTCCTGTCCTACCTCATAGTCTCAGACAAGCACCAGGGCTCCGGGGCCTGCAGGAGGTTCTCTGGATCCAAAGACACCTCAGCGAGAATAGGGATCCTGCTCATCTCTGGGCTGCAGCCTGAGGATGAGGTTGGCCTTGCTGTTGTGTCCATTACACGAGCCCTGATGCTGACACTCTGCTGAGAGCCACAGGTTGGTGCGACTGAAGGCACATGTGTTCCTCCTCCCAGGAAAGCGCACCTCATCTCTGCCTGGGATCAAGTTTCACTTGGGGGTGACATCTGTTGTCACTTCTACAGACAGGACCTGAGTTTTCTCTGAAGAACAAATCAGGCCTTTCCCTCATCTCTCATTTAGACTGGCCGTCACCACTATGTCTCAGCTGTTCCTCTTCTCAGGCAACAGTTTTCTCAGAGAGAAACACCTCCCAGTGGAGATGCTGGAGGCGCAGACAGTGCCCAGCTCTGAGTGCAGGGGAGACGCAGTGACCTTTCTTCTCCAAATCATTTCACTGGGGCTTTGAGATACAAGAACAACATGCAGAAATGAATACCAATGTACCCACTACCAGTAAACCACAAAAAATTAACAAGAAAACTTACACACTAACAATAGAATTTTTTAAAGTTATAATGGCAACAAAGACAAGAAATACTTAAAGATAAATCTAAAACCTGAAAGTGCTATTAAATGAGAGGTACAAAGTATTTCTGAGATACATGAAGAAGACCTAAATAAATGAACACATGTATCTAGTTTATGGTCAGACACTCAATGTCCACGTGACTTGCCTGCATCTGGGGAGGGAGAGGCATATGAAGTTGGCTTGACATTAGGAGACCTAATCAGGGGGTCAAAGCAGAGCTTATCCCTCCCTCCCAGTCCCTGAGCTCAAGGCTGCCTGAGTACCCTGGGCCCCAGGGACACAGTGCTGGGCTGGAGGTGCCAGGTGAGGACACAGTTGTGGGAAGCACTCCAGTCACAGAGCAGACAAGACCTCTGGCTGGCTACCTGGATCTTCAGGTGTCATGGACAGGAGGGTTGGTGTAAGGGGAAGTTTGGGGCCTTAGACCAGGAGACCTGTTAATGGGACAGGAGGGGATGGGGGGTGGTCTACATTTCCTGGGGAATTGCTAAGCCTGCTCCAGGGTAAAGTGGGTCCATGGATGAGACACTCTGACAGCTGACACCACTCAGGACCACAGGGACTCCAGGGAATGCATCCCTGAGTCTGTGGGCAATACCTGTGCCCCCACCCCTCCTACACCTTCCTGCAGCTCTCCAACAGGCCAGGTCTGGGGCTGGGCAATGGGGTAAAAGAACTGCTGCACCCAGTCTTTTCCTGTGTCACATCCCTTGTGAAGTTCTCAATGAGCCCAGAGATGAGGTCACCTTCTCCAGCACTGGGAGCTCCAGACCAGTCAAGGGGCCATGGAAATGGTCCCCAAGACTCTAGACAGGGTCCCAGCTTCCCTTCCTGACACAGCACAGAAGCACCTTCCAGGGGATTCAGCTTGATTGTCCTGATCCAGGTCTGTCACCAGAACCTGTGTGATCACCTCTGGGCTCCAGTCTGAGGCTCAGGGTGATGTTCATCATTAGAGAGATGGACAGAGCCCCAATGTCACAGAGAGCTCCTGCTCTATGGGGACACGTGATCAAACCTGTCCCCTCCTCTCCTGTCTGACCCATCACTGCCCTGTCCCTGCCCCTGAACCAACACCAGCTCAATTTGGGGCTTGTGCTGTCCCTTTTGCTACTCAAGCTGGGGGGGAAAGTTTCCATTAGTCTCTCCTTAGAAAGCAAATGAAAACATCTGCTTTGGGGGTCACTGTTCTCCCAAAGCATAATTCTATTCGAACAAGAAGCAAAATTGTGGCTCAGTGGCTGGGTTGGGAGGAGGACAGACATGCACCGTGTGTGACTGAGAGAAGCAGGTGGTCAATGCCCAGTGCCCTGTGTGTCTCCTCGTGCCAGCCTGGGCTCACCTCATAGCTCCCTGAGCTCTGAGACCTTACAGAAGCTGGGTCTCCGTGTCCCCTGAGATCAGAGCTCTGCAGGGCCCCTGCATCCCCGGGGCTGGGCAAAGCCTCCCATTGAGGAGAGGCTCTCAGACCCCCAAGGGCTCACTGTCCCAGCTCAGCATCAGGATTTCCAATGCGATTCCCTGTCCAGTAGTTTGGGTGGAGGATGTTAGATAAATGTCAATTCACTTCCGCATGGATCCTGTAAACTCAAACCCATCACCTGACAGAAACTTAATTCTCTGTTTTTTTTTTATTAACCATTCACTCTGGAAACAATTATTTAGTCTCTAATGTCTTAAATGTATTAGACAGTCACAAGAAAATAAGGCATCACCAGGCTGACAAAGCAGGCCAAAGGGAACCCAGAGCAGTAAGAAAGCGGGACACACAGTCCCAGAAAACGATGCATCTCATGCACAGACAGGGATCAAAGTCACAGCCTCTGCACTGGGGGGTGGGGACTGACAGGAGACCCTCCCCACAGAAACAGCAGGGGCATAAGGTAACCTGTAAAAGTGAACAGTGTATGATATTCTCAGGTAACTCTGAAATATCTAATAATAAGCTCTGTGCTCCATGTTCTGTATTTAACTCTTCAGATGTCATTAGTGATGTGGAAATCAGTGTTTCGCTTTCATTCCATGCTACAGGGACCTACTCAATGTACTGCCGTAGTCAGTGACACCAGATTACATCCAAGTGCAAGAGTCATCCCCTACAACCCTTGCAGGAGAGCTGGGTGTGCCAGGAGGCCTGGGGCATTTGGGCTGCTGCTTGGTCCTGGGAGGACTGGGTTCCTGGACAGGAGAACTAGGAAACTACTTTTCTGAAGGTTGTCTGTTTGGGCAAGCAGTGTCCTAATTGTGTGTCACTTGCCATCACCTGCGTCCCCAGGAGCTACATGAGCCCTGAGATCTGACTCACACCCTTGATTCACATTCATAATCCCTTTCAGGAGTTGATCCCACCTGGTGTGCAAACAGACAGTTTCGGGTGGACAGACACACAACAAAAGCAAATCTGCATGAGCAAACTCAGCCCATGAGTCTTGGGGGGCACAAGACAAAAGACCCTTGGAGATGGGAGAGTCTCAGTTGATACAACCAGGCCTGAGCAGGCAGAGCGCTGGGGCTTCCCCATCAGTGCCCAGGTCCCTCTGCTCCTCACCCTCCTCACTCCCTGATTTGGTGACAGAGGGGGACTCTGTTCCTTCAGTGCCTCAGTAGCTCTATCTTCACTGGTCTGTGCAAGGTCCTAGCATCTGCTCTTTCCACATCACCCCAGGGGACATCAGGATGACACTCTGGTACCAAGAGAGGAAGCTGATTTGCATGAAGCATCTCCTACTCCTAAAGGGTCTGGGAGGCAAGAAAAGGCCCCAAGGACACCTCCTTCTACCTCAGGAGTCTGAGGAAGCCGTGTCCTGTGAGTGTCCCCACCATGGCCTGGATGGTGCTCCTGCTCGGGCTCCTCACTTACAGCTCAGGTCAGAGGAAGGGACTCTGTATTCTTGGGGGATACCACAAAGCAGCATCTTGGGGTGATCTTGTCTCTCATAACAACACCCATGTATTTTGTGTTGGTTTTAGGTGTGGATTCTCAGACTGTGGTGACCCAGGAGCCGTCACTGTCTGTGACTCCAGGAGGGACAGTCACACTCACCTGTGGCCTTAGTTCTGGGTCAGTCTCTAGTAGTAACTACCCCGGCTGGTACCAGCAGACCCCAGGCAAGGCTCCCCGCATGCTCATCTACCAAACAAACAGCCGGCCCTCTGGGGTCCCTGAGCGCTTCTCTGGATCCATCTCTGGGAACAAAGCTGTCCTCACCATCACAGGGGCCCAGCCTGAAGACGAGGCCGACTATTACTGTGCTCTGTCCACGAGTAGTGCCATTTACACAGTGATGTAACCCCACGGGGAAGTGCAACCTAAACCTCCTCTTGTGCTCAGAATGGCTCAGCTTTAGTGACAGAAGGAAAGAAAGAGGGTGGAAATGGTCAGGACGCCAAGGAGAGAGGCTCCAGGGCCCCATTGCCAGGTCCAGTGGCTCCTGTCTACATGCCTCCTCCAGTCTCCCCCAGGGTGTGCCCATGTGTCCCATGTGACCCTGGCACAATGGGCTTCCTCTCTTCCCCTGTCCCTAGAACCATGACGGGAGGAGGGCTGAGTGCAGACACATTAACCATCAGAGACTCAGAGACCACACCTAGCCTTGTAATCCTCCCTGTGTTCTAGAAGCTTTATCAAGTTGTGGTCATGTTGTGACTGAGCCTGTGGGCAAAGGCAATGTTTTATAGGCATTTAAATGAGAGTGTCACTGGGAGCTTGTAGGTGATGCTGGTCCCCTGACTAGGCTGCTAAGTCACAACGGTGTGTTTGTGAGCAAATCAGTGTTTTAACAAGCTCTCTCCTAAAGTATTTTAAGAACACTACAGTTTTAAATATACCTGTACTTTTATTATAAAATTTTTTTGAACACTTTTTGGTAAAATTTAATCCAGTTAAATTCCTGGTCACCATCTCTCCTAAACGAACCTTCATAAATGTGGAACCTTCAGGAACTGGTTTAAAATCTCAGGTCATCGATGAAAAGTATGAGCTGATTTCTCTTTTCCCTGGTTTTTAAAATGAAAACTACAACCACAAGTTGAGAGGATTTCCAGGGCTTACATGAATACTGATGCTCTGAGAAGACTCCTGTTTAGAAGTGGCTTCCAGAAACACTCCTCCCAGCCCTGGGCCCCCTCCCCTGGCACAGGGACAGGGGAGGGGCTGCAGGCGGTGTCTCCACACCCGGTTCCCCAGGGCGCCTGGCACTGGACTGTGAGGGGAAAAGCAGAGAGTGAAATGGTCCTTTTATTTACTGTACTTACCTTTGTTTAAAAATCTTAGATAAAATTTTATTTCAAGTCAACACAAAATCAATTTTAAAGAAAAAAGCTTCATATCTAGCATGTTGGAAATATATATATTTATCTGTGATTGTTTTCTGTAGCACTTATGGCATATGGATTCCTGGACTGGTTCTAAGAATCTAAAAAGAATCTATTGGGTATTTTATGAAATTTAAATCCAACCTGCAGTTTACTAAATGTTTTCTTACCAATGTTAGCATCTCAGTTTGTAAAAATGGCACTAGTTTTTGAAAACTGTAATGTTAGAGAAAATATAAGTGATAGTTATGGAAAAGTGGTTCTCTTACTGACATTTTGTCTATAAGTGCAAAATTATTACAAAATTAAAAGTTTCAAATAACTGACACGGTAATGAAAATATACTCCCTTTTCTCCTGGGAGGGTAAAGTCCAAGGCCAATGCCTGGTACAGGGCGAAACTCCTGAGCAGACAGGCAGCCTTTCACATGCAAACCACGACCAGGTGTTCTATATTCATGTTTATCTATGCTAAGGAAAAGAAATGAAAGTATTAATCATGTTTCCTAGCCACTTATTTCTATATACATAATCTCTGCAGAACCAGAAAAGCACAGCCTCTCATTCATCCAAGGGCTGAAATAAACCATTAGGATTCTATTACATGACAATTTCAGGACTCAATCCCTGTCAAGAGCCCCATTGTTCCCACAGTCTCTTCAAGTATAAGCTCCTGGCTGTGCAGCCAAAGTAACTCCATCTGGAAGCCAACATGCCCTTTTGACTTTTGCAGTATCTTCCCACCCCCCGCCCCCAGTAGACACAAAGACTTTGTGTTCCTCCCTTGTCTTTATCTGTCTCTACACCAGCTCTAGTGACAGAGCCCGAGGTGCCCCACCCTAGATTAAAGACAGAATCCTTTCCCAGCAAGTAGGCTCACTGGATCAAAGACACAGCATGCAGTCTGGGTGTGGCAGTGGAAGGCACAGAGCAAATCCAAGGGGTCCTGTCTCTTCCCAAAACCCACCTTGATTGTGACTTCTTTTAATGAGCTCCTGATGAAATGATGTGGCCAGTCTCCTTCTCTGGTCTGTGGGGCCAAGGAAATCTTACATACACTGGACCTAGTCAATCAAAGCAGAAGTAGACTTCCAATGTGAAAACAACAAGGCAGACTTCCTCCATTCTCAAACTGGGGAACAGAGTGGTTTGGAGTCCTTGGGTCCTCATTACCTCCCTGTAGACACAGAAGATAGGTGCAGAGACCTCAAGGTTTCAAACAACTAAGATACAAACTAAATAGTAGATAGATAGATATGTAGATAGATAGATAGATAGATAGATAGATAGATAGATAGAGGCTCCTAGAAGACCCTTTCTCTCTAGCCAAAGAATCTGGGAACCAGATGCCTAGCCAGAGAAAATCTTTGGGGCTACACATGCCCCATACCCTTCCACACTATAGAACCCCTGAACTGCATCCCCATCCAGGGTGTGAACTATAAGGGCCAGGGTGTTGGCCTGCATTCCCTCCCAGCACAAGCTGGCAGTGTCCCTTTGTCACCTGGGACAGTGTGGGTGATTCAGTGGAAGGGGACTTCCTCCCATTAGAGAGTCAACAAGCCTCAGCCAGGTAGGGCCAGTGGAAGCTGGTTAGCATTCCAGTTCTCCCACCCATGACTCTGGCTGCCCAGTGGGGACCTGAACTTCAACTCACCCCTCAGCAATGAGACTGGATGAGGGAGTACAGACCACAGCTAGTCTGCACTCCTGTGCCCCTGGCTTGTAGCTGTGGGAGCCAGTGAGGAGCTAAGCCTTGACCACCCAGTGGCATTCAGAGCTCTGAGTAAGGAATGGGAGGCAGACGAGTGGGCCATGCAGGGGCCCCCAACCCTCTTGTGTCAGTGCTGCCCTGGAGGGACCCAGTGGGGAGTTGAGCGGCCAGCCGGCTGAGCACAGCAGCTCCGCTCCTCCCTGTGCTTCCCTCCCTGAGTCCACAGGGCCTGGCTGTGGGCTCGACACTCACCCTAACTTGAAGGGACCAACTGGTGACAGTCACTGCACTATTTTCCCCAGGAAGGTGTCAAAGCAGGGGAGTCAGTGCTCCACCTCTGCTGGGCCAGTGGGAGCTGAACATCTACCCCCTGACCTCTGTGCTGCAGCTCAGCAGGCAGGTGGCCTGGTGAAAGGCAGAGGAAATGGGACACAGGGGCCCCTAATGCAGTCTTCCAATGTCCTGGAAATGGGAGGAAATAACACTGGTCACATCCAGAACCAGGAAAATGAAAACTTGAGGAAATCAAGAAAGTCTTCTGAAACCAACACAGAATGACTCAGATAATTAAATTGTGTGACAGATTTCTTCAACAATAGTCCAAAAATCCATGTAACCAGCAACTACAGACATTCTTGGAAAAAATGAAAAAGGACAGTAACTCAAATAGAAGGAGACATGATAAAGATGCCAAATGGAAATGTAGAACTAAAAAATACCAAAGGTGAAGTTTTATAAACCAATGAAGGAATCAAGGATACATAAAGCTTATCAATTATTTTATTTGTTTGTTGTATGTTTATAGATTGATTGCTGTGCAGTAGGGTACAACTGCTACTGCACAGCTCCCACCACCATGAGTCATCTGTGCAGGATGTCACCAGGGGGCGCTGTGGGTCTTCTCAGAGCTGCAAGGCCTGAAACCAACCCAAATGATTCTAATTCAATGGGCCCCATGCCCACATCCATGGCCTCAGTGAGAGGAGACAGCAGGTGCTTCCTCTCAAGGGGGAGACTCAGAGCTCACAACGAAGCCAGCCTCCTCCTGAGAGTAGAACTATAAACTGGGCCCTGGACCCAGAACTGGATGGTGCTCTGGGCTCCTATTTGCATAATGCCCAGCAAACACACCCCTCACCCAGGGAGCTGAGGAGGAGATAAAGGGACAGCCAGAGAGCAGTGCCAGCCTCAGGCCAGGGGATTTGGGAAGTGTCCACCATGGCCTGGACTCTGATCCTGCTCCCCCTCCTCACCCTCTGCCCAGGTCCAGGGACACTTCAGAGACCAGTCTTTGGGAGGGTCCTTCTGCCTTTACTCTTCATTCCTGACATGTGACTGTTTTTCTTTCAGGGTCCAGGTCTCAGGCTGTGGTGACTCAGGAGCCCTCCCTGACTGCGTCCCCAGGAGGGACAGTCCCTCTCACCTGTGCCTCCAGCACTGGAGCCGTCACCAGCAGTAACTATCCATACTGGATCCAGCAGAAGTCTGGCCAAGTCCCCACCACACTGATTTATGATACAAGCAGTAAATACTCCTGGACCCCTGCCCGGTTCTCAGGCTCCCTCCTCGGGGGCAAAGCTGCCCTGTCCCTGTCAGGGGCCCAGCCCGAGGACGAGGCCGAGTACTACTGTGTTCTGTGGTACAGCAGCCATCACCACAGTGACACATGCAGGGGGGAAGTGAGACATAAACTCCTGGTTCAGCCACAGCTCTGCTCCTTCCTGTGTGTGCAAAGCTGAACAGAAGCTCTAGAAAGTGTGTGTGGTGAGTGAGAGGCGTGAACCTCTGGATGTCAGAAGGCAGACAACCACCCAGATAGCCTGCACCCCACCTCCTGGTGCTCATACCCTTGTGTGATCCCTGCCTGGAGTGTGGGCTGCCCTGTGTGGGGACTGAGACAGAAGCTGTCAGGGGACAGTGAGAAGGTGTGAGCCCACCCTGGTCGAGGCCCAGTGGGAGCTTGTTTGGGCTGCATTTGGACAGGTTGTGTGAGGACCAACCCTCAGTTCAAGAGCTCTTCCAGACACTGTCACCCAGGTGTGGAGAGCCCAGGGACTTCCTGGGAAGGGGGAAGGAGAGGAGAATGAGTGCTCTGGAGATGTCACTCAGCAGCTCAGTGGGGGTCCCAGGGTCAGAGAACTGCCAGGTCATCAACTCTGTCGAGTACATGGTTCCCCCAGGGCTGGCCTTGTCAGTGGTGAGTGGGTGGGGATCACAGGTGACAGGGTGTGCAACGCAGTTGGGCTCCAAATGGCTGCAAATAAATTGTTCTTGTTGTTTTCACCTCAACTGGATGTGTAAGAAAAGGAATTTAACAGTCAGAATTTCAGCCTGCTGTGAGGAGGTGATAAGGACCAACAGGAGGACGTTATTAAATATATAGACAAGGAGGGTCCAAACCTTGGCTTAAGGGCCAAATGCACCCCAGGACGGCTATGAATGAGACGCAATAAAAAATCATAAATTAACTTAGAACATTAGGAAATTTCGTGGTTATTATGTTCACTCTTGCTTCATACACATGCGTGGCTTCAGTTACCATTGCTAGACGATTTCAGAAAATTAGTGAAAGAGCCAGTACATAATAGGATTACAACGTGAGAACAGTTTTTCTTATCAGCTGTGGCACATGTCAACAAAAGTATGCACGGACCCTTTTTTGCTGATCAGTTGTCGTTAGTGTTTGTGTATTTATGTGTGGCCCTAGATAAGTCCTCTCCTTCCAGTGTGGCCCCAAGACACCAAAGGGTGGACAGCCCCCTTCACAGGTATCGCAGGAACACGCTCCTCATGGGACAGCACAGGGACTCGCAGGACGATCGCTGCCCTTCATTCCCCCTCACTGGGATTCACCTGAACTGTCACTGTTTCACGGGGAGAGCATCTGGCTACCAGCTGTTGAGTTACTGTGCTCAGGCTCGGGCCGTGTGTCCTGGGGCACATGGAGGCCTTTGGGGTGCACTTCCCCACTGCAGGGGCAGCTTGTCCCCACTTAAAACACAGAGCTACTTCTGACACTACAGGCGAGAGGGGGCAGCATGAGCAGCCGCTGGACAGGGCGGGCAGGAGACTCAGTACTGATGCTCAGCGCAGGCAAGATGCTAGAGGTGTCATTGTGGGTCAGGACCCTTGTGGCTGCCCTGGCTCTGGGGACAGGGAAATAAGGGTCAATGGGAAAGCGGGAGAGCAGCATAAACACAGGATTCTGTCTGTGCAGGGGAGGCCATCCCGTCCCTCTTATCTGCCTCCACACCTGCTCATTAACATCCCCTGCCACCCCCACTGCCTCCTCCCAGGGCAGGGTTCCAGGGGGTGGACTCTCTGCTGGTCACATGGCTTCAGGAGGCCACACTCCCTCCAGACCCTGAGGCACTGTCCTGAAATGCCCTCATCTGGTTTGAAGAAATCAGTGTGGTGCATCTTGCTCCTCACTCACTCCCTCACCTACTGGTCTCCCTGTTGCACCAAAAGCAATGTGTCCACAAGAGGGAGCAGAGCAGCCTGGGGTTCAGAGAGGAAGAAGACACCTGTGGGGACCACACCCCCAAGGCACCCTAAGAACAGAGGGTCACGGGGATATGAAGCACAAAATGGGGAGTGTGGTCAAAATGCTGCCCCATGGGGGGCGTAGCCCCAGGGGACAGGGAACATCAAGAGAAACACTTTGTAAAGGATCTGATTGTCTAACTACTCTGCTGTGTACCGAAAATCAATACAAAATACTGTCGGCAGTACCTAGGTTAGGGTTAATGGGGACTGGAGAATAAGAAATGAGGGTTTCTAAATCACATTATAGAAAAAGACCTCTATAAAAGAGTGGACTGCCATTCATAATAATATTTTTTTATCAATCCTTGTTCTGATAATATTTATAAAATTAGACAAAATTATCTTAAATTTGTCCAAAGTCAGAGGTGTTGCCAGCATCAGAGTCAAGGGTAAGTGAGAACCAGCAGGAGGAACCACGAATCCAAGGCGTGAGCTCCTCCCAGGGCTGTGTTCTCACTGCAAAGGCAGGAAAAGAAAGCCAAAGCCTGGCCCTGGGGCTGGGGACCCAGCAGGAAGCCCTCACAGTGATGATGACAACAGCTAAAACAACACCAAATGTCTCCACCTGAAAGAATCACCCATATACAACTATGACCAGCTGTGAACTAACGGGGCTCCCTGAGGAACTTTCAACCTCAAAAGTGACTCAGAGATGTCATGTACCAGAAACAGACCCAGGGGCCTGACAGAAGGAAACTCAACTATCTTGTAATCCTTTAATATCTGGGAACACAGAAATTCAGGTAACTCCATGGAGGTCACTAGTGACCTGAAAAAATTAATGACTCACCCCAGAGTCACAGAGGGGCCCTGCTCATTCCACTGTCCTGCGTGGTGACATCAGAAAGACCCAAATGCAAACAGCAGAGCCCTCCCAGGACAGCTGGGGGTGTGAGATGAGCTGGACGATGTGCTTTCTGAGACCAGCAGGGGACACTGGTGGACTGGGCCTGAGAGCTCTGTGTGTCCTTTGCACAGCTGGGTAGGCAGTGTCCTCAGTGAGGTGTGACTGTCCTGCACCTGGTCCCCAGGAGACACAGGAGCACTCAGCTCTGACTCACACACATGCCTCATATCTTGACCTCCCCTCTCATGTAGTCATTGTCCAGGCCTGATTCACAGGACAAAGTAGGTGGACAATCACACATTGAATATAAATTTCCTTGAAAAGAGATGTGCCTTACGGTTGTCCCTGGGCATAGGGTAAGAGACGCCTAGGCAGGGACACTCTCAATGTCAACAATTAGGCCTCAGCTAGCAGAGCTCTGGGGCTTCCCTGCCATGGCCTGGATCCTCCTGTCACGTCCTCACTCACTGCAGGAGTTTGCTTCCAGGACCCTGAGAGTATACGTAGGGGGAGGCACTGGCACTGCCTTTTCCTTCTGCCATCGGGGCGCAGCTGGTGGGTCATCCCATTAATTCTGCCACCTTCTAACCCTGCTTCTGGTCCTGGGTTACACAGTGCTGTGCCTGCCAGAGAGAGAGAGAGAGAGAATGTCACCTAAATTGATGTTTTCATTCTAGCAAATCAAAGAAGCTTAACTCAAGAGAATTATTGGAAAATTACTCCAGGTATCTCACTTTTTATTATAGCTGATATTTTCTTAAACTACTCAACATATGAGCAAGAAGAATGCATGTCTCATAAGAAAACTTCCCCATTATTTGCAGGAAGGATTTAGGCTGAGTCTAGAATATGTTCATCTCTCCAGGTGACTATACACCTGGAATTTGGGGACAGCAGACGTGAAGAGGCCAAGGTCCGCCTGCAGCAGGGTGTCTCTCAGAGGTGAAAGCACCTCATGAAGGAAAGTGCTCCCTGAGTCAGGCTGTGTCCCTCAGGACCCATAGGGGGCTCCAATCTGTGTCCTTCATATGGAGGAGGGGCTCCTGGGGTCCTGGGAGTGTCCCCACACCCAGCTTATCATTCCCTCCATCCCACACTGGCTCCTCATCCTTAAAGGGACACATGGTGTCTAGGGGAAAGCCTGACACATCTGTAGCTATGGCAAAACTCAGGATGATTTGCTGCTACACTTGTAAATGTATTGATGAGAAACTTGGTAATAAATGCTTTCACCTTTTTCTGTCATCCTTTCAGTGGTTAATTCTTCCTAGTCTGCCCTTTCTCGTTCATCTCAATGGTCTGCAGTGACACTGTGTCCACACTCAGCCTTGGTCAGCTCCTTCACTGAGGCTGGTGGGTCAGAGCTCAGTGAGGGGAGACCCCGTTCCTCCACTCCCCACATGCAAACTCTGGTTTCCCAGAAGACTCCCTGTAGGAGGAGGCAGTGTCTGCTAATAAGACAAGAATGGTTTTCACTGAAGAAGAAAGAAATGTTCTAATCTAAGAAGCGCAGTGAGATTTGAGATGAACTAGATCGCTGGGGCCAGAGGTAAACACAGTCATCTCATCGTGCAGGTGACAGATAATTCACAAAGACTTAGCTTTAAGGCCACCAGGGATGTGGGGGAACTGATTCGGTGACAGAGGTCAACACTCCGCACTCAAGGCCTTAGACAGAGCAAAGTCACTGGTGTTGTGAGGCAGCAGCATGTGTCTCTTTCCACATCTCCCCAGGGGACATCAGGATGACACTGGGGCAGGACAAGACAGAGGAAGCTGATTTGCATGAAGCACATGCTCCTCCTAGTGGGTCTGGGAGGCATGAAAAGGCCCCAGGACACCACCCTCCAGCCCAGGAGCCTGAGGAGGCGGTGTCCTGTGAGTGTCCCCACCATGGCCTGGACTGTGCTCCTGCTCGGTGTCCTCACTTACAGCTCAGGTCAGAGGAAGGGACTCTGCATTCTTGGGGGACACAGCAAAGCAGGGTCTTGGGGAAACCTAGTAACCCATGACCACACCTATATTTTTTCTGTTGGTTTTAGGTGTGGATTCTCAGACTGTGGTGACCCAGGAGCGAGCACTGTCTGTGACTCCAGGAGGGACAGTCACACTCACCTGTGGCCTTAGTTCTGGGTCAGTCTCTAGTAGTAACTACCCCAGCTGGTACCAGCAGACCCCAGGCAAGGCTCCCCGCATGCTCATCTACAGCACAAACAGCCGGCCCTCTGGGGTCCCTGCGCGCTTCTCTGGATCCATCTCTGGGAACAAAGCCATCCTCACCATCACGGGGGCCCAGCCTGAGGATGAGGCTGACTATTTCTGTCTTCTGTACCCGGGTTCTTATCCTTACACAGTGATGTGACCCCATGGGGAAGTGCAACCAAAACCTCCTCATGTGCTCAGAATGGCTCTGCTTTAGAGACGAGGAAAGAGAGAAGCTGGAAATGTCAGCATAGGAAGGGGACGGGCTCCAGGGTCCCATTGCCAGGTCCAGTGGCTCCTGTCTACATGCCTCCTCCAGTCTCCCCCAGGGTGTGCCCATGTGTCCCATGTGACCCTGCAGAATGGGCTTCCTCTCCTCCCCTGTCCCTAGAACCATGACGGAGTGAGGGCTGAGTGCAGACACATTAGCCATCAGAGAGACTCAGAATCCCAACTGCCCCTGTTGACAGACCTAGGCTGGACCAGGAGGAATGGAAAATCCCTGCCAACCTTATCCAGCACAAACAGATGCCTGGCTAAGTTTGCGGGCCTGGAGTCATCCTATCTGCCATAACACGATGCAGCCTTAACTTGAGCCTGACAAGATGTATCAAGAACAATGGTCAAGAGAAAGGGCACCCAGCAATCAGCTCTAGCCAATCAGATGCTGACACCCCAACTAGCTACCCTTCATGGGTTTTTATGCCTAAATACTGTGTCCTAAGAATGATGGAGTGAGTTCCAACCTCCCTCGGTTGGCTCCACTTGCCCTCCCATTCCCTGCTGATAGACCCTGCTCCTTAGCTCACTGGGTCCACCTGGTTTCCTGAGCTAATGCAACCTAACTAACGCCTGTCTGTATCCCAGGAGCTTTAAGAAATTATACTGTCATCTATTGACTTCAGCCTGTGGACTGTGTGAATGTTTTATTAGCATTTAAATGAGAGTGTCACTGGGAACTTGCAGGTGATGCTGTTTCCCAAACTAGGCCAGCTGAGTAAGATTTCTGTGTTTGTGAGAAAAGTCTGGGTTTTCGCAAGGTCCCTGTGAAGTGTTTCAGGAGTGCTAAACTGAAATATCCGTCCACTTCTATAATTATAAAATTGTTCCTGAACACTGGACTTCATGGAACACAGGGGTTAACTTTTCCTACTGTGTATTCTGGAGATGCTGACATCTGAAATAGTTTTATGTGCATGTTTTCACTTCCCATAGACCAAAACTCTTTCTGGCAGTGAAAAGAAGTAGGGTAATCATGCACCACATGATTGATCAACACTATCTACACATGAGACCCTGGATGTGTGGATAGAGACAGCCACCTGGTGAGCTGCAGAAACTAGCTGAGCTCTCAGGGCTTTGGGCCATGATCAGCAGGGGGCACTGGTGGACTGCCCTGGAGCATCTAAATAGTTGCTCAGTGAGGATCATTCTCTCAAAGGAATCTGGGCCATGGCGCTGGGCACTGTGCTCACTGATGGAGACTCACTGGTGCAGATACAGTCACTGTGTCCTCTCAGGCCTTGCAGAGTCCCCTGAGCTGGGATCTTTGTGTGGCCTCAGCAGGTGCTTCCCCCCAAGGCTCTCCCTAGGGAAAAGCCAACCCCCATCCTCTTCACTTGTAGCCTAAACTGAGCTACAGCACCACGGCTCAGGGATGGGCTGGGAAGCCCTTGGATGGACTCATGTTTGCATGGACAGCCGGTGCAGAGGGTGGGGAGAAAAGGAGGCCTGGGCAGCCCAGCCCCACTGTGGGCTCAGGGGCTGTGTGCACCATGGCCTGGGCTCCTCTTCTCCTGGTGCTCCTCTCTTACTGCACAGGTAGGGACAGGCCTCAGGGACCAGGACAGCCATTTAGCTTGGATCTTCCTCCACTTGAACAGAGCCTTGAGGAACTTTAACCTGATTACCTGCTCTACCAGCCACGAATGTGCCTGCTATTAGGTTCCCTCTCCCAGCCTGTTCTCACTCAGCCCCTTCCTCTCTGCATCCCAGGGAACATCAGTGAGATTCCCATTCACCCTGGAAGTGGATTTAATGTTGGCGGCTACCACAGACTGGTACCAGCAGCAGTCACAGAGCCCTTCCCAGCAGCTCGTTCCAAGCACCCAGATTCAGAAAAGCACCAGGGCTCCTGCCTCTGCAGGTGTTTCTCTGGATCCAAAGAAACCTCGGCCAGTGCATGGCACCTGTTCATCTCCAGGCTGCAGCCTGAGGATGAGGTTGGCCTTGCTGTTGAGTCCATTACAGCAGCCCTGATGCTCACACCCCACTGAGAGTCACAGGTTGGTGAGACTAAAGGTACCTGTGCTCCCCCTGCCAGGGAACCTCACCCCTGCTCTGCTGGGATCAAGTTGCCCTCACAGGTGACATCTGTTGTCACTTCTGCAAATAAGACTTGAGTTTCCTCTAAACAGCAATCTGACCTTCCCCTCATCTCTCATTTAGACTCACCATCACCACCATGTCTCAGCTGTTCCTGTCTCAGAAGCAGAGAGTCCTTTCCAGGAGAACCGTCTCCCAGGGGAGATGCTGGAGGTGCGGACACTGGCTGGTACCGGCCGTGACTGTCTCTGAGACCAGGGGAGACTCAGTGATGTTTCCTCCCTAAATGCTTTAATCGGGGCTTTGAGATACAAAAACAACATGCACAACTGAATACCAATGTACACAGGACTAATCCATCAATAATTAACAAGAAAACTTGTAAATTAACAAGAACATTTTTAAATATCATAATGGCATCAAAAAGAAGAAATACTTAAAATTAAAACTAAAAAACCTGAAAGTTTTGTAGAAATGAGAGATACAATTCATTCCTGTTATACATAAAGAAGACCTAAAGAACTGAACACACATCTACTTTATGGTCAGACACTGAATACCAATCATCCCCATACATATTTATACATTCTCAGTGAGAATTTGAGTGACATACACTTGCAATGAAAGGACAGGTAGGAAATCAGAGCAAAGAAGTAGAAACTGTAAGAAAATCACAAAATATGTTAGAGCCCTGGGAAAACACTGCTCCATGTCCACGTGACCTACCTGCATCTGACGGAGGAGAGGCATATGGAGTTGGCTTGATGTCAGGAGACCCAATCAGGGGGTCAAAGCAGAGCCTGTCCCTCCCTCCCAGTCCCTCAGTTCAAGGCTGCCTGAGCACGCTAAACCTGAGGAACAGAGTACTGGGCTGGAGGTGCTGGGTGAGGATACAGGTGTGCTAGGAATTCCAGTCACACAGTAGACGAGACCCCTGGCTGGGTACTTGGACCTTCAGGTGTGAGGTCAGGGACAGGAGGGTTGATGTAAGGGGAAGTTTGGGGCCTGAGACCAGGAGACGTCTTAATGGGACGGGAGGGGATGGAGGATGGTCTACATTTCCTGGGGAATTGCCGAGCCTGCTCCAGGGTAAAGTGGTCCAGGGAAGAGACACCCAGAAAGCTGACACAGCTCAGGACCATGGGGACTCCTGGGAGAGGATCCCTGAGTCTATGGGCACTGACTGTGCCCCTGGCCCTCCCACACCCTCCTGCAGCTCTCCAACAGGCCAGGGTGGGGGCTGGTTGGTGGGACAGCAGGAGCGGGTGCTCCCCAATCTGTTCCTGTGTCACACCCCCTGTGAAGCTCTCAATGAGCTCAGATCCAAAGTCACCTTCTCTTGCACAGGGATTTCCAGAGACACTGGAGTAGCCATGACACTTGTCCCTAAGTGTCCAGGCAGTGCCCCAACTTTCCTACCTGTCACAGCATAGAGGGGCCTTCCAGGGATTCAGCTTGATGGTCCTGATCCAGGTCTGTCACCAGAACCTGTGTGATCACCTCTGGGCTCCAGTCTGGGGCTCAGGCTGAACCTCATCATTAGACAGATGGAGACAACCCCAATGCCCCAGAGAGCTCCTGCTACATGGGGACAAGTGATCAAATCTGCCGCCTCCTCTCCTGTCTGACCCATCACTGCCCTGTCCCTGCCCCTGAACCAACACCAGCTCAGTTATGGGCTTGTGCTCTCCCTTGTGCTACTAAAGCTGGGGGGCTGGCCCTCAACTCAGTTTCTCCTTAGAAAGTAAATAGAAATATCTGCTTTGGGGTCACTGGTCTTCAACACAAACATAATTTTGTTCTTAGAAAAAGCAAAATTGTGACTCGGAGGTTGGGTGCAGAAGAGGACAGAAGTGCATCATGTGTGACTGACGGAACCAGGTGGCCCGTGCCCAAGGCCCTGTGTGTCCCCTGGTGCCAGCCTTGGGCTCCCCTGATAGCTCCCTGAGTTCTGAGACCTTACAGAATCTGGGTCTCCCTGTTACCTGAGATCAGAGCTCTGCGAGGCCCCTGCATTCCCGGGGCTGGGCAAAGCCTCCCATGGAGGAGAGGCTCTCAGACCATTGAGTGCTCACTGTCCCAGCTCAGCCTCAGGACTTCCAATGTGTTTCCCTGTCCAGTAGTTTGGGTGGAGGATGTGGGATAAATGTCAGTCATTTAGGCATGGATCTTGTAAACTCAAACCTATCACCTGACAGAAAGTTGATTCTCTGTTTTTATTAACCTTTCTCTGAGGAAACAATTATCTAGACTCTAATGTCAGAAATATATTGGACAGTCACAAGAAAATAAGGCATCACCAGGCTGACACAGGATGCCAATGGGGACCCATAGCAGTAAGGAAGAGCAGAACAAAGGATCCCAGACAACGATGCCTCTCGTCCTCACACAGGGGATCAAAGTCCCAGCCTGTGCAATGGGGGGTGGGTACGGACAGGAGACCCTCCCACCAGCAACAGCAGTGGCATAAGTTAACCTGTAAGAATGAGCAGTGCACAGGTGTTCCCAGGTGGCCCTGAAATATCTAGTAACAAGCTCTGTGCTCCAGGTCCTGTATTTAACTCTTCGGATGTTATTAGAGATGTGGAAAATCAGTGTCTGGTACCCAATCCACACTGCAGGGACCTACTCAATGTACTGCCTTAGTCAGTGACAGCAGATAACATCCAACTGCAAAAGTCATCCCCGCCAACCCTTGCACGAGAGCTGGGAGGATCAGGAGGCCTGGGGCATGAGAGCTGGACTAGAGGGGCGCTGTTGCTTGGTCCTGGGAGGACTGGGTGTCCTGGACAGGAGAACTAGGAAACTACTTTTCTGAAGGTTGTCTGTTTGGGCAAGCAGTGCCCTAATTGTGTGTCACATGCCATCACTAGGGTTCCCAGGAGCTACATGAGCCCTGAGGTCTGACTCACACCCTTGCTTCACATTCATCTTCCCCTTCAGGAGTTGATTCTACCAGGTGTGCAGACAGACAGTTTCAGGGGGACAGACACACAACAAAAGCAAATCTACATGAGGAAACTTGGCCCGTGAGTCTTGCTGGACACAAGACAAAAGACCCTTGGAGATGAGAGAGTCTCAGTTGATAAAACCAGGCCTGAGCAGGCAGAGGGCTGGAGCTTCCCAATCATGGCCTAGGTCCCTCTGTTCCTCACCCTCCTCACTCCCTGATTTGGAGACAGAGGGAGACTCTGTTCCTTCAGTGCCTGAGTAGCTCTATCTTCACTGGTCTGTGTGAGGTCTCAGCATCTGCTCTTTCCACATCACCCCAGGGGACATCAGGATAACACTGTGGTACCAAGAGAGGAAGCTGATTTGCATGACGCAGCTCCTCCTCCTAGTGGGTCTGGGAGGCAAGAAAAGGCCCCAAGGACACCTCCTTCCACCCCAAGTGCCTGAGTAGGTGGTGTCCTGTGAGTGTCCCCACCGTGGCCTGGATGGTGCTCCTGCTTGGGCTCCTCACTTACAGCTCAGGTCAAAGGAAGAAACTCTGTATTCTTGGGGGCCACAGCAAAGCAGGGTCTCAGGTGATCTTGTCTTTTATAACAACACCCATGTCTTTCCTGTTGGTTTTAGGTGTGGATTCTCAGACTGTGGTCACCCAGGAGTCATTACTGTCTGTTTGTCCAGGAGGAACAGTCACACTCACCTATGGCCTTAGCTCTGGGTCAGTCTCTAGTAGTCACTACCCCGGCTGGTACCAGCAGAGCCCAGGTAAGGCTCCTCTCATGCTCATCTATGAAACAAAGAAACAACCTTCTGGGGTACCTGAGCGCTTCTTTGGATCCATCTCTGGGAACAAAGCCACCCTCACCATCACCGGGGCCCAGCCTGAGGACAAGGCAGACTATTACTGTGGTCTGGCCATGGGTAGTTATACTTACACAGTGAAGTAACCTCATGGGGAAGTGCAACCTAAACACCTTCTAGTGCTCAGAATGGCTCAGCTTTAGTAACAGAAGGAAAGAGAGAGGGTGGAAATGATCAGCACACCAAGGAGACAGGTACCAGGGCCTCATTCCCACGTCCAGTGGCTCCTGTGCACGTGCCTCCTCCAGGCTCCCCCAGGGTGTGCCCCTGTGTCCCATGTGACCCTGGCATAATGGGCTTCCTCTCGTCCCCTGTCCCTAGAACCATGACAGGGTGAGGGCTCAGTGCAGACACATTAACTATCAGAGAGACTCAGAGCCCTCACTGACCCTTGTAATCCTGCCTGTGTTCCAGGAGCTTGAACAAGATGTACTCATGTTGTGATTGAGCCTGTGGACAATGGCAATATTTTTTTGGCATTTAAATGACAGTGTCACTGGGAGCTTCTGGTGATGCTGGTCCCCTGACTACGTGCTGAGTCAGAACTGTGTGTTTGTGAGCAAAACAGTGTTTTAACAAGCTCTCTCCTAAAGTATTTTAGAAACACTAAAGTTTTAAATATACCTGTACTTTTATTATAAAATTATTCTTGAACACTTTTGTGCAAAATGTAATCCAGTTAAATTCTTGGTCACTTTCTCTCCTAAATCAACCTTCATAAATGTGGAACCTTCAGAAACTGGTTTAAAATATCAGGTCATCGATGAAAACTGTGAGCTGATTTCTCTTTTCTCTGGTTTCTAAATTGAAAACTACAACCACAAGTTGAGAAGACTTCCATGGCTTATGTGAATACTGATGCTCAGAGAGGCCACCTGTTTAGATGTGGCTTCCAGAAACACTCCTCCCAGCCCTGGTCCACCTCCCCTGGTGCAGGGACAGGGGAGGGGCTGCAGGCAGTGTCTCCACTCCCGGTTCCCCAGGGCGCCCGGCACTGGGCCGTGAGGGGAGAAGCAGAGTGTCACATTGTCCTTTTATTTAGTGTACTCACCTTTGTTAAAAAATCTTAGAATAAACTTTATTTCAACTCAACACAAAATCAATTTTAAAGAAAAAAGCTTAATATCTGGCATGTTGGAAATATATACATTTATCTGTGATTGTTTTCTGTAGCATTTATGGCATTATGGAATCCTAAACTGGTTCTAAGAATCTAAAAAGAATCTATTGGGTATTTTATGAAATTTAAATCCAACCTGCAGTTTAGTTAATGTTGTCTTACCAATGGTATCATCTCAGTTTGTAAAAATGGCACTAGTTTTTAAGACTGTAGTGTTAGAGAAAATATAAGTGATAGTTATGGAAAAGTGGGGTTTTTTTACTGACATTTTGTCTTTAAGCGCAAAATTATTACAAAATTAAAAGTTTTAAATAACTCTCATGGGAATGAAAATATACTCCCATTTCTCCTGGGAGGGTAAAGTCCAAGGCCAACCCCTGGTGCAAGGTGAGGCTCCTGAGCAGACAGTCAGCCTTTCACATGCAAACCACGACCAGGTGTTCTATGTTCATGTTCATCTATGCTAAGGAAAAAATATGAAAATATTCATCATGTTTACTAGCCACTTATTTATATAAACAAAATCTCTGCAGAACCAGAAAAGTATGGCCTCTCATTCATCCAAAGGCAGAAATAAACCATTAGGATTCTATTCCACGAGAATTTTGGGATTGAGTCCCTGTAAAGAGCCCCATTGTTCCCACAGTCTCTTCAAGTATAAACTCCTGGCTGTGCAGCCAAAGCAACTCCATCTGGAAGCCAATTTTGACGTTTGCTGTCCCTCCCCCGACACTCCTCCAGTAAACACAACGACTTTGTGCTCCTCCCTTGTCTTTATCTGTCTCTATACCAGCTCTGGGGACAGAGCCCGAGGTGCTCCATCCTTAGATTAAAGACACATTCCTTTACCAGCAAGTAAGCTCACTGGTTCAGAGACACAGCACAAAGTCTGGGGGTGGCTGTGGAAGGCACAGAGCAAATCTATGTGGTCTTTTCACTGCCTGAAACGCACCTTGAGTGTGACTTCTCTTAATGAGCTCCTGATGGAATGACGTGGCCAGTCTCCTTCTCTGGTCTGTGGGGCCAAGGAAATCTTACATACACTGGACCGAGTCAATCAAAGCAGAAGTAGACTTCCAAAGTGAAAACAACAAGGCAGACTTCCTCCATTCCCCAACTGGGGAACAGACTGGTTTGGAGTCCTTGGGTCCTCATTACCTCCCTGTAGACAGAGCAGATAGATACAGAGACCTCAAGGTCTCAAACAACTAAGATACAAACAAAATGGTGGATAGATAGATAATCCTAAATAGATATAGGCTCCTAGAAGACCCTTTCTCTCTAGCTGAAGAACATGGGAACTAGATGCCTATCCAGAGAAAATCTTTGGGATGACACCCATGTACTGACTTCCCACACTATAGAACTCCCGACCTGCACCCCCATCGAAGGGTGTCAGCCATAAGGGACAGGGTGTTGGTCTCCACTCCTGCTAACACAAGTTGGCAGTGTCCCTTTGCCACCTGGGACAGTGTGGGTGATTCAGTGGAAGGCTGACTCCCTCCCATTAGAGAGTCAACAAGCCTTAACAAGTAGGGCCAGTTGAAGCGGGTTAGCACTCCAGTTCTCCCATCCATGACTCTGGCTACACAGTGGGGTCCTGAACTTCAACCTCACCCCTCAGCAATAAGAATCGATACGGGGTACAGACCAGAGTTAGTCTGCATTCCTGCTCCCCTTGCTTGTAACTATGGGAAGCAGTGAGGAGCTAAGCCTTGACCACCCAGTGGCATTCAGAGCTCTGAGTAAGGAATGGGAGGCAGACGAGTGGGCCATGCAGGGGCCCCCAACCCTCTTGTGTCAGTACTGCCCTGGAGGGACCCAGTGGGGAGTTGGGAGCCCAACCCACTGAGCACAGCAGCTCCCTTCTTCCCTGTGCTTCCCACCCTGAGTCCACAGAGCCTGGCTGTGGGCTCAACACTCACCCTAACTTGAAGGGAACCAACTGGTGACAGTCACTGCCCTATTTTCTTGAGGAAGTTGTCAAAGCAGGGGAGTCAGTGCTCCACCTTTGCTGGGCCAGTGGGAGCTGAACATCCACCCCATGACCTCTGTGCTGCAGCTCAGCAGGCAGGCGGCCTGATGGAAGACAGAGGAAGTGGGACACAGGGGTCCCTAATGCAGTCTCCCAATGTCCTGGACCCAGTAAGAAAAAACACTGGTCACATCTAGAACCAGGAAAATGAAAACTTCAATAAACCAAGAAAGTCTACTGAAACCAACTCAGAATGACTCAGATAATTAAATTGTGTGACATATTTCTTTAGCAATAGTAATAAAATCCATGTAACCAGCAAATACAGACATTCTTGGAAGAAATAAAAAGGGACAGAAACTCAAATAGAAGGAGACATGATAAAGATGCCAAATGGGAATGCAGAACTAAAAAATACCAAAGACGAAGTTTTATAAACCAATGAAGAAATCAAGGATACATAAAGTTTATCAATTACTTTATTTGCTTGTTGTATATTTACAGATTGATTGATTGTTGAAATGAAAACTGGGATACAATTCCTACTGAACAGCTCCCACACCATGACTCATGTGTGCAGGATGTCACCAGGGGGCACTGTGGGTCTTCTCAGAGCTGCAAGGCCTGAAACAAACCCAAATGGTTCTAATTCAATGGCACCTGAGCCCACAATCATGGCCTCAGTGAGAGGAGACAGAAGGTGCTTCCTCTCAAGGGGGAGACTCAGAGCTCACAACAAAGCCAGCCTCCTTCTGAGAGTAGAACTATAAACGGGGCCCAGTACCCAGAACTGGATGGTGCTCTGGGCTCCTATTTGCATAATGCCCAGCAAACACACCCTTCACCCAAGGAGCTGAGGAGGACATAAAGGGACAGCCAGAGAGCAGCCCCAGACTCAGGCCAGGGGATTCGGAAAGTGTCCACCATGGCCTGGACTCTGGTCCTCCTGCTCCCCCTCCTCACCCTCTGCCCAGGTGCATATGGATATTAGCTATGAGCCTTTGGAGATCCTCTGCTTTCCTTCCTTATTCCTGACATGTGACTGTTTTTCTTTCAGGGTCCGGGTCTCAGGCTGTGGTGACTCAGGAGCCCTCACTGACTGTGTCCCCAGGAGGGACAGTCACTCTCACCTGTGCTTCCAGCACTGGAGCTGTCACCAGTGGTCACTATCCATACTGGTTCCAGCAGAAGTCTGGCCAAGCCCCCAAGACACTGCTTTATCATACAAGCAGTAAACACTCCTGGACCCCTGCCCAGTTCTCAGGCTCCCTCCTTGGGGGCAAAGCTGCCTTGACCCTCTCAGGGGCCCAGCCTGAGGACGAGGCCGTGTACTACTGCTGGCTGGTGTACAGTGGTGTTTGGCACAGTGAGAGACCCAGAGGGGGAAGCAGGACAGAAACCTTCTCAGCACTTATGATACGGGGATGGCAGGATCAGACACACCAGCTCTCAAGAAGCCTATTGTGGGCCATCCATTGACAAGGGAAGGGAAGGGTAGAAATGAATTCCTATGGGTACTTGAGGCCTAAAGTGGAGGAAATACACATGATTTGGGAGGAACTTGTTCTGGAAAAGCAACACCCAATTATTTCATAATCCAGAAGGAATAGGAAGAGCCGGATCAGACCTAAGGGCTCTGGTCAAACACCTTCCCCCGAGAAAGGAGTACCTCCCATGGTCTACTTTGCTGGCTCCTTTTATATATCACTAAAGGGCATGTCACTGAGTAGTGAATAATACAACACACATGGGTTGTATAAAAGCAAAAGGATTGAATATCAGCGCTGGCTTCTGTGGCTCAGCAGATAGATGCTGAATTGCAAACCAAAGGGTCACGGGATCGATTCCCAGTCAGGGCACATGTCTGGGTTGCAGGGAAGGTCACCAGAACGGGGCACACGAGAGGCAACTACACATTGATGCTTCCCTCTCTGCCTCCCTTTCCCTTTAGCTATAAATAAATAAATAAAATTTTTAGAAAAATTATTGAATATCACCAAAGTCCTCCCAAAAGTTCTCTATGCCAAACCTTTATTAATATCAATATATTATAACCATAATCTATCGGTATATAACTGTACTTCTGAACTTCAATGCACGCTTTCACTTCTATTTCAATGTATCCAAAATTGTGATCAAACCTGGTGCTGACATCTCGGCATGTTATATACTGTTCATGTCCTATAAGAGTTATACAGATAACTTCCCACTGATTAAAAGGGCACACATGTTCGGACGCCTGCTTAATATCATTGTGATTTCTCTATGATGCAGTGTTACAGTAAAGCGAAGGTTTCTTAGTCAAATAAAGAAGTGACATTACTCCGTAATCCATCTTGTTAGTCAGACAACACCGTGTTCGTCTGTGCACTTTATGAAGTCAGGGGAGATGCCTGCCATTGCCACTGGGAACCCCCCGGACGCTGTCCCTGGCATTTCAGTCCGCAAAGAGGGAGACAGGGAGAGTAGCTGCACGTGTCAGAGGGAAGAGTAACAGATCCCTTATCGGCATAACCCAAGTCCAAAATCGTGCCAGTGTCTTTGAGCATGCCCCGGACCTGTGTCTCTCAACTCTAAGGTGGGTAAGAACCGTCTATGGATCTCGTAAAATGTGGGTTCTGATTCATGAGTGTGGAGTGAGGGTGGAATTTCTGTATTTCTAAGAGCTCCCAACCACCCAAAGGGCAAATTCTGTATGTATATGTATATGCTTAATAGCAAATATGAGGATCGTACAAAATAAAAAGGAGAACAGCTGGCAGACAGGAGCCTAAGAGGAACCTCTGAGAGAAGAACTAAGGACTTGGGATTAGAGAAAAACCTCCCAGAGCTGCAACCTGGAGCTTCCCTGGGAGGACAGTTGCGGAGCTGGGAGAGGCTCCTCTTTGTTTGAGAACAAAGCAAAAGCAAACAGAAGAACTCAAAGACCTCTTCTGCACCTCAACTTCCCTCTACACTTGCCCAATTCCGCTGTGGGCTGCTCTTCCAGTCTTCTCTGAGGGACAGGACCTTCTCCATCTCTGACTGAAGCTTCCCTTCTGAGCTCACCGTCCCCCCCTTTCCCAACATGCCCCATCTCCCTTGGCCCCTCCTCAGAGTGCCGCTGACAGTATTCCAGACTTTTCCTGCTTGGGGCTGGCACATTCCCTTTCCCTTCCCTGACCCTCTCTAATCCCTTAGCTCTGAAGTCTCCTGACCCTGCTCATTCCTTCTTTGTTTATCTCCCCTGGCTACCTTCTTCTTCTACTTCCCGGGTGCCCCCTCATTTTCCACTCAGTCCAGAAAACCACACATGCATGCTAATCTATCCTCATGAATGTTCCCCACTTGGCCCTAGAGCGGGCAGGGGAGGATTCAAGTGGAAAGAGAGGAAACCGCATGGCGAACAGCCTGAAGAGGGGCTCATGGCTGAGCGTGGACTGGGAACCCAGACACTCATCTCCCTGTGTCTGTTTTGTGCTCACAAGCAGCCGTTCCCCCACTAGGGCCCCAGGGGACTCACTGAGCACACATCCTCTCCATCTCCAAACAGGCCGGCCTCAACAAGAAGGGCTGAGCTCTGTGTCCTACGTGGACAAACACAACCACGGGTAGCAGGACAGAGTTGCACTGAGTCCCCTCCATCTCCAGGATTGGGGTGGGGGGCAGGGGAATGACACAGCATGGAAGCTGTTCACCCTGAGCCTTGTGGTTCCACCATGACCTGGACCCCTCACCAACCTCTCTCACTACACAGGTGGCAGGAGACTCGGCATCAGGATCTGGCTCATTCACCCTGTGTCTTTCCCAACTGTCACGAGCCCACACTGTCAGAGGCTGTGACTACACCTGTCACCACCTCTTCTCCTGGAAACTGCACCAAGGTGGGTCTTGGGACTGAGTCCTGGAACAAACAAGGATCAGGCGATGCCCACAGACCTCTGGACTGTAGAAGCAAATACCAGCCTGCAGAGGACCTGGCCTGCTTTTCAGGCTACGGTGTCTGGCAACACAGCCTTGCAGAGCACCTCTGGGCTCTACCCAAAGCTGGTCGTCACAGTGAGGCCCTACACAGCCTCCCACAAAGTTGCAGCCTGCAGGGAAGTGAGACTGGAACTTGTGGGACCAGCCAACACTGTGACCCTGACTGTAGCACCTGACACCCATGGTGGGGACAGCACATGTGCTAGTTTGAGCCCTAACTAGGCCCTAGCACTCAAGTCAGGACGGCTAGCTCAGGAATGCAGCCTCATCCTCCCAAGCTTGGCCCTAGATGGGCACCCTTGTCAGCCTGCATCAAAGGCCCTGGAGACAGAGTCTGGGATGGGCCAGTCTGAACAGGGACAGAGTCCAGCTGGGTCAGACCAGGGAAACAATAGATACAGAGGTCTGTCCATCCTTAACGTTTTCCTGAACAGGTACTGTGTCAGGCTCGTTGTGTCAGGCTCAGGTCTGCAGCTCAGGGTACAGCACTGGCCAGAGAGGCCAGACAGGCAGGGTCCCCTCCTCAGGACACCATACAGGGAAGCCAGAGTCAACATGTGGTAGGAATAAAGCATATTATGGGGTGTGACAAGAGGGGACATGAACAAGAAAGGGGTGGACACCAGGAAGCCGTTAAAGGTTTGTAAGGAAGGAAGAGATAGAAGGTGACGTCAGCTTTATCAGAAGTCCAATTCCTAGAACAGTGAAAGGGGAGGTGCAGCGTGAAGGCTGGCAGCCCCGGTGGGGACGGTGGCATCACCCAGAGGAGACTGATGTTGCTGTGGAGACGGGGGGAGTGAACAAGGGAAGCACCACGTGGGACAGGGTGCTGGGTTGGTACCTCAATCCCACCCTGTGACACATATGTTAGCAACACCTGCACACCATGGTTGAAGGTTGCCATGGGGACACTGTCCTTCAGGACAGCACTGAAACTCACTGGACCATCGCTGCCCTTTATTCTCACTCACAGAGATTTACCTGAAATGTCACTTTTTCACCAGGAGAGGAGCTGGCTTCTTGCTATTGACTTATGGTACTGAAGTTCTGGGCCATGTGTGTTGGGGTGCAGGGACATTCTTGGGGTACACTTACCCCTGAACAAGCTGCTTGTCCGCAGTTAAAGCACAGACTTACTTCTGACACTACAGAGGGGAGGGGGCGGTGTGAGCAGCCTCTGGACAAGGCTAGCAGGGGACTTGGCGTTGAGGCTCGACTCAAGCAAGATACTGGAAGTGTCATTGTGGGTCAGGACCCTGGTGGCAGCCCCGGCTCTGGGGGCAGGGAAAAAAGGACCAATGGCAAAACTCGAGAGCAGTGCAAAGACAGGACTCTGTGTCTGTGCAGGGAAGGGCGTCCAGCCCCTCTTATCTGCCTCCACACCTCCTCACCCACATCCCTGTCACCCCCACTGCCTCCTCCCAGGGCAGGGTTCCAGGGGGTGGGCTCTCTGCTGCTCACATGGCTTCAGGAGGCCACACTCCCTCCAGACCCTGAGGCACTGTCCTGAAATGCCCTCATCTGGTTTGAAGAAATCAGTGTGGTGCATCCTGCTCCTCACTCACTCACTCACTGGGCTCCCTGTTGCACCAAAAGCAATGTGTCCACAAGAGGGAGCAGAACAGCCTAGGGTTCAGAGAGGAAGTAGACACCTGTGGGGACCACACCCCCAAGGCACCCTAAGAACAGAGGGTCACAGGGATGTGGAGCACAAAATTGGGAGTGTGGTCAAAATGCTGCCTCAGTGGGAACGGGGCCCCTTGGGGACAGGGAACATCATGAGAAACACTTTGTAAAGGATCTGCTTGTCTAGACACTCTGCTGTGCACCCAAAATCAATACAAAATAATGTCAGCAGTAACTAGATCAGGGCTAATGGAGACTGGAGACTATGAAACGAGGTTTCTAAATCCCACAATGGAGAAATGACCTCTAAAAATGGGTGGAATGCCATTCATAATAATTTTATTTTTTATCAATCTTGTGTTGACAACATTTATAAAATTTGACAAAATTAGTTTAAATTCATCAAACGTCAGGAGTATTGTCAACATCTCAGTCAAGGGTAAGTGAGAACCAGCAGGAGGAACCAAGAACACGAGGCGTGAGCTCCTCCGAGGGCTGCATTCTCATGGCAAAGGCAGGAAGAGAAAGCCAAGGCCTGGTCCTGGGGCTGGGGACCCAGCAGGAAACCCTCACAACAACAACAACAGCAAAAACAACACTGAATGTTTCCATCTGAAAGAATCACCCAAATGGAACTATGACCACCTATGAACTAATGGGGCTCCCTGAGGAACTTTCAGCCTCAAAAGTGACTCAGAGTGGTCATGTATCAGCAACAGACCCAGGGGCCTGACAGAAGGAAACTCAACTATCATGTCATCCTTCACCATCTGGGAACACAGCATTTCATGTAGCTCCATGGAGGGCATTAGTGACCTGAAAATATTAATGATTCACCCCAGATTCCCAGAGGGGACCTGCTCATTCCACTGCCCTTGGTGGTGACATCAGAAAGACCCAACTGCAAACAGCAGAGCCCTCCCAGGACAGCTGCAGGGGTGAGAAGAGCTGGAGGGTGTTTCCTCTCCGACCAGCAGGAGGAGGTGGTAGACTGGACCTGAGAGCTTAGGGCTCTGGGCCAGTCAGGATAGGAAAAGAGTAGACTGGCCCTTGCAAACCTGGGCAGGCAGTGTCCTCAGTGAACTGTGACTGTCTTCCACCTGGTCCCCAGGAGCCACATGAGCACTCAGCTCTGACTCACACACATGCCTCATATCTTGCCTTCCTCCCCTGATGTAGTCATTGTCCAGACCTGATTCACAGACAAGGTAGGTGGACAATCACACAATGAAACTAAATTTCCTTAAAACAAAATATGTGCCCTACGGTTGTCACTGGGGATAGCGTAGGAGACACCTAGGCAGGGACAGTCTCGATTTCAACAATTAGGATTCAGGCAGCAGAGCTGTGGGACTTCCCCACCATGGCCTGGATCCTTCTGTCATGTCCTCACTCACTGCAGAAGGAGTTTGCTCCCGGGGTCCCTGAAAGGATACGTGGGGGGAGGCACTGGCACTGCCTTTTCCTGCTGCCATCAGGGGCACAGCTGGTGGGTTGTGCCATTAATTCTGCCACCTTCTAGCCCTGCCTCTGGTCCTGGATTAGATGGTGCTGTCCCTGCCAGAGAGAGAGAGAATGTCACCTATATTAATGTTTTCTTTCTAGAAAAGGAAAGGAGCTTAATGCAAACAAAGTATGGAAAATTACCCTAAATATCTCAGTTATGATTACTGCTGGCATTTTCTCAAATGACTCAACATATTACTGGAATCCATGTCTTATCAAGGAAAATTCCTGACCCGCAGTGAGGAGTTAGGCTGAGGGTAGAATATTTTCACCTGTCTGGGTGATGATGGACCTGGACTCTGGGGGAGAGCAGACATGAAGAGGCCAAGGTCACCCTGCAGCAGGGTGTCTCTCAGAAGTAAAAGTTCCACCCAGAGAAAGCTCCTCCCTGAGTCAGGCTGTGTCCCTCAGAACCACAGGGGGCGCTGTTCCATCTCCTTCATTGTGGGAGGGGCTCCTGGGGTCCTGGGAGAGTCCCCACACCCAGCCTATCCTTCCCTCCATCCCACACTGGCTCCTAATCCTTGGAGGCACCTTAGTGTCAGGGGAAAGCCTGAGACAGCCTGTACCCCTGGTCAACCTCAGGGTCATTTGCTGCTACACTTGCAAGTGTATTGATGAAGTTGGTAATAAATGCAGTTGCTTTTCCCCTCCATGTTTAAGTTGCTATTCCTTACTAGTCTGTCCTTTCTCATTCATTTCAATGGAGTGATGACCGATGGGACTGGTATTAATCACACATTCAGCTCTCTGCTTTGCTTGTGTCTTTCCTAATCTCAAAGTGCAATGGGTGTACCCTTCTAATTTCTCTCCACACTATCACAGATCCAGTTGAATAATGGGAGAAATAATTCGGTGTGAGTATTTTGTCTCCCATGAGCTCAGGTCTCAAACACATATGAAGGGAAAGGAAAAGTAAGCATTGAGGGCTCTTCCACACACAGTTTACTAGGAATTTCTAAGTGAACCCCAAGGCAGAATATCACTTCCCTCTGACGCACCCACTGTGCGGTCTTCCCTGAAGGCTGGAGATGCTCTGCCTCCTGCCCGTCCTCTGACGTCCCAGATCCCTCATCCGCCCTTCCCTCCCTCGGCCCCTCAGCCCAATGCAGAGGGAAACAGAGCTTTTAGAAGTTCCATCATGTTCACACAGAAGCATGATTTACAGTTATTTTTATTTCTGATCATAGACATAGTTTCCTACTTTGCATGTTTGATGTTGTGAAGTATCTCAGGACTTCATGGTGACTTTACTTACGATCTTCAGTTAAAATGAAGCTGTGCCACATAATTGGTGGCTTCTTAGCCCAGAGGAGAGCCGCCCTCCCCGCCTGGTGGTGCAGCCCTGTGTCCACTCTCAGCCCTGGTCGCTCCTCCATTGCGGCTGCTGGGTCAGGGTGAGTCAGGGGAGACCCCGTGCCTACACTCCCCACACATGAACTCTGTGGTTTCCCCGTGGACTCCCTGTAGGAGGAGAAAGTGCCTGCTACCTCCTGCCAATAAGACAAGAATGGTTTTCCTTGAAGAAGGAAGAAGTGTTCTAATCTAAGGGATGGATGAGATTTGAGATGAACTAGATCGCTGGGGCCAGGAGGGAAACACAATCATCCCATCATAAAGGCCACAGCCAATTCACAGAGACATTATTCATTAAGGCCACCAGGGACATGGGGGAACTGATTTGGTGACAGAGGTCAACACCCCTCATTCAGGACCTTAGTCACAGTGCAGTGAATTATATATTTGTGGTCATAGTATCTGCCCATATCCAGATCTTCCCAGGGGACACCACAGTGACACTAGCAGGATAGGAGACAGGAAGCTGATTTGCATGACACACCTCCTCCTCCTAATGGGCCTGGGAGACATGAAAAGGCCCGAGGACACAACCCTCCAACCCAGGAACCTGAGGAGGACTGGTCCTGTGAGTGTCCCCACCATGGCCTGGATGGTGCTCCTGCTCGGGCTCCTCACTTCCAGCTCAGGTCAGAGGCAGGGACTCTGCATTCCTGTAGGACACCACAAAGCAGTGTCTCGGGGTGATCTTGTCTCTTATAACAACACCCATGTCTTTTCTGTTGGTTTTAGGTGTGGATTCTCAGACTGTGGTCACCCAGGAGCCATCACTATCTGTGTCTCCAGGAGGGACAGTCACACTCACCTGTGGCCTTAGCTCTGGGTCAGTCTCCAGTAGTAACTATCCTGGCTGGTTCCAGCAGACCCCAGGCAAGGCCCCTCGAACACTCCTCTACACCACAAGCAGCCGGCCCTCTGGGGTCCCTGAGCGCTTTTCTGGATCCATCTCTGGGAACAAAGCCACCCTCACCATCACAGGGGCCCAGCCTGAGGACGAGGCTGAGTACTCCTGTGTTCTGTGGCACAGCAGCCATTACCACAGTGAGAGATGATGAGGAGGAAATGAGACATAAACTCTGGGTTCAGCCACAGCTTCACCTCTTCCTGTGTGTGCAAAGCTGAACAGAAGCCCTAGAAAGTGTGTGTGGTGAGTGAGAGGTGTGAACCTCTGCATGTCAGAAGGCAGACAACCACTCAGACAGCCTGCGCCCCACCTCCTGCTGTTCATGCTCTTGTGTGACCCCTGCCTTGAGTGTGGGCTGCCCTGTGTGGGGACTGAGACAGAGGCTGTCAGGGCACAGTGAGAAGGGGTGAGCCCACCCTGGTAGAGGCCCAGCGGGAGCTTGTTTGGGCTGCACTTGGACAGGGTGTGTGACAGACAAACCATCAGTTCAAGAGCTCTTCTAGTCACTGTCACCCAGGTGTAGAGAGCCCAGGGACTTCCTGGGAAGGGCTACAGAGATGGGAATGAGTGCTCTAGAGATGTCTCTCAGCAGCTCTGTGGGGGTCCCAGGGTCAGAGAGCTGCAAGGCAGCAGCCCTGTGAGGACAGTGGTGGCTCCAGGGCTGGTCATGTCAGTGGTGAGTGGGTGAGGACAGAGTGTACAACGCATTTGGCCTCTGAATGGCTAAGAATAATCTCTCTGAGTGCCATTTCTCTCAACTGGATGTGTAAAAAGTTAATTTAACTCTCAGAATCACAGCCTGCTGCAAAGATGTGATAAGAGAAAGACCAACAGGCAGAGGTCATCAAATATGCAGACTCTCAGTGATGCTGATTCTGACTGGAACATGCAAGGAAGAGAACACAGCGCACTGCCAGCTCCATGGGGGAGAGGGGAGTGGATGGAGGGATGGAGGAAAAATGAAAACAAGAGAGAATTCATAGACACCAGCAAGAGTGGGGTGACTGCGGGGTTGGGAGGGGGTAGAAGAGGGTATGAGAGGGATAAACTCTAATAGAAAAACACAATGCAGTAAATTTTTATAAACAGAGCCCTTGGAGACATTTACAGGGTCTTAGCCCAGGACAAGGGGCCACTGCCCACTGCTTCCCTGGTTACAAGTCTCATGGGGCACTTACTGTTTGGGAGAAAGAGCAGAGACATAAGGATCCAATGAGATGGCCCCAGGGATCCTTGTCCTGAGGGTTTTTATCTCAGCAGGGGGTCTTAACAGAATATTCATTAACTTTCCAGGTGTCCTGCAATGTATGATTCATCAAAATGTGTGTATAGAGGGGTCAGGATATTTTTGGTGAGCTTTATTATTAAGAACATATTGACAAGGGACCAGGACAAATGCTGGTTTGCCCTATCACAGTCCAGCACAGGTAACCCTTTTGTTCCTACTCCTTGGTGAGTTAACATAAAAGCTAGAGATTCACTAGCTGGCTGTACTTGCTCAAACTGCTTCTCCTGTTATATATTTTCTCTTCCATTCCCATATTCCACTCGTCAAGCAGCTTCCCTAACTCCTTACTATCCTCACTCAGGATCCACCTCATTAGGCTACCCATTACGGTGGCTGAACAACACCTGTGGTGTATAAAAGCCTAACCTGTGACTATGGACATGGTGCTCCGTCCTGACCTGCAGCATTGTCTGGACCCCAGCACCACAAGGGGCGCAGAGGAGAGACCACTCCTTCTGTCAGGGCTGGGGTCCACGTTGGGTGTCTCTGACTCCATTTCCTGCCGTGCTGGTCTCTGTGGGTTCTCACGTTACTGCAGGGAGATGAGGAATATTTATTCCAGGAACACAAGAGAAATATTAACATTTCCAAGGTCGGCTCTACTGGGACTTATACATGAAAAGTCACCAAACTGGCAGGGACAGTTGACTTTGATTATGAGGACGTGGTGGGGCTGCTTTCACAGAATGGGGATGAGAAGTGCTGAGCTTGGCTTTGGAGAGTCTCTCCTCCCCGATTGTGACGGGAAGAGAACAGCTACAGCAACAACAAACACGTCCTCAGAAGGAAGTGGATTTGAGCATAAACCCTTCAAGGAGGAGGTTCTGACCCACCCTGCGAGGTAGCCACCTGGACCTGGTGGTTAGAAAGGGCAGGGAATCAGCACGGGAAGGGGAAGGAGAGGACAAGCAGCATCCTTATTGCTTGAGACCTACCTAGCAGCAGATGCTACAGTTCTTGCCATGGTTAAGCCCTTGAAACCTGCCCAAAGGTCCTGCAAGAACACCTCATGAGACAGATGACAGAAACTGGTGGATCTAAACAGTACAAGGGTGGACCATAGGGGATGGAGCACTGTTCTGCTGTGATTGCTTCTTCCAGGACAGAGCGTCCTTGCCCAGTGGTAGAGGGTTGTCATCCAACAGCTCTGAGCAGACACTGCCAGAGTCTCAATTTGGATAAGAGACCCCCTATGGTCTCCCGGGGAAAGGGCACTCAGGATGTAAGCCGAGAGATGTGAAGAGTGTAACGGAATGAGACTCAGATGTTCAGGGTTAAGAATCACTTGCAAACAGGATCCATTTGTGTTTTTTATGGACTACAGATGGGAAAGTGAGGCAGGAGACACGCATCAGTTCATGGCAGGCCCCCAGATACCTTGAATCAGACAGTAAAGATTTTTATTTAATCATGATGGGGAGGCAACAATTTGGAGTTTTACAATCAGAGACAGGCTTCATCATATGCATGCATTTCAACTACCACTGTGACGATAATGCCAAAAATTAAATAAAGCTGGGTGCACAGCACCCTGGTGAGTGAGACGGGATGAGCACAGAATCCCTGGAGCCCTGCATCTGGGCCAGAGGACCAGGACACCCTGTGGGAGGCCCTTCAGTTCAGCACTGTCCTTCCTTTGTGAGGCTCTTGTCTCTCAGCCATCAGGGGTTGCCTCCAGATCTGAGGGGGATCCCGGGCCTGGTGGGGATTCCAGCCACTTGGGGACATTTGTGATGACAGTGACTCTGTTCCCTGTGGGTTTTCCCACTGGTGTAGAAGCTCCATGAGAACTGAGATTTTAAATGTTTTTGTGTTTTGTTACCAATGTACTACAGATCCAGAACACAGGCTGACATGAAGGACAAACTCAAACATGTTTGTTGAGTGAATATATCTGGGCACCTAAATGTGTGATCTGGGAAAAGGAACATATCTGAGGCCCATAGAAGGACTTCTGCTTTCTGGGCATATTGGTATTCAGGTTCTGAGTTAGTTCTAGAGGAAGTGTGAAACATTTGACCCCAGAGACTGAAAAGCAGGAAAGTGCCATGAATGTGAGTCCTCATCTCCTTAATTAACCATGTACGTGAGGTACTGGCCCCAGGGCTGAGGAAGGGGACAGTGCCAGGACCTGGGTCCAGGGTCTCAGGCAGAGACAATGGAGAGGTTGTGATGAGTCGCCAGGACCTGAATGAAGAACCACAGGGACAGGGAGATGGCAGGGGAGGCTGAGGACGACAGATGCCCTCCGAGAGCCAACACAGTGCTGAGTGCGGGACAGCTGGGTGAATGTGCACTGGTGTCTCCCTTCACTAAGGTTCCATAACATAATCATTTGTCCACACATGTTACATACAGAGAACCATATGACCCATGAAACTCTAGTATACAGCTCCACATCCCCAATCCCACAAAAGCATGATGGAAACATTCTTGAAAGAAGTGAAGATGGGTTTGTGTGCTCTGCATCCACAGTGGAGAGGCTTCTGCAAAGCGAGGTGAGGGCAAAACAGCCAGAAATGAGGAGGTGAGAATTTCTGTCACGGTCTGGATTTCATTCCTCCCAGCGTGTGCTTCCGTGATCCTCAGACCTGCATGACGAGGACCCATTGTCCATCCCTCACTTTCATCAGCTCATCAGTTCCATCGGCCAGCCCTTGGGAACATGGAACACAAGTCAGTGCTGTGACAGCAGTGGATTTAATGCACAGGAGTTTCAGAACATTAAAATACATGTACATAAAAAAGAGTATATATGCATAGTATATGCATGACTAGGACAAAATGTGCAAAATAAATGTGGCAGCATATGCACAATACTGCAAATACAGAAAAAGAAAAATCGATTCTTGATGCAAAGAAGTATATACACTGGTAAATGCTGAGCACACCAATGTGTTAGTTCTTCACAAATCCCTGGATATTCTCTGTTCCCTATCAAAGTTCTAAGGCTTTTCCCTGATTTAAATATGCCACCAGCCTCACTTTCTGGAAAATTCTTTTCACACTCATTTGACTCTGCTCCTCTTGTGTGACCCTGGACTTCATGGAACACAGGGGTTAACTGTTTCTCCTGTGTATTCTGGGATGCTGACATCTGAAATAGTTATTTTTATATGTTCTTGATTCCCACAGACCAAAACTCTTTCTGGCAGTGAAAAGAAGTAGGGTAATTACCCACCACATGATTGATCAACAGTATCTACACATGAGACCCCAGATGTGTGGCTACAGGCAGCCACCTGGTGAGCAGCAGAACCTAGTTGGGCCTCAGGGCTTTGGGCCAGGACCAGCAGGTGGCGATGGTACCTCCTTGGAGCTTCTAAACACTTGCTCAGTGAGGATCATTCTCTCAAAGGAATGGGGGCCTAGGAACTGGGCACTGTGCTCACTGATGGAGACTCACTGATGGAGATACAGTCACTGTGTCCTCTCAGGCCTTGCAGAGTCCCCTGAGCTGGGATCTTTGTGTGGCCTCAGCAGGTGCTTCCCCCCAGAGCTCTCCCTAGGGACAAAGCCAACCCCCATCCTCCTCAGTTGTAGCCTAGGCTGAGCTCCAGCACCAGGGCTCAGGGAGGGGCTGGGAAGCTCTTGGATGGACACACGTTTGCATGGGAAGCCCCTCCCCTGGCATGGGATGGGAAGAAAAGGAGGCCTGGGCAGCCCAGCCCCACTGTGGGCTCAGGGACTCTGTGCACCATGGCCTGGACTCCTCTCTTCCTCGAGCTCCTCTCTCACTGCACTTGTAAGGACAGGATTCTGGGTCCAGGACAGCCATTTACCTTGCATGTTCCTTCACTTGAACAGAGCCTTGAGGAACTTTAACCTGAGTACCTGCTCCACCAACCATGAATGTGCCTGTTTTTAGGTCCCCTCTGCCAGCCTATGCTGACTCTGCCCCTCCCTGTCTGCATCCCCAGGAACATCAGTGAGATTCCCATGCACCCTCAGAAGTGGATTTAATGTTGGCGGCTACCACACGAACTGGTACCAGCAGAAGCCACGGAACCCTTCCAAGCATCTCCTGTCATAACACCCAGACTCAGACAAGCACCAGAGCTCCAGGGCCTGCAGGAGCTTCTCTGGATCAAAAGACACCTCGACCAGTGCAGGGCACCTGCTCATCTCTCGGCTGCAGCCTGAGGATGAGGCTGGCCTTGGTGTTGAGTCCATTACAGCAGCCCTGATGCTCACACCGTGCTGAGAGTCACAGGTTGGTGAGACTAAAGGTACCTGTGCTCCCCCTGCCAGGGAACCTCACCCCTGCTTCGCCTGGGATCAAGTTTCCCTCACAGGTGTCATCTGTTGTCACTTCTGCAAATAAGACTTGAGTTTCCTCTAAACAGCAATCTGACCTTCCCCTCATCTCTCATTTAGACTCACCATCACCACCATGTCTCAGCTGTTCCTGTCTCAGAAGCAGAGAGTCCTTTCCAGGAGAAACGTCTCCCAGTGGAGATGCTGGAGGTGCGAACACTGGCTGGTACCAGCAGTGACTGGCTCTGAGACCCGGGGAGACTCAGTGATGTTTCCTCCCTAAAAGCTTTAATCAGGGCTTTGAGACACAAAAACAACATGCAGAACTGAATACCAATGTACACAGGAATAAACCATCAATAATTAACAAGAAAACTTGTAAATTAACAAGAACATTTTAAAATATCATAATGGCATCAGAAATAAGAAACACTTAAAAATAAAACTAAAAAACTGAAAGTTCTCTAAAAATGAGAGGTACAACTAATACCTGTTATACATGAAGAAGATCTAAATAAATGAACACACATCTACTTTATGGTCAGACACTAAATATCAACCATCCCCATACACATTTATACATTCTCAGCGAGAATTTGAGTGACATACACTTGCAATGAAAGAACAGGTGGGAAATCTCAGCAAAGAAGCAGAAACTGTAAGAAAATAATAAAGTATGTTAAAGCCCTGGGAAAAAACTGCTCCATGTCGACATGACCTGCCTGCATGTGAGGGAAAAGAGGCATATGGAGTTGGTTTGATGTCAGGAGACCAAATCAGGAAGTCAAAGCAGAGCTTATCCCACTCTCCCAGTGCCAGAGGTCAAGGAAAATTCTTTTCTGAATCTTGCCCACTTGGGAATGCAGCATCCACACAGTGTGTCACTTGTCATCACCAGGGTCCCGAGGAGCTACATGAGTCCTGAGGTCTGACTCACACTCTTGCTTCACATCCATCTCCCCTTCAAAAAGTTGTTCCTGCCTGATGTGCAGACAGACAGGGTAAGGTGGACTGACTCACAGCACAAAGAAATCTGCGTGAAGAAACCCGGCTGATGAGAGGTGCAGGACACTGGACTACAGACCCTTGGACATCAGAGAGTCTCAGTTCCTGCAACCAGGCCTGAGCAGCCAGAGTGCTGGGGCTTCCCCATCATGACCCAGATCCTTCCACTCCTCACCCTTCTCACTCCCTGATTTGGTAGTTACAGAGGTCACTCTGCTCAATCAATGTCTGAGTCACTGTATCTTCACTGGTGTGTTTTAGGTCCCAGCATCTGCTCTTTCCACATCACCCCAGGGGACATCAGGATGACACTCTAGTACCAAGAGTAGAAGCTGATTTGCATGAAGTATCTCCTCCTCCTTATGGGTCTGGGAGGTAAGAAAAGGCCCCAAGGCCACCTACTTCCATCCCAGGAGCCTGAGGAGGCAGTGTCTTGTGAGCATTCCCACCATGGAATGGATGGTGCTCCTGCTCGGGCTCCTTGCTTACCGCTCAGGTCAGAGCAAGGGACTCTGCATTCTTGGGGGACACAACGAAGCAGGGTCTCTGGACGACTTAGTCACCCATAACATCACCCGTGTCTCTCCTGTTGGTTTTAGGTGTGGATTCTCAGACTGTGGTCACCCAGGAGCCATCACTGTCTGTATCTCCAGGAGGGACAGTCACACTCACCTGTGGCCTTAGCTCTGGGTCAGTCTCTACTGGTTACTACCCCACCTGGTATCAGCAGACTCCAGGCAAGTCTCCCCACATCATCATCTACCACACAAACAACCGGCCCTCTGGGGTCCCTGAGCGCTTCACTGGATCTATCTCTGGGAACAAAGCCGTCCTCACCATCACGGGGGCCCAGCCTGAGGACGAGGCCGACTATCACTGTGCTCTGTACTTGGTTAGTTACACGTACACAGTGATGTGAACCCATGGGGAAGTGCTACCAAAACCTCTTCTTGTGCTCTGAGTGGCTCAGCTTTAGTGACAGAAGGAAGGAGAGAAGGTGGAAACTGTCAACACATCAAGTACAGGGGGCTCCAGGGCCCATTCCCGTGTCCAGTGGCTCCTCTCCACATGCCTCCTCCAGTCTCCCCCAGGATGTGCCCATGTGTTCCATGTGACCCTGGGAGAATCAACTTCCTCTCCTCCCCTGTCCCTAGAACCTTGACGGGGTGAGGGCTGAGTGCAGACACATTGACCATCAGAGAGACTCAGAGCCCTCCCTGCCCCTTGTAGTCCTGCCTGTGTTCCAGAAGCTTTAACAAGATGTACTCTCATGTATTGATTTCACCCTGTGGACGTTGTGAATATTTTATTTAGCATTTCAGTGAGAGTGTCCCTGGAAGCTTGCAGGTTGTACTGGTCCACTGTCTAGACCTCCTGTGGCAGAGCTGTGTGTTTGTGAGCAAAATCTGTATTTTAACAAGTCACTTACACATTTTTATCAACACTAAAGTTTGAAAACTGCCTCTACCTCTATAATTATAAAAGCATTCCTGGAAACTTCTCTTTGATATTTAATATAGTTAAAATCCAGGTCACAATGTCTCCTAAATCAATCTTCATAAATCCAGGAACCTTTAGAAACAGATTTAAAATCTCAGACCATCAATGAAAACTGTGACTTGATTTCTTTTATTCCTTCTTTTCAAATTGAAAACTACAACCAGAAGTTGAGAAGATTTCCATGGTTTATGTGAATACTTTGCTCTGAGAAGACACCTGTTTAGAAGTGGCTTCCAGAAACACTACTCCCAGCCCTGGGCCGCCTCCCCTGGTGCAGGGACAGGGGAGGTTCTGCAGGTGGTGTCTCCACACCAGGTTCCCCAGGGCGCCCTGGCTCTGGGCCGTGAGCAGAGAAGCAGAGAGTGACATTGTCCTTTTATTAACAATTCTCATTTTTGTTAAAAAATCTTACAAAAACTTTATATCAAGGCTACACAAAATAAAAGAATAAAGCATCATATCTAGTATGTTCGGAATATGTATATTGGTTGTGCTTGTTTTCTGTAATGTTTGTCACATTACTGGATTCCTGGACTGGTCCCATAGACAGAAAAAGAGTATATTGGGTATTTCATGAAATTTATATCCAACCTGCAGTTCAGTTAATATTATTTTACCAAAGTTAGCTTCTTAGGTTTTAAATACGACCTACTGTTGCAAGAATGTAATGCCAGAGAAAATGTGAATGGAAGTTATGCAAAGATTTATTTATACTAACTTTCTTCTGGGAGAGCTGCAAGGGCAGCAGCCCCGTGAGGACAGTGGTGGCTGCAGGGCTGGACTCATCAGTGGTGAGTGGGTGGGGAGCGCAGGTGACAGGGTGTCCCATGCAGTTGGGCTCCGAATGGCTCAGAATAATCCTTTTCGGTTCCATCTCCATCATGTTGAAGTGTAAAAAGTGAATTTTACACTCAGAATCCCAGCCTGCTGTGAACAGGTGACAAGGAGCTACACGCAGACATGATCAAGTTGACAGACCAGGGGTTTCCACAGTGAGGCCCACGGGCCAAATGTGCCCCAGGATGGCTGTGAATGGGGCCCAAAACAAAATCATAAATTTACCTAAAACTTTAGTAGA
The DNA here is from genome assembly GCF_019186645.2 of Phyllostomus hastatus. Taxonomy (NCBI): domain Eukaryota; kingdom Metazoa; phylum Chordata; class Mammalia; order Chiroptera; family Phyllostomidae; genus Phyllostomus; species Phyllostomus hastatus. The sequence continues at coordinate 458,760 of NW_025334040.1, read as the reverse complement.
TTTCTTGGTGATTATGTGTCCCAATATCATGTAAAATAAACGTGTAAAATTCACTCTTGGTATCTGTATGCATGTGTGGCTTCAATTACCATTGCCAGATTATTTTAGAAAGTTAGTGAAAGACCACTGCATAATAGGATTACAATGTGAGAACAGTTTTTCTTATCGGCTCTGCCAGATATCAAGAAAAGTATGTACGGACTCTTTTTGCTGATCGGTTGTTGTTAGTGTTTGTGTATTTATGTGTGGCCTGAGACTACTCTTCTTCTTCCAGTGTGGCCCCGAGACACCAAAGGGTGGACAGCCCCCTTCACAGGTATCACAGGAACACGCTCCTTGTGGGACAGCACAGGGACTCCCAGGACCATCGCTGCTCTTCATTCCCACTCACTGGGATTCACCTGAACTGTCACTGTTTCACGGGTAAAACAGCTGGCTACCAGCTACTGAGTTATGGTGCTGAGGCTCGGGGCCGTATGTGCTGGGGCCCACGGAGGTCCGTGGGGTGCACTTATCCACTAAAGGGGCCCCTTGTCCCCACTTAAAACACAGAGCTACTTCTGACACTACAGGGGGAAGGGGGCAGCATGAGCAGCCGCTGGACAGGGCGCACAGTGGACTCAGGACTGATGCTTGGCTCAGGCAAGATGCTGGAGGAGTCATTGTGGGTCAGGACCTTCGTGGCAGCCCCTGCTCTGGGACAGGGAAATAAGGGCCAATGGAAAAGTGGGAGAGCAGCACAAACACAGGATTCTGCGGCTGTGCAAGGAAAGGCGTCCAGTCCCTCCTATCTGCCTCCACACCTGCTCATTAACATCCCCTGTCACCGCCACTGCCTCCTCCCAGGGTAGGGTTCCCAGGGGGTGGGCTCTCTACTGGTCACACGGCTTTAGAAGGCCACACTGCCCCCAGACCCTGAGGCACTGTCCTGAAATGCCCTCATTTGGTTGAAGAAACTAGTGTGGTGCATCCAGCTCCTCACTCACTCACTCACTGGTCTCCCTGTTGTACCAAAAGCAATGTGTCTGCAAGAAGGAGCACAATAGCTGGGGGTTCAAAAAGGAAGAAGACACGTGTGGGGACCACACCCCTGAGGCACCCTAAGAACAGAACGTCATGGAGATGTGAAGCGCAGAGTGGGGAGTGTGGTCAGTGATGCTGCCCCAGTGGGGACGGGGCCCTGTCAGGACTGGGAACATCACAGGAATCACTTTGTAAAGGATCTGCTCTTCCAACCACTCTGCTGCGATGAAATCAATACAAAATAATGTCAGCAGTAAGTAGATCAGGACCAATGGAGACTACAGAATATGAAACGAGTGTTTCTAAATCCCATAATGCTAAAGGACCTCTAAGAAGGAGTGGACTACCATTCATAATACTGTTCTTTTGATATCAATCCTTATACTGAAAAATAATTACAAAACTAGACAAAATATATATTAAGTTCCTTAGAGCCAGAAGAAAGTATTGTCAGCATCAGAGTCAAGGGTAAGTGAGAACCAGCAGGAGGAACCACGAGCTGAAAGTGTGAGCTCCTCCCAGGGCTGCGTTCTCATGGCAAAGGCTGGAAGAGAAAGCCAAGGCCTGTCCCTGGGGCTGGGGACCCAACAGGAAACCCTCACAGTGACAATGAAAACAACAACAAAAACAACACTGAATGTTTCAACCAGAAAGAATCACCCAAATAGAACTGTGACCAGCTATGAACTAACGGGGCTCCCTGAGGAACTTTAAACCTCAAAAGTGACTCAGAGTGGTCATGTACCAGCAACAGACCCAGGGGCCTGACAGAAAGAAACTCAACTATCTTGTAATCCTTCACCATCTGGGAACACAGCATTTCATGTAGCTCCAAGGAGGGCATTCGTGAGCTGAAAAAATTAATGACTCAACTCAGATTCACAGAGGAGACCTGCTCATCCTACTACCCTGTGTAGTGACATCAGAAAGTCCCAACAGCAAACAGCAGAGCCCTCCCAGGACAGCTGGGGATGTGAAATGACCTGGAGGATGTTACTCCTCAGACCACTAGGGGGTGGTGGTAGCCTGGGCCTCAAACCAAGTGCTCTGGCCTAGGCAACCTGGGAAAGGACTGTACAGAGTTTGCTCACTTAGGCAGGCAGGGTCCTCATTGAAGTGTGCCTGTCCTGCACCTGGTCCCCAGGAGCCACATGAGCACTCAGCTCTGACTCACACACATGCTTCGTATCTTGACCTCCTCCCCTCATGTAGTCATTGCCCAGGACTGATTCATAGATCAAGGTAGGTGGACAATCACACAATGAAACTAAATGTCCTTGAAAAAAAAAAAAAAAAAACCATGCCGTACGGTTGTCCCTGGGCATAGGGTAGGAGACGCCTAAGCAGGGATAGACTGGATGTCAATGATTAGGCCTCAGCTAGCAGAGCTCTGGGGCTTCCCCACCATGGCCTGGATCCTTCTGTCACGTCTTCACTCACTGCAGAAGGAGTTTGCTCCCGGGGACCCTGAGAGGATACATGGGGGGAAGCACTGGCACTGCCTTTTCCTGGTGCCATCGGGGCACAGCTGGTGGGTCGTCCCATTAATTCTGCCACCTTCTAGCCCTGCTTCTGGTCCTGGATTACACAGTGCTGTCCCTGCCAGAGAGAGAGAGAGATGATGTTGCCTAAGTTAATGTTTTCATTCTAGCAAATCAAAGAAGCTTAACTCAAAAGAATTATTGGAGAATTACCCAAATTATCTCATATGTTATTATAGCTGATATTTTCAGAAATGACTCAACATATGAGCAAGAAGAAGCCGTGTCTCATCAAGAAAAATTTCCCTCGACCCACAGGGAGGATTTAGGCTGAGGCTAGAATATGTTCACCTCTCTGGGTGGCGATGGACCTGGAATTTGGGGGCAGCAGATGTGAAGAGGCCGAGGTCAGCCTGCAGCAGGGTGTCATTCAGAGGTGAAAGCACCTCATGAGGAAAGTGCTCCCTGAGTCAGGCTGTGTCCCTCAGGACCCACAGTGGGGGTGCTGTTCTGTCTCCTTCCTATGTAGGAGGGGCTCCTGGGGTCCTGGGAGTGTCCCCACACCCATCCTATCATTCCCTCCATCCCACACTGGGTCTTAATCCTTAAAGGGACACATGGTGACTGGGGAAAACCTGAGACAGTGTATAAGTGACAAACCTCTGGGTCATTTGCTGCTACACTTGCAAATGTACTGATGAAGAAATTGATAATAAATGCTTTCACATTTTTCTGTCATCCTTTCTGTTGTTACTTCTTACTAGTCTGTTCTTTCTTATTCATTTCAATGGTCTATAGTGACACTGTGTCCACACTCAGCCTTGGTCGGCTCCTTCACTGAAGCTGCTGGGTCAGAGCTGAGTGAGGGAAGACCCCGTTCCTTCGCTCCCCACACGCACACTCTGGTTTCCCTGAGGACTCCCTGTAGGAGGAGGTGGTAGTTTTCACTGAAGAAGGAAGAAAATGTTCTAAACTGAGGGACAGAGTGAGATTTGAGATGAGCTAGATCACTAGGGCCAGAGGGAAACACAGTCATCTCATCGTGGAGGCCTCAGACGCTTCACAAAGACATTTAGCATTAAGGCCATCAGGGATGTGGGGGAACTGATTTGGTGACAGAGGTCAACACTCTACATTCAGGGCCTTAGTCACAGCAGAGTCACTGGTGTTGTGAGGCAGCAGCATGTGTCTTTTTCCAGATCTCCCCAGGGGACATCAGGGTGACACTGGGGCAGAAAGACAGAGGAAGCTGATTTGCATGAAGCACACGCTCCTCCTAATGGGTCTGGGAGGCATGAAAAGGCTCCAAGGACACCACCCTCCAGCCCAGGACCCTGAGGAGGCCGTGTCCTGTGAGTGTCCCCACCATGGCCTGGACGGTGCTCCTGCTCGGGCTCCTCACTTACAGCTCAGGTCAGAGGAAGGGACTCTGCATTCTTGGGGGACACAACAAAGCAAGGTCTCTGGGTGACCTAGTCACCCATAACAACAGCCATGTCTTTCCTGTTGGTTTTAGGTGTGGATTCTCAGACTGTGGTGACCCAGGAGCCATCACTGTCTGTTTCTTTAGGACGGACGGTCAAGCTCACATGTGGCCTTAGTTCTGGGTCAGTCTCTAGTGGTCATGACGCTGGCTGGTACCAGCAGACCCCAGGCAAGCCTCCCCGCATGCTCATTTATTTCACATACAACCGGGCCTCTGGGGTCCCTGAGCGCTTCTCCGGATCCATCTCTGGAAACAAAGCCGTCCTCACCATCACAGGGGCCCAGCCTGAGGACGAGGCCGACTATTACTGTGCTCTGGATATGGGTAGTTATACTTACACAGTGATGTGAACCCATGGGGAAGTGCAACAAAAACTCCTGTAGTGCTCAGAATGGCTCAGCTTTAGTGACAAGGAAAGAGAGAGGGTGGAAATGGTCAGCACAGTAAGGGGAGGGGCTCCAGGGCCCTATTCCCATGTCCAGTGACTCTTGTTTACATGCTTCCACCAGTCTCCCCCAGGGTGTGCCCATGTGTCCCATGTGACCCTGGCACAATGGGCTTCCTCTCGTCCCCTGTCCCTAGACCCATGACGGAGTGAGGGCTGAGTGCAGACACATTGACCATCAGAGAGATCCAGAGCCCCCACTGCCCCTTGTAAGCCTGTTGAAATAACTAGGCTGGCCCAGTAGGAATGGGAAATCCCTGCGGGAAACTCCCTGCCAACCCTACCCAGGACAAACAGATGCCTGGCTAAGATTGGGGTCTGGGGTCGTCCTATCTGCCATAACACGACGCAGCTTTAAGTTCAGCCTGACGAGATGTATGAAGAGCAACGGTCAGCAGAAAGGGCACCCAGCAACCAGCTCAAGCCAATCAGATGCTGACACCAAAATCAGCAACGCTTCATGGGTTTTTGTGTTTAAAAACCCTGCACTAAGAATGGTGGAGTGAGTCCCAACCTCTCTCAGTTGGCTCCACTTCCCCTCCTATTCACTGCTGATAGACCCCGCTGCTTAGCTGCTGCGTCCACCTGGTTTCCAGATTGAATGCAACCTAACACCTGCCTGTATCCCAGGAGCTTTAAAAGTTATACTCTCACCTATTGATTTCATTCTGTGGACCATGTGAATATTTTATTAGCATTTAAATGAGAGTGTCACTGGGAGCTTGCAGGTGATGCTGTTTCCCAGACTAGGCCTGCTGGGTGAGATCTGTGTGTTCGTGAGAAAAATCTGTGTTTTCACAAGCTCCTTCTAAAGTGTTTCGGGAATGCTAAAGAGTGAAATATACGTCCATTTCTATTATTATAAAATTATTCCCGATCACTCTTGTTTGAAACTGATCCAAGTTAACATTCCAGGAGTCAACCTCTCCTAAATCAACCTTCACAAATCCCAGAACATTCAGAAAGAGGTTTAAAATCTGAGTTCATTGCTGCAAACTGTGACTTGATTTCTCTGCTTCCTTCTTTGGACATTGAAAATGAGAAGTACAAGTTGAGAGGATTTCCACAGCTTATGGGAATATTGATGCTCTGAGATGACACCTGTTTGGAGGGGCTTTCAGAAACACTCCTCTCCGCCCTGGGCCGCAAGAAAGTCTCGCTTTCACCATCGCCTGATTGTTCCTCAGCCAGTGAGTGATCCCAGACCAGGGCACATTGGCTGAGCCCAGACACGACCTGTGATCCCGGGGAAGCACACACTGGGGATGGGGTCGTGTCATGTGCAGATGGCACAGGTCCTGTGTTCTCCTGTGACCCCAAGGCACTGTGGACCACTCAGTGGCCCCAGAAGAGAGCACAGCAGTGAGAAAGACATTGTGTTTTCCCTGGACACTCTGTCACTTAGGGCCATACTGGGTACCTCTGCAGAATTCTTAACCCAGTAGGAAGGTTTCTGCTGAGGAAAGGACCCCACCACACAGTTTGCACCCTGATGCTGCCGCCTGTGAGTTCGCTCCTGGTTCAGGCGGGTAACGTGTGGGTTGTGAATAAAACCGTGCACACGTTACTAAAATTTCCTTACACTCGGAAGCTCCGAATTATGGAGAGCCGTGTCAGGAGGCCTGAGAGGAGAGAAAACCCAGGCGGAGAGTCCTGGGACTCTGAGGGCAGGACATGTGTCTGGGGACAAGGCTCTGGTCGGGCCAGGGTCGAAGGAGGACAGAGCTTCTCCTGGACCCTGGGAGGGAGGTGGCTGCTGCCTCCCCTCTGGGCTTCCTGCTCTGCTGCCCCAGGGCTGTCTCCTTCAGGGCGGCCCAGACCTCAGGGTGGCCCTATGAACCTGGACAGATGAGCTGATGGGTCTCGGTGGGGAAGAGCGGTGAGCAGGAATGAGACAGTCCTGCAATTCTGACCCCTTAGGGAAGCTGGGATTGACTTCTCTCTGGAGATCACACTCTGACGAGCGCCTGATGCTCAGGCACGCGGAGACCCGCCCATGAAGGGCCGGGCTCTCAGGCTCTGGCTCCCCTCCTCCCGCGTGTCCCCGAGGCCTGTCCTACATTTCACTCTGGTTTGTGCTGTTATTGTTTGTGTTGTTGGGATGATCTGTGATAATTAGTAGTTGGTTTGCCCTAGACCTTATAAACGCGGTGCCCACTAAATCCGTGGAGTTCTAACAACTGAGCTAGATCGGGGCTAATGCAGACTGGACATGGGAACATGAGGGTTTGGAAATTCCATAGCGGGGGAAGAGCCTGTAGAAAGAGGCAGAGTTCCATTCAGAGTAACATGATTGGTGTGAATCAGTCGATAACATGATAGACTCAGAACCATAACCAATATGAAATGAGAATCATTGTACAGAAAAAAATTGCAATATTATGCAAACTCACTTCAACACCTCAATGGTCAGAGGCAGTGTCAGCATCACAGTCAAGGGAAAATGAGGACTTGAGGGAGGAACCGAGAACATAAGACGTTCGTCCCTGACACTGTGGGATTCTCATGGCAGAGGCGGGACTAAAGGGCAAGACGTGTCCCTGGGGGTGGGGAAATCTAACAAGGGCCTGTGCAACATCTACAGAAACAACCATAAAACAACAGCCAAGCATTTCAGCCTGCAAGCGTCGCCCAAGTAGATTTATTACCACGTAGGAAATGACAGGGCTTTCTGTCAATACTTAAGCATCCAATTTTGCTCAAAATGGTCATGTACCAGAATTTCACCCAGGGGCCAGACACAAGGAAACTCAACTAGCAGGTAACCTTTTAAAATCTGGTAACACAGCATTTCATTGTGCTGTCTGAGGATCATTAGTGACCTGGGAAAATAATGACTCAACCCAAACATCACAGAGGGGACCTGCTCATTCCACTGTCCTGGGTGGTGACATCAGAAAGACCCAACTGCAATCATCACAGCTTTCCCAGGAGAGCTGGGGGTGTGAGATGAGCTGGAAGATGTGCCTTCTGAGACCAGCAGGGGGCACTGGTGGACTGGGCCTGAGAGCTCAGGGCTCTGCACCAGAAAGACTCTACTGGCCCTTGCACACTTGGGCAGACAGTGTGCACTCCTCAGGGAAGTGTGACTGTCCTGCACCTGGGCCCAGGAGCCACATGAGCACTGAGCTCTGACTTAATCACGTGCCTCACATCTCACCCTCCTACCTTCATGGATTCAATTGTCTAGTCCTGATTCATAGGTCACCAGAGATAAACAGTTGCACACACAATAGCAATCTTGAACCAGGAACATGACCTACAATGGTACCTGAGCACAGGGTAGGGAACACCTGAGGAGGAATTTTCTCCATGCCAACAATCAGGCCTCCATAGCCTGGACCCTTCTCGGCACCTCCTCACTCATTACTGCTCCAGTAATTCCTTCCCAGGGACCCTGAGAAGATGTGTGGGGAGGGGCATTGGCACTGCCTTTTCCTGCTGCCATCGGGGCGCAGCTGGTGGGTTTTCCCATTTCTTCTGCCAACTTCCAGCCCTGCTTCTGGTCCTGGATGAGAGGGTGCTCTCTCTGCCAGAAAGAGTGAGAGAGATGGAGAGAGAATGTAGCCTAAAATAATGTTTACATTCTAGCAAATCAAAAGAGCCAAACACAAGTACAGTAGCATATGGGAAAAATACAAATAAGATTATTTATACTCATAGTTAATAGTTGCACAAATGGCTCTATGTACGAACAAAAAGAATCCACGTCTTATCAAGACAAATTCTCCTGACTCTCAGAGAGGATCTGGGAGGAGGTTAGGCCGTGTGCAGTCTCTGAATGATGACGGACCTGCAATTGTGGGGGGAGCAGATGTGTAGAAGCCGTGGTCAGCCTGCAGGCATGAGTGACCTCTCTGAGAAGGCTCCCCCCAGTGCCCACCCTGCTCCCCACCCCCATCCTCTCCAGCCTCCAGTCAGGCAGTGTTACTCAGCATCCACAGGGAGCACCTCTCTGTCTCCTTCACATGTGGGAGGGGCTCCTGAGGCCCTGGGTGCATCTCCCTTTTCCTGCCTGTCAACCCCTCCACCCTACACTGGCTCCTAATTCCCAAACAGGTCTGCTGCACGGGAAACATTTATGCAACCCACAGGGCCTGGAGAAGCCTGAGACAGCTGCAGGGCTGGACCTTTCCTCAGGGACCCTCAGGGACCTGCTGCTAACACGACCCCAGTGTGTTCCTGCTACAAAACGTAGTCAGTGCATGTGTCCTTATCTGCCATCAGGCTGGCTGTTGTTCTACTCGCCCCTGAGTTCTCAGTGACTCCAGCATTTCGTAGGGATTATGGAGACTGACAGTGCGCACTTTTGCTTCCTCATTCTTTCTTTTCCTTCGGAGCTAATATCCCCATCTCCAAATTTGATAGGTATTGAAATGTCTCTATTTCTGTACATTATAAGTTACATGTTTGTGTGACAGAATAATCATTTACTATGAATTATTCTACGGCATGACCTCTCAAACTCATGAGAAAAGAAAGGATTGATCATCAACTTTATAAACATAGATGACTTGTTAGTGATTCCAATGGAAATACCATAAGCCACAGTTTTATTTCACACCCTGAGGGACGCCCTCGTGTGTATTTCTCATCTGCAGTCACCGGAGCCACATCGTCCCCCTGCTCATCCCCTGACCTCCCAAACCCCTGTCCACCCTCCCTGCTCCTTCGGCCCCACAGCAGGACGTGAAGGGAAGGGGGATTTAAATCTTCTATCACCTGCACACCCAGGGGCTCACACACAGCGCTGTTCTCATGACAGATAACGACATACATGTTCCTACTACCTTTTCAGACACTAATAGGATCTCATAACTTCACGGAGACACTTGACACAATAGGTAGTTTATACAGCAAAGCAGAGGAGACATCCATGCCTGGTGGTGCATCAGTCTGTGTCACAACCCCAACCGCTTCCACTGACCACGGCTACTGGGGCAGGGCCCTGGATGGAGTCAGGGGGACACCCCTGTCCCTTCACAGCTCAGACACAAGCTCTGCGAAGTCACAGAGGACTCAGAGGTGGGCAGAGGAGTGACTGCTAAGATCCTCCAAAGAAGATGAGGAAGGATGACCCTGAAGAGGGAAGAGTGTTCCCAGGGACAGGGTGGGACTGGGGATGGTCTAGAACGGATCACTGAGGGCAGGAGGGGAGAACACAGCCATCTCAACTGTGAACCCCAGACTCTCGAGGAATGAAATTCAGGATTCAGGTCATCAGGAATGTGGGGGACAGATTTGGTGGCACACATCAGTTCCCTCACTCAGTGCCTCTGTCACTGTGCAGTCCCTGACTGGTCAGTGTGAAGTCCCAGCATCTGCCTCTTTCCAAAACTCCCCAGGAGACATCAGGGTGACACTGGGGCAGGAAGAGAGAGGAACCTGAGGGTCATGAAGCAGCTCCTCCACCTAATGGGTCTGGGAGGCATGAAAAGCCCCAAGGACACCACCCTCCAGCCCAGGGGGGTGAGGAGGTGGTGTCCTGTGAGTGTCCCCACCATGGCCTGGATGGTGCTCCTGCTCGGGCTTCTCACTTACAGCTCAGGTCAGAGGAAGGGACTCTGCATTCTTGGGCGACACAACAAAGCAGGGTCTTGGGGCAATCATGTTTGTCATAACAACATTTGTGTCTTTCCTGTTGGTATTAGGTGTGGATTCTCAGACTGGGGTCACCCAGGAGCTGTCATTGTCTGTGTCTCCAGGAGGGACAGTCACACTCACCTGTGGTGCTAGCTCTGGGTCAGTCTCCAGTGGTAACTACGCCAGATGGTTCCTGAAGACCCCAGGCCAGCTACCCGCACCCTCATCAACAACATAAACACTGGACCCCTGGGGTCCCTCAGCACTTCTCCTGATCCATCCCTGGGATCAAAGCCATCCTCACCATCACAGGGGCCCAATCTGAGAACAAGGGGTCTATTGCTGTGGAGTACCTCACAGTAGCAGTTATTTTACACAGTGTTCCCTTACACAGGGTAGTGGAACTGACACCTCCCTGGGCTCCTCCTTCCGGGGAAGCTCACCTCTGCTCTGAGTGAATCCAAGCCTAATGCAGGGCTCACATCTGTTGTCTCTTCTGCATACGGGACCTGAGCTTCCTTGTAACAGCCATCTGACCTTCCCCCCATCTCTCACTGAGACTCACCATCGCCATTATGTCTCACCTGTTCCTGTCCCAGAGGCAGAGAGCTCTTCTCAGGGAGGAAACCTCCCAGCGGAGATGCTGCAGGTGCGGACAGTGGTTGGTACTGGCCATGCCCAGCTCTGAGTCCTGGGAACAATTGGTGATGTTTCTTCTCTAAATGCTTTAATCAGGATTTTGAGGTACAAAAGCAGCATGCAGAAGTGAACGGCAATGTACACACTAGCAGTAAACCATCAATAATTAACAAGAAAACAAAACTTACCAATACAAGTGGGAAGACATTTATGATGGGCCTGCTTGGGGGGCTCAGTTGGTTGGAGCATCAGTCCACATGGAGAAAGGCAGCGGGGTGATCCTGGGCAGGGGACACACCGAGGGCACAGGCTTGTCCTCAGTCCAGAGCTTATGGCAGAAAACCGGCTGACACTTCTCACATTGATCTCAATCTCTGTCTCTCCCTCACTTTTCCTCATTGTCTAAAATAAACAATCATATCACTGGGTGAGGACTTTTTAAATAACAAAATAAAATAAAAAATGTATGATGGCATCCAAATTAAGAAACACTGAAACACAACTCTAAAAAACTGAAGGTTCTGTCAAAATGAGAGGTACTGACTATCCTGAGATACATGGAGGCCAAAATAAATGAATACACATCTAGTTTATGGTCAGACGCTCACTATCAGCCATCCCCATACATATTTATACATTCATTGGACAACTGGAGTGGCATCCACCTGCAATGAAAGAACAGGTAGGACATCTCAGCAAAGAAGTAGAAACCATAACAAAACCATAAAGGACATTGGAGCCCTGGGAAAACACTGCTCAATGTCCACATGACCTGCCTGCAGCTGAGGGAGGAGAGGCATATGGAGATGGTTTGATGTGAAGACACCAAACCTGGGCTCAAATTAGAGCCCCTCCCTCCTTTCCAGTCCCTGAGCTCAAGGCTGCCTGAGCACCCTGGGTCCCTGGGACACAGTAAAGGGTGTTGAGATGCCAGGTGAGGACACAGGTGTGGCAGGAACTCCAGGCACAGAGTGGCCCAGACCCCTGGCTGGGTACCTGCACCTTCAGGAGTGAGGTCAAGGATAAGAGGGTTTGTCCAAGGGAAAAGTTGGGGCCAGAGTCCAGGAGACCTCTTACCAAGATAGGAGAGGATGGGGGATTGTCTAACTTTGCTGGGGAATTGCCAATCTTCCTCCAGGGTAAAGTGGGTCCCTGGATGAGACACTCTGACAGCAGACACTGCTCAGGGCCCTGGGGACTCCTGGGAGTGGATCATTGTGTCCACAGGCACTGACTGTGCCCCTCCCCAACACCCTCCTGCAGCTCTCCAACAGTCCAGGGTGGGGACTCGGTGGAGGGGCACCAAGAGTGGGTGCTCTCCAATCTCTTCCAGTGTCACACCACCTGTGAAGCTCTCAATCAGCGCAGAGATGAGGTCACCTTCTCTTGCACAGGGAGCTCCAGACCCACAGGAGGTGCCATGGTAAATGTCCCCATGGCCCCAAGGAAGGACCTCCGCTTTCCTACCTGAGACAGCACAGAAGCACCTTCCAGGGGGTCCAACTTGACGATCCTGATCCAAGTCTGTGACCAGAACCTGTGTGATCACCTCTGGGCTCCAGTCTGAGGCTCAGGCTGCAGTTCATCATTAGAGAAACAGACACAACCCCAATGCCACAGAGAGCTCCTTCTCCATGTGGACACATGGTCAAATCCGCACTCTTCTATCCTGTCTGACCCATTGCTCCCCTGTCCCTGCCCATGAGCAACATCAGCTCAGTTTTGGGCTTCTGCTGTCCCTTGTGCTACTAAAGCCAGGGCAGCCAGAACTTGACTCAGTCCATCCTTAGAAAGTAAGTGGAAACATCTGCTTTGGGGTCATTCGTCTCCGAACTCAAACAAAATTCTTTTATACCAAAAAGCAAAATATCTGCTAAGTGGCTGGGTAAGGAGGAGGACAGAAGTGCATCGTGTGTGACTGAGAGAACCAGGTGGCCCGTGCCCAGGGCCCTGTGTGTCTCCTGGTGGCATCCTGGGTTCCCCTGTTATCTCCCTGAGCTCTGAGACCTTATAGAAGCTGGGTCTCCCTGTCCCCTGAGATCAGAGCTCTGCAGGGCCCCTGCATCTCCAGGGCTGGGCAGAGCCTCCCATGGAGGAGAGGCTCTCAGACCCTCGAGTCCTCACTGTCCTAGCTCAGCGTCAGGACCTCCAAGGTGTTTCCCTGTCCAGTAGTTTGGGTGGGAGGATGTCAGATAAACGTCAGTCATTTGGGCATGGATCCTGTAAACTGAAACCTATCACCTGACAGAAAGTTGATTCCCTGTTTTTATTAACATTTCTCTGAGGAAACAATTATTTAGACTCTAATGTCAGAAATATATTGGACAGTCACAAGCAAATAAGGCATCACCAGGCTGACACAGGATGCCAAGGGGACCCATAGCAGTAAGGAAGAGCAGAACACAGATCCCAGACAATGATGCCTCTCATTCTCACACAGGGATCAAAGTTTCAGCCTGTGCAATGGGGGGTGGGGACGGGCAGGAGACCCTCCCACCAGCAACAGCAGTGGCATAAGTTAACCTGTAAGAATGAGCAGTGCACAGGTGTTCCCAGGTGGCCCTGAAATATCTAGTAACAAGCTCTCTGCTCCACGTCCTGTTTTTAACTCTTCAGATGTCATTAGGGATGTGGAAAATCAGTGTCTGGGACCCAATCCACACTGCAGGGACCTACTCAATGTACTGCCTTAGTCAGTGACAGCAGATAACATCCAACTGCAAAAGTCATCCCCGCCAACCCTTGCAGGAGAGCTGGGAGGATCAGGAGGCCTGGGGCATGAGGGCTGGACTAGAGGGGCGCTGTTGCTTGGTCCTGGGAGGACTGGGTTCCTGGACAGGAGAACTAGGAAACTACTTTTCTGAAGGTTGTCTGTTAGGGCAAGCAGTGCCCTAATTGTGTGTCACATGCCATCACCAGGGTCCCCAGGAGCTACATGAGCCCTGAGGTCTGACTCACACCCTTGCTTCACATTCATCTTCCCCTTCAGGAGTTGATTCTACCAGGTGTGCAGACAGACAGTTTCAGGGGGACAGACACACAACAAAAGCCAATATACATGAGGAAACTGGGCCCGTGATTCTTGCTGGACACAAGACAAAAGACCCTTGGAGATGGGAGAGTCTCAGTTGATACAACCAGGCCTGAGCAGGCAGAGCGCTGGGGCTTCCCCATCATGGCCCAGGTCCCTCTGCTCCTCACCCTCCTCACTCCCTGATTTGGTGAAAGAGGGGGACTCTGTTCCTTCAGTGGCTGAGTAGCTCTATCTTCACTGGTCTGTGTGAGTTCCAGCATCTTCTCTTTCCACTCACCCCAGGGGACATCAGGATGACACTGTGGCACCAAGAGAGGAAGCTTATTTGCATGACGCAGCTCCTCCTCCTAGTGGGTCTGGGAGGCAAGAAAAGGCCCCAACACACCTCCTTCCACCCCAAGTGCCTGAGTAGGTCATGTCCTGAGTGGGCCTCCACCATGGCCTGGATGGTGCTCCTGCTCGGGCTCCTCACTTACAGCTCAGGTCAGAGGAAGGGACTCTGTAATCTTGGGGGACACAACAAAGCAGGGTCTTGGGGTGATCTGGTCTCTCATAACAACACCCATGTCTTTCCTGTTGGTTTTAGGTGTGGATTCTCAGACTGTGGTGACTCAGGAGCCATTACTGTCTGTTTCTCCAGGAGGGACAGTCACACTCACCTGTCGCCTGAGCTCTGGGTCAGTCTCTAGTAGTCACTACCCCGGCTGGTACCAGCAGACCCCAGGCAAGGCTCCCCTCATGCTCATCTATGAAACAAAGAAACAACATTCTGGGGTCCCTGAGCACTTCTCTGGATCCATCTCTGGAAACAAAGCCGTCCTCACCATCATGGGCGCCCAGCCTGAGGACGAGGCCGACTATTACTGGCCATGGGTAGTTATACTTACACAGTGAAGTGACCTCATGGGGAAGTGCAACCTAAACCCCTTCTAGTGCTCAGAATGTCTCAGCTTTAGGAACAGAAGGAAAGAGACAGGGTGGAAATGGTCAGTATACCAAGGAGAGAGGTTCCAGGGCCCCATTCCCACGTCCAGTGGCTCCTCTCCATGTGCTTCCTCCAGGCTCCCCCAGGGAGTGCCCATGTGTCCCATGTGACCCTGGCACAATGGGCTTCCTCTCGTCCCCTGTCCCTAGAACCATGGTGGGGTGAGGGATGAGTGCAGACACATTAACCATCAGAGAGACTTCGAGCCTCCACTGCCCTGTGTAATCCTGCCGGTGTTCCAGGAGCTTTAGCAAGATGTACTCGTGTTTTGATTAAGCCTGTGGGCAATGGGAATATTTTATTGGCATTTAAATGAGGGTGTCACTGGGAGCTTTTAGGTAATGCTGGTCCCCTGACTAGGCTGCTGAGTCACAAGGTGTGTTTGTGAGCAAATCAGTTTTTTAACAAGCTCTCTCCTAAAGTATTTTAGGAACACTAAAGTTTTAAATATACCTGTACTTTTATTATAAAATTATTCTTGAACACTTGTGCAAAATGTAATCCAGTTAAATTCTTGGTCACTTTCTCTCCTAAATCAACCTTCATAGATCTGGAACCTTCAGAAACTGGTTTAAAATGTCAGGTCATCAGTGAAAACTGTGAGCTGATTTCTCTTTTCCCTGGTTTCTAAATGGAAAACTACAGCCACAAGTTGAGAAGATTTCCAGGGCTTACATGAATATTGATGCTCTGAGAAGACACCTGTTTAGAAGTGGCTTCCAGAAACACTCCTCCCAGCCCTGGTCCGCCTCCCCTGGCGCAGGGACAGGGGAGGGTCTGCAGGCGGTGTCTCCACTCCTGGTTCCCCAGGGCACCTGGCACTGGGCCATGAGGGGAGAAGCAGAGTATAAAATTGTCCTTTTATTTAGTGTACTCACCTTTGTTAAAAAATCTTAGAAAAAACTTTATTTCAACTCAACACAAAATCAATTTTAAAGAAAAAAGCTTAATATCTGGCATGTTGGAACTATATATATATTTATCTGTGATTGTTTTCTTTCACATTTATGGCATTATGGAATCCTGGACTGGTTCTCAGAATCTAAAAAGAATGTACTGGATATTTCATGAAATTTAAATCCAACCTGCAGTTAGGTAATGTTGTCTTACCAATGTTTGCATCTCAGTTTGTAAAAATGGCACTAGTTTTTCAAGACTGTAATGTTAGAGGAAATATAAGTGATAGTTATGGAAAATTGATTTTTTACTGACAGTTGCTCTGTAAGTGCAAAATTATTACAAAATTAAAGGTTTGAAATAACTCACATGGGAATGAAAATAGACTCCCATTTCTCCTGGGAGGGTGAAGTTCAAGGCCAACCTCTGGTGCAGGGCAAGGCTCCTGAGCAGAGATTCAGCCTTTCACACAGAAACCACGACCACGTGTTTTATGGTCATGTTCATCTATGCTAAGGAAAAAAATATGAAAATATTAATCATGTTTTCTAGCCACTTATTTATATATACCTAATCTCTGTAGAACCAGAAATGTACAGTATCTCATTCATCCAAGGGCTGAAATAAACCATTAGGATTCTATTCCATGAGAATTTCGAGATTGAATTCCTGTGAAGAGCCCCATTGTTCCCACAGTCTCTTCAAGTATAAACTCCTGGCTGTGCAGCCAAAGCAACTCCATCTGGAACCCAATTTTGACTTTTGCTGTCCTTCCCCCCACACTCCCCCAGTCAACACAAAGACTTTGTGCTCCTCCCTGGTCTTTATCTGTCTTTATACCAGCTCTAGTGACAGAACCCAGGGTGCCCCACCCTTAGGTTAAAGACACAATCCTTTCCCACCAGATAAGCTCATTAGTTCAAAGACGCAGCACATAGCCTGGGGGTGGAAGGCACAGGGCAAATCCAAGGGGTCCTGTCTCTTTCCAAAACCCACCTTGAATGTGACTTCCCTTAATGAGCTCCTGATGGGATGATGTTGTCAGTCTCCTTCTCTGGTCTCTGGGGCCAAGAAATCTTATATACACTGGACCTAGTCAATCAAAGCAGAAGTAGACTTCCAGTGTGAAAAGAACAAGGCAGACTTCCTACATTCTCACACTGGAGAACACAGTGGTTTGGAGACCTTGGGTCCTCATTACCTCCCTGTAGACACAGCAGATAGATATAGAGATGTCAAGATTTCAAACAACTACGATATGAGCAAAATGATAGATTGATAGATAGATAGAGGCTCCTAGAAGACCCCTTTTCTCTAGCCAAAGAACCTAGGAACCAGATGCCTAGCCAGAGAAAATCTTTGGGACTACACATACCCCATACCCTCCCAAACTATAGAACCCCTGACATGCACCCCCATCCAAGGTGTGAGCTGTAAGGGCCAGGGTGTTGGCCGGCATTCCCTCCCAGCACAAGTCGACAGTGTCCCTTTGCCAGCTAGGACAGTGTGGGTGCTTCAGTGGAAGGCTGACTCCCTCCCATTAGAAACTCAATAAGCCTTAGCCAGGTAGGGCCAGTTGAAGCTGGTTAGCACTGCAGTTCTCCCGCCCATGACTCTGGTCACCCAGTGGAAACCTGAACTTCAACTTCATCCCTTAGCAATGGGACTGGATGAGGGGGTACAAGCCAGACCTAGTCTGCACTGT
Organism: Phyllostomus hastatus; assembly: GCF_019186645.2. NCBI lineage: Eukaryota > Metazoa > Chordata > Mammalia > Chiroptera > Phyllostomidae > Phyllostomus > Phyllostomus hastatus. The sequence continues at coordinate 441,482 of NW_025334040.1, read as the reverse complement.
TGTGACCTTTGCTTAGAGCTGTGGGAAGCAGAGAGCAGCTAAGCCTTGACCACTCAGTGGCATTCAGAACTCTGAGTAAGGGGTGGGAGACAGGCGAGTGGGCCATGCAGGAGCCCCCAACCCTCCTTGTGTCAGTGCTGCACTGGAGGGACCCAGTAGGGAGCTTGGAGCCCAACCCACTGAGCACAGCACCTCCCCTCCTCCCTGTGCTTCCCTCCCAGAGTCCACAGGGCCTGGCTGTAGGCTCAACACTCACCCTAACTTGAAGGGAAATAGCTGGTGACAGTCACTGCCCTACTGCCCTCAGGAAGGTGTCAGAGCACAAAGTTGGGGAGTCAGTGCTCCACCTTTGCTGGGCAAGAGAGAGCTGAACACACTCCTAAACCTCTGTGCTACAGCTCAGCAGGCAGGCAACCTGGTGAAAGACAGAGGAAATGGGACACAGAGGCTTTTAATGCAGTCTCCAATGTCCTGGAAATGGTAAGAGACACCACTGGTCACATCTAGAACCAGGAAAATGAAAACTTGAACAAACCAAGAAAGTCTACTGTAACCAACACAGAAATGACTCACATAATTAAATTATGTGACAGATTTCTTCAGCAATAGTCATAAAATCCATGTAACCAGCAAATACAGACATTCTTGGAAGAAATGAAAAAGGATAGAAACTCAAATACAAGGGGATATGGTAAAACGACACCAAGTGGAAATGTACAACTAAAAAATACCAAAGATGCAATTTTATAAACCAATGGAGGAATGGAGGATGCATAAACTTTATTGATTATTTTGATTGTTTGTTACGTGTTTATAGATTGATTGTTGAAATGAAAACTAGGCTACAATTCCTACTGCACAGCTCCCACACCATGAGTCATCTGTGAAGGATGTCACCAGGGGGCGCTGTGGGTCTTCTCAGAGCTGCAAGGCCTGAAACCAACCCAAATGGTTCTAATTCATGGATGTGGTCCAGTGCCCACATCCATGGCCTCAGTTAGAGGAGACAGCAGGTGCTTCCTCTCAAGGGGGAGACTCAGAGCTCACAACGAAGCCAGCCTCCTGCTGAGAGTAGAACTATAAACTGGGCCCAGCACCCAGAACTGGATGGTGCTGTGGGCTCCTATTTGCATAATGCCCCAGTAAACACACCCCTCACCCAGGGAGCTGAGGAGGAGATAAAGGGACAGCCAGAGAGCAGCCCCAGCCTGAGGTCAGGCGATTTGGAAAGTGTCCACCATGGCCTGGACTCTGGTCCTCCTGCTCCCCCTCCTCACCCTCTGCCCAGGTGAATATGGATATTAGATATGAGCCTTTGGAGATCCCTCTGCTTTCCTTCCTTATTCTTGACTTTTGACTGTTTTTCTTTCAGGTTCCAGGTCTCAGGGTGTGGTGACTCAGGAGCCCTCACTGACTGTGTCTCCAGGAGGGACAGTCACTCTTACCTGTGCCTCAAGCACTGGAGCTGTCACCAGTGGTCACTATCCATACTGGTTCCAGCAGAAGTCTGGCCAAGCCCCCAGGGCACTGATTTATAATACAAATGGTAAACTCTCCTGGACCCCTGCCCGGTTCTCAGGCTCCCTCCTTGGGGGCAAAGCTGCCCTGACCCTCACAGGGGCCCAGCCTGAGGACGAGGCCGTGTACCACTGCTGGCTGGTGTACAGTGGTGTTCGGCACAGTGAGAGACCCAGAGGGGGAAGCAGGACAGAAACCTTCTCAGCACTTATGATATGGGGATGGCAGGATCAGACACACCAGCTCTCAAGAAGCCTAATGAGAGCCATGCATTGACAAGGGAAGGGAAGGGGAGAAATGAATTCCTATGGGTAGTTGAGGCCTAAAGTGGAGGAAATACACATGATTTGGGAGGAACTTGTTCTGGAAAAGCAACACCCAATTATTTCATAATCCAAAAGGAATAGGAAGAGCCGGATCAGACCTAAGGGCTCTGGTCAAACACCTTCCCCCCAGAAAGGAGTACCTCCCATGGTCTACTTTGCTGGCTCCTTTTATATATCACTAAAGGGCATGTCACTGAGTTGTGAATAATACAACACACACGGGTTGTATAAAAGCAAAAGTATTGAATATCAGCCCTGACTTGTGTGGTTCAGCAGATAGATGCTGGAAGCAAACGACAGGGTCACGGGATCGATTCCCAGTCAGGGCACATGGCTGGGTTGCAGGCAAGGTCACCAGAACGGGGCACACGAGAGGCAACCGCACATTGATGCTTCCCTCTCTGCCTCCCTTTCCCTTTAGTTATAAATAAATAAATAAATAAATAAATAAATAAATAAATAAATAAAATTTTTAGAAAAATTATTGAATATCACCAAGGTCCTCCCAAAAGTTCTCTATGCCAAACCTTTATTAATATCAATATATTATAACCATAATCTATCGGTATATAACTGTACTTCTGAACTTCAATGCACGCTTTCATTTCTATTTCAATATATCCAAAATCGTGATCAAACCTGGTGCTGACAGTTTGGCATGTTATATACTGTTCATGTCGTATAAGAGTTATACAGATAACTTCCCACTGATTAAAAGGGCACACATGTTCGGACGCCTGCTTAATATCATTGTGATTTCTCTGTGATGCAGTGTTACAGTAAAGCGAAGGTTTCTTAGTCAAATAAAGTGACATTACTCCATAATCCATCTTGTTAGTCAGACAACACCCTGTTCATCTGTGCACTTTATGAAGTCAGGGGAGATGCCTGCCATTGCCACTGGGAACCCCCCGGACGCTATCCCTGGCATTTCAGTCCGCAAAGAGGGAGACAGGGAGCATAGCTGCACGTGTCAGAGGGAAGTGTACCAGATCCCTTATCGGCATAACCCAAGTCCAAAATCGTGCCAGTGTCTCTGAGCATGCCCCGGACCTGTGTCTCTCAACTCTAAGGTGGGTAACAACCATCTATGGATCTCATAAAATGTGGGTTCTGATTCATGAGTGTGGAGTGAGGGTGGAATTTCTGTATTTCTAAGAGCTCCCAACCACCCAAAGGGCAAATTCTGTATATATACTTAATAGCAAATATGAGGATCGTACAAAATAAAAAGGAGAACAGCTGGCAGACAGGAGCCTAAGAGGAACCTCTGAGAGAAGAACTAAGGACTTGGGATTAGAGAAAAACCTCCCAGAGCTGCAACCTGGAGCTTCCCTGGGAGGACAGATGCAGAGCTGGGAGAGGCTCCTCTTTGTTTGAGAACAAAGCAAAAGCAAACAGAAGAACTCAAAGACCTCTTCTGCACCTGAACTTCCCTCTACACTTGCCCAATTCCTCTGTGGGCTGTTCTTCCAGTCTTCTCTGAGGGACAGGACCTTCTCCATCTCTGACTGAAGCTTCCCTTCTGAGCTCACCATCCCCCCCCTTTCCCACCATGCCCCATCTCCCTTGGCCCCTCCTCAGAGTGCCGCTGACAGTATTCCAGACTTCTCCTGCTTGGGGCTGGCACATTCCCTTTCCCTTCCCTGACCCTCTCTAATCACATAGCTCTGAAGTCTCCTGACCCTGCTCATTCCCTCTTTGTTTATCTCCCCTGGCTACCTTCTTCTTCTACTTCCCGGGTCTCCCCTCATTTTCCACTCAGTCCAGAAAACCACAAAGCGTGCTAATCTATCCTCATGAATGTTCCCCACTTGGCCCTAGAGCAAGCAGGGGAGGATTCAAGTGGAAAGAGAGGAAACCACATGGCAAACAGCCTGAAGAGGGGCTCGTGGCTGAGCGTGGACTGGGAACCCAGACACCCATCTCCCTGTGTCTGCTTTGTGCTCACAAGCAGCCGTACCCCCACTAGGGCCCCAGGGGACTCACTGAGCACACAGCCTCTCCATCTCCAAACAGGCCGGCCTCAACAAGAAGGGCTGAACTCTGTGTCCTACGTGGACAAACACAAACATAGGTAGCAGGACAGAGTTGCACTGAGTCCCCTCCATCCCCAGGATTGAGGTGGGGGGCAGGGGAATGAGACAGCATGGAAGCTGTTCTTCCCGAGACTTGTGGTTCCACCATGACCTGGACCCCTCACCAACCTCTCTCACTACACAGGTGGCAGGAGACTCGGCATCAGGATCTGGCTCGTTCACCCTGTGTCTCTCTCCCAAGTGTCACGAGCCCACACTGTTGGAGGCTGTGGCTACACCTGTCACCACCTCTTCTACTGGAAACTGCACCAAGGTGGGTCTTGGGACTGAGTCCTGGAATAAACAAGGACCAGGCGATGCCCACAAACCTCTGGACTGTAGAAGCAAATACCAGCCTGCAGGGGACCTGGCCTGCTTTTCAGGCTACGGTGTCTGGCAACACAGCCTTGCAGAGCACCTCGGGGCTCCACCCAAAGCTGGTTGTCACAGTGAGGCCCTACACAGCCTCCCACAGAGTTGCAGCCCGCAGGGAAGTGAGACAGGAACTTGTGGGACCAGCCAACACTGTGACCCTGACTGTCGCACCTGACACCCATGGTGGGGACAGCACATGTGCTAGTTTGAGCCCTAACTAGGCCCTAGCACTCAAGTCAGGACGGCTAGCTCAGGAATGCAGCCTCATCCTCCCAAGCTTGGCCCTAGAAGGGCACCCTTGTCAGCCTGCATCAAAGGCCCTGGAGACAGAGTCTGGGTTGGGCCGGTCCGAACAGGGACAGAGTCCAGCTGGGTCAGACCAGGGAAACAATAGATACAGAGGTCTGTCCATCCTTAATGTTTTCCTGAACAGGTACTGTGTGTCAGGCTCAGGTCTGCGGCTCAGGGTACAGCACTGTCCAGACAGGCCAGACAGGCAGGGTCTCCTCCTCAGGACACCATACAGGGAAGCCAGAGTCAACGTGTGGTAGGAATAAAGCATATCATGCGGTGTGACAAGAGGGGACATGAACAAGCAAGGAGTGGACACGAGGAAGCCATTAGAGGTTTGTAAGGAAGGAAGAGATAGAAGGTGACGTCAGCTTTATCAGAAGTCCAATTTCTAAAACGGTGAAAGGGGAGGTGCAGCGTGAAGGCGGGCGGCCCAGGTGGGGGACGGTGGCATCACCCAGAGGAGACTGATGTTGCTGTGGAGATGGGGGGAGTGAACAAGGGAAGGCCCACATGGGGCAGGGTGCTGGGATGGTACCTTGATCCCACCCTGTGACAGACACATTAGCAACACCTGCCCACCGTGGTTGAAGGTTGCCATGGGGACACTGTCCTTCAGGACAGCACTGAAACTCACTGGACCATCGCGGCCCTTCACTCCAACTCACAGAGATTTACCTGAAATGTCACTTTTTCACCAGGAGAGGAGCTGGCTTCTTGCTATTGACTTATGGTGCTGAGGTTCTGGGCCATGTGTGTTGGGGTGCAGGGACGTTCTTGGGGTACACTTAACACTGAACAGGCTGCTTGTCCGCAGTTAAAGCACAGACTTACTTCTGACCCTACAGCAGGGAGGGGGCGGTGTGAGTAGCTGCTGGACAAGGCTAGCAGGGGACTTAGGGTTGAGGCTCAACTCAAGCAAGATACTGGAAGTGTCATTGTGGGCCAGGACCCTGGTGGCAGCCCCGGCTCTGGGGGCAGGGAAAAATGGATCAATGGCAAAACTCAATACCAGTGCAAAGACAGGACTCTGTGTCTGTGCAGGGAAGGGTGTCCAGCTCCTCTTATCTGCCTCCACACCTCCTCACCCACATCCCTGTCATCCCCACTGCCTCCTCCCAGGGCAGGGTTCCCAGGGGGTGGGCTCTCTGCTGCTCACATGGCTTCAGGAGGCCACACTCTCTCCAGACCCTGAGACACTGTCCTGAAATGCCCTCATCTGTTTTGAAGAAATCAGTGTGGTGCGTCCTGCTCCTCACTCACTCACTCACTCACTCATCTCCCTGTTGCACCAAAAGCAATGTGTCCACAAGAGGGAGCAGAACAGCCTGGGGTTCAGAGAGGAAGTAGACACCTGTGGGGACCACACCCCCAAGGCACCCTAAGACCAGAGGGTCCCAGGGATATGAAGCACAAAATGGGGAGTGTGGTCAAAATGCTGCCTCAGTGGGAACGGGGCCCCGTGGGGACTGGGAACATCACGAGAAACACTTTGTAAAGGATCTAATTGTCTAACCACTCCTCTGTGCACCAGAAATCAATACAAAATAATGTCGGCAGTAACTAGATCAGGGTTAATGAAGACTGGAGAATATGAAATGAGGGTTTCTAAATGGCATTATAGAAAAAGACTTCTCTAAAAGAGTGGACTGCCATTCATAATAATATTCTTTTTTATCAATCCTTGTGTTGATAATATTTATAAAATTAGACAAAATTATCTTAATTTCCTCAAAAGTCATTGGTGTTGCCAGCATCACAGTCAAGGGTAAGTGAGAACCAGCAGGAGGAACCACAAACACAAGGTGTGAGCTCCTCCCAGGGCTGCGTTCTCATGGCAAAGGCAGGAAGAGAAAGCCAAGGCCTGGCCTTGGGGCTGGGGACCCAGCAGGAAGCCCTCACAACGACAACAACAGCAAAAAGAACACCAAATGTTTCCACCTGAAAGAATCACTCAAATAGAACTATGACCAGCTATGAACTAACGGGGCTCCCTAAGGATCTTTAAACCTCAAAAGTGACTCAGAGTGGTCAGGTACCACCAACAGACCCAGGGACCTGACAGAAGGAAACTCAACTATCATGTCATCTTTTACCATCTGGGAACACAGCATTTCAGGTAACTCCATGGAGGTCATTAGTGACCTGAAAAAATTAATGATTCATCCCAGAATCACAGAGGGGACCTGATCCATCTACTGCCCTGGGTGGTGACATCAGAAAGACCCAACTGCAAACAGCAGAGCCCTCCCAGGACAGCTTGGGGTGTGAGATGAGCTACAGGATGTGCTTTCTGAGACCAGCAGGGGGAGCTGGTGGACTGCGCCTGAGAGCTCTCTGTGGCTCTTGCACAGCTGGGCAGGCAGTGTCCTCAGTGAGGTGTGACTGTCCTGCACCCGGTCCCCAGGAGGCACATGAGCACTCAGCTCTGACTCACACACATGCCTCATATCTTGGCCTCCTCCCCTCATGCAGTCATTGTCCAGGCCTGATTCACAGGACAAGGTAAATGGACAATCACACAATGAAAATTAATTTCCTTGAAAACAACGTGCCCTACGGTTGTTCCTGGGCATAGGGTAGGAAACGCCTAGGCAGGGAAAGTCTCAATGTCAACAATGAGGCCTTAGCTAATAGAGCTCTGGGGCTTCCCCACTATGGCCTGGATACTTCTGTCACGTCCTCACTCACTGCAGAAGGAGTTTGCTCCTGGGACCCTGAGAGGATACGTGGGGGGAGGCACTGGCACTGCCTTTTCCTGCTGCCATCGGGGCGCAGCTGCTGGGTCATCCCATTAATTCTGTCACCTTCTAGCCCTGCTTCTGGTCCTGGATTGGATGGTGTTGTCCTTGCCACAGAAAGAGAGACAATGTCACCTAAATTAATGTTTTTATCCTAGCAAATAAAGTAACCTTAACACAAAAGAATTATTGGACAATTACTCCAAGTATCTCACTTTTTATTATAGCTGATATTTTCACAAACTACTCAACACATGAGCAAGAAGAATGCATGTCTCATAAGAAAACTTCCCCATTATTTGCAGGAAGGATTTAGGCTGAGGCTAGAATATGTCACCTCTCTGGGTGACGATGCACCTGGAATTTGGGGACAGCAGATGTGAAGAGGCCAAGGTCTGCCTGCAGCAGGGTGTCTCTCAGAGGTGAAAGTACCTCATGAAGGAAAGTGCTCCCTGAGTCAGGCTGTGTCCCTCAGGACCCACAGTTGGCACCACTCTGTGTCCTTCATATGGAGGAGGGGCTCCTGGGGTTCTGGGAATGTCCCCACACCCAGCCTATCATTCCCTCCATCCCACACTGGCTACTAATCCTTGAAAGGACACATGGTGTCTGGGGAAAGCCTGACACATCTGTACCTGTGGCAAAACTCAGGATCATTTGCTGCTACACTTGCAAATGTATTGATGAGAAAATTGGTAATAAATGTTTTCACCTTTTTCTGCCATCCTTTCAGTGGTCATTTCTTACTAGTCTGTCCTTTCTCGTTCATTTCAATGGTCTGCAGTGACACTGTGTCCACACAGCCTTGGTCGGCTCCTTCACTGAGGCTGCTGGGTCAGAGCTGAGTGAGGGGAGACCCCGTTCCTTCACTCCCCACACGCAAACTCGGTTTCCCTGAGGACTCCCTGGGGAAGGAGGCAGTGTCTGCTAATAAGACAAGAATGGTTTTTACTGCAGAAGAAAGAAATGTTCTAATCTAAGAAACGTGGTGAGATTTGAGATGAAATAGATCACTGGGGCCAGAGGTAAACCCAGTCATCTCATCATGCAGGCGACAGAGAATTCACAAAGACTTAACTTTAAGGCCACCAGGGATCTGGGGGAGCTGATTTAATGACAGAGATCAACACTGTGCATTCAGGGCCTTAGTCACTGTGCAGTCATTGGTGTTGGGAGGCAGCAGCACTTGTCTCTTTCCACATCTCCCCAGGGGACATCAGGGTGACACTGTGTCAGGACAAGACAGAGGGAACTGATTTGCATGAAGCACATGCTCCTCCCAGTGGTTCTGGGAGGCATGAAAAGGCCCCAAGGACACCTCCTTGCACCCCAGGAGCCTGAGGAGGCCGTGTCCTGTGAGTGTTCCCACCATGGCCTGGACGGTGGTCCTGCTTGGGCTTCTCTCTTACAGCTCAGGTCAGAGGAGGGGACTCTGCATTCTTGCGGGACACCCCTAGGGATCTTATGGTGTCCTAGTCACCCATAACAACACCTATATCTTTCCTGTTGGTTTTAGGTGTGGATTCTCAGACTGTGGTCACCCAGGAGCCGTCAATGTCTGTTTCTCCAGGAGGGACAGTCACGCTCACCTGTGGCCTTAGTTCTGGGTCAGTCTCTAGTGGTAATGACCCTGGCTGGCACCAGCAGACCCCAGGAAAGGCTCCCCGCACACTCATCTACGACGTAAACAACCGGCCCTCTGGGGTCCCTGAGCGCTTCTCCGGGTCCATCTCTGGGAACAAAGCCGTCCTCACCATCACGGGGGCCCAGCCTGAGGACGAGGCCGACTATTACTGTGCTCTGGATATGGGTAGTTATACTTACACAGTGATGTGACCCCAAGGGGAAGTGCAACCAAATCTTCCTCCTGTGCACAGAATGGCTCAACTTTAGTGAAAAGGAAAGGGAGAGGGTGGAAATGGTCAGCACAGTAAGGGGAGGGGCTCCAAGGCCCCATTTCCATGTCCAGTGGCTCCTGTCTGCATGCCTCCAACAGTCTCCCCCCGGGTGTGCCCATGTGTCCCATGTGACCCTGGCACAATGGGCTTCCTCTCCTCCCCTGTCCCTAGAACCCTGACGGAGTGAATGCTGAGGGCAGACACATTAACTATCAGAGAGTCTCAGAGCCTCCACTGCCCCCTAGAATTCTGATGACAGTCCTAGGTTGGCCCAGTAGCAATGGAAAATCACTTCGGGAAACTCCCTGCTGACTCTACCCAGGACACACAGATGCCGGGCTAGGATTGGGGTCTGGGGTTAATCCTATCTGTCATAACACCATGCAGGTTTAACTTGGCCTGCCAAGATGTCTCAAGAACAATGGTCAGCAGAAAGGGCACCCAGCAACCAGCTCTAGCCAATCAAATGATGACACCCCAACCAGCTACCCTTCGTGGGTTTTTGTGCTTAAAAACCCTGCCCTAAGAACGATGGAGCGAGTCCCAACCTCCCTGGGTTGGCTCCACTTCCCCTCCTATTCCCTGCTGATAGGCTCTGCTCCTTAGCTTGTTGCGTCCACTGGGTTTCTTGAGCGACTGCGACCTAACACCTGTCTGTATCCCAGGAGCTTCGAGAAGTTATGTTCTCATCTATTGACTTCAGCCTGTGGACCATGTGAATATTTTATTATCATTTAAATGAGTGTGTCACTGGGAGCTTGCAGGTGATCCTATGTCTTTCACTAGGCCTGCTGAGAGAAATCTGTGTTTTATTGAGAAAAATCTGTTTTTACAAGCCCACTCTAAAGTTTTTCCAGAATGCTAAAGGCTGAAATATACCTGCACTTCTATTAATATAAAATTATTCCTGATCACTGGACATCATAGAACACAGGGCTTGACTTTCCCTACTGTGTATTCTGGAGAGGCTGACATCTGAAATACTTATATTTGCATATTTGCACTTCGCACAGACCAGAACTCTTTCTGGCAGCGAAAAGAAGTACGGTAATTATGCACCCCATGATTGATTGAAAGTGTTTACACGTTAGACCCTGGATGTGTGGATAGAGACAGACACCTGGTGAGCTGTAGAAACCAGCTGGGGTCTCAGAGCTTTGGGCCATGACCAAGAGGGGGCACTGGTACACCACCCTGGAGCTTCTAAATAGTTGTTCAGTGAGGATCATTCAGTCAAAGGGATCTGGGCCTTGGGGCTGGGCACTGTGCTCACTGACCTGAAATCAGCAGCTGTGTCCTTCCAGGCCTGGCAGAGTCTCCTGAGCTGAGACCTTTGTGTGGTCTCAGCAGGTGCTTCCTTCAGGGCTCTTGCCAGGGATGAAGCCAGCCCCCATCCTCTGTCTGGGGTGTGAGCTGAGCACCAGCACCAGGGCTGAGGAAGGGGCTGGGCAGTCCATGATGGACACACATTTGCATGGCCAGCCCCTCCCCTGGCAGAGGGTGGGGAGAAAAGGAGCCCCACTGTGGGCTCAGGGGCTGTGTGCACCATGGCTGGACTCCTCTGCTCCTGGTGCTCCTCTCTCACTGCACAGGTAGGGACAGGATTCTGGGTCCAGGATAGCCATTTACCTTGCATGTTCCTTCACTTGAACAGACCCTTGAGGAACTTTAACCTGAGTACCTGCTCCATCAACCATGAATGTGCCTGTTTATAGGTCCCCTCTGCCAGCCTGTGCTGACTCAGCCCCTCCCTCTCTGCATCCCTGGGAACATCAATGAGATTCCCATGCACCCTGAAAAGAGGATTTAATGTTGCCGACTACAACACAGACTGATACCAGCAGAAACCACAGAGCGCCTCCCAGCATCTCCTGTCTGACCTCCCAGATTCAGACAAGCACCAGGGCTCCTGCCCCTGCAGGTGCTTCTCTGGATCCAGAGACACCTCAGCCAGTACAGGGTACCTGCTCATCTCCGGGCTGCAACCTGAGGACAAGGCTGGCCTTGCTGTTGTGTCTATTACAGCAGCCCTGATGCTCACACTCTCTGGGAGTCTAAAGGCTCTAAAGGTTGGTGAGAATGAACACCCCTGTGCTCCCCCTGCCAGGGAACCTCAACCCTGCTCTGCTGGGATCATGTGTCCCTCACAGGTGACTTCTGTTGTCACTTCTGCAGACAGGACTTGAGTTTCCTCTAAACAGCAGAGTGACTTTTCCCTCATCTCTGAATTACACTGACTGTCACCACTATGTTCCAGCTCTCCTGTCTCAGAGGCAGAGTTCTTTCAGAGAGAAACATCTCCCAGTGGAGACGCTACAGGTGCAGACAGTGGTTGGTGCCAGCCGTGCCTAGCTCTGATTCAGGGGAGACTCAGTGATGTTTCCTCTCCAAATACTTTAACTGGGGTTTGATATGAAACACCAGCATGAAAAAATGAATATCAGCGTACACCCTAGCAGTGAACCATCAACAATGAAGAATAGAACTTAAAAACTAACAATAAAAATTTTAAAACTATAGTGGCATCAAAAATGAAAAATACTTAAAGAGAAAACTAAAAAGGTGAAAGTTTTGTAGCAATGACAGATATAAACTGTTCTTGAGATACATGAAGAAGACTGAAATGAATGAGCGCACATTTAGTTTATTGTCAGACACACCATATAAATCATCCCCATACGAACGTGTACATTCTTGGAGATGATTTGAGTGACTTCCACTTGTAATGAATGGCCAGGTGGGAAATCTCAGTGAAGAAGTGGAAACTGACAAAATCATAGGGCCCTGGGAAAACACTGCTCCATGTCCACGTGACCTGCCTGCATCTGAGGGAGGAGAGGCATATGGAGTTGGCTTGATATCAGAAGACCCAATCAGGGGGTCAAAACAGAGCTTATCCCACTCTCTGAGTGCCAGAGGTCAAGGCTGCCTGAGCACCCCGGGCCCCAGGGAAACAGTACTGAGCGGTAAATGCCAGGTGAGGGCAAAGGTGTGGGAGAACTCCAGGCACAGCGCAGCCAGGATCCCTGGCTGGCTACCTGGGCCTTTGGGTGTAAGGTCATGGACAGGAGGGTTGGTGTAGGGGAACAGAGTGATGGGGCAGCAGGTGAGGGTGCTACCTAATTTGTTCCTGTGTCACACCCCGAGGGAAGCTCCTAATGAGCCCAGATTTGAGGTCACCTTCTCCTGCCCAGGGGTGCACAGACCCACTGCAGGTGCCATGGGAATGGTCCCCAGGGTCCCCAGGTAGGGCCCGAGCTTTCCTACCTGAGACAACACAAATAACCTTCCAGAGGTTCCAGCTTGCCAGTCCTGATCTAGTTCTGTCACCAGATCCAATATGATCACCTCTGGGCTCCAGTCTGGGGCTCAGGCTGAAGCTCATCCTTACAGAAGTAGACACAACCCCAATGCCACAGACAACTCCTGCTCATGGGGACACGTGATCAAACCTGTCCCCTCCTCTCCTGTCTGACCCATCACTGCCCTGTCCCTGCCCCTGAACCAACACCAGCTCAATTTGGGGCTTGTGCTGTCCCTTGTGCTTCTAAAGCCGGGGGTCTGTCCCTCGACTCCATCCATCCTTAGAAAGTAAATGGAAACATCTGCTTTGGGGTCACTGGTCTCCCAAAAGAAACATAATTTTTTTGTAACAAGCAGCAGAATTCTGGCTCAGCAGTTGAATTGGGAGGAGGACAGAAGTGCATCCTGTGTGACTGAGAGAACCAGTGACCAGGGCCTGGTGTGTCTCCTGGTGCCAGCCTGGGCTCCCCTGATAACTCCCTGAGCTGGGACTTACAGAAGCTGAGTCTGCCTGTCCCCTGAGATCAGAGCTCTGCAGGGCCCCTGCATCCCTGGGACGGGGCAAAGCCTGCAATTGAGGAGAGGCTCTCAAACCATCGAGGGCTCACTATCCCAGCTCAGCCTCAGAACTACCAGTGCGTTTCCCTCTCTAGTACTTTTGGTGGAGGATGTTGGATAAAGGTCAATTCATTTGGGTATAGATGCTGTAACTCCAGCGTCATTTGAAAACAAAGACTTGATTATCTGTTTTGTAATAGCTTTTGCACTGAAGAAAACAGTAATCAGGCTCTAATATCTGAAATATATTAGTCAGTCACAAGAAAATAAGACATCACCAGGCTGACAGAGGAGGGCCAATAATGACCCAGAGCAGTATCGAAGAGCAAACACACGATCCCATATAACAATTGACCCTCTCCACAGCCACAACAGGTACATAAGTTAACCTGTAAGAATAAGCAGTGCACAGGTGTTCCCAGGTGGCCCTGAAATATCTAGTAACAAGTTATGTGCTACATGGTCTGTATATAACCCTTTAGAGGTCACTAGTGATGTGGAAAATCAATGTCTGGGCCCAATCAACACTGCAGGGACCTACTCAATGTACTGCCTTAGTCAGTGATACCAGATAACATCCAAGTAGAAAAGTCATCCCTCCCTGCCCCTTGCGGGAGAGACCTGAGGGGTCAGGAGGCCTGGAGAATGTGGGCTGTGAAGACAGTAGGGGGTGCTGTTGTCTGGTCCTGGGAGGACTGGGTTCTATGACAAGAGAATTAAGAAAATTCTCCTGTGAATCTTGTCCGTTTGGGCAAGCAGCATTGACACTGTGTGTGACTTTCCATCACCAGGGTCCCCAGGAGCTACATGAGCCCTGAGGTCTGACTCACACCCTTGCTTCACATCCAGCTCCCCCTTCAAGGACTTGTTCCTGCCTGATGTGCTGACAGACAGTTTCAGGTGGACAGACACACAGTAGGAGCTAATCTGTATGAAGAAGCTCAGCCCATGAGTCTTGCTGGACACAGGCCATGACACCCTTGGAAATGGGAGAGTCTCAGTTCCCAAAACAAGGCCTGAGCAGGCAGACTTCTGGGGCTTCATATCATGACCCAGATCCCTCTGCTCCTCACACTTCTCACTCCCTGATTTGGTGACAGAGGGCGACTCTGCTCATTCAGTGCCTGAGTCACTCTATCTTCACTGGTCTGTGCAAGGTCCTAGCATCTGCTTTGTTCCACATCTCCCCAGGGGACATCAGGATGACACTGTTGCACCAAGAGAGGAAGCTGATTTGCATGAAGCATCTCCTCCTCCTAATAGGTCTGGGAGGCAAGATAAGGCCCCAAGGACACCTCTTTCGACCCCAGGAGCCTGAGGAGGCCGTGTCCTGTGAGTGTCCCCACCATGGCCTGGATGGTGCTCCTGCTCGGGCTCCTTGCTTACAGCTCAGGTCAGAGGAAGAAACTGCATTTTTGGGGGACACAGCAAAGCGCGGCCTCAGGGTGATCTTGTATCTTATAGCAACATCCGTGTCTTTCCTGTTGGTTTTAGGTGTGGATTCTCACATTATGGTGACCCAGGAGCCATCACTGTCCGTGTCACCAGGAGGGACAGTCACACTCACCTGTGGGTCTAGCTCTGGGTCAGTCTCTAGCAGTAGTTACCCTAACTGGTTCCAGCAGACCCCAGGCCAGACTCCCCGTATACTCATCTACAGCACAAACAACCGGCCCTCTGGGGTCCCTGAGCGCTTCTCTGGATCCATCTCTGGGAACAAAGCCACCCTCACCATCACGGGGGCTCAGCCTGAGGACGAGGCCGAGTACTTCTGTATTCTGTGGCACAGTGACCATTACCACAGTGTCAGGTGCAGAGGAGGAAGTAAGACATAAACTCTGGGTTCAGCCATAGCTCTGCTCCTTCCCGTGTATGCAAAGTTGAACAGAAGCTCTAGAATATGTGTGTGATGAGTGAGAGGTGTGAACCTCTGGATGTCAGAATGCAAAAAACCACCCAGACAGCCTGTGCCCCACATCCTGCTGCTCATGCCCTCTGCCCCCTTGTGTGACCTCTGCCTTGAGTGTGGGCTGCCCTGTGTGGGGACTGAGACAGAGGCTGTCAGGGGACAGTGAGAAAGTGTGAGCCCACCCTCTGGAGGTCCAGTGGGAGCTTGTTTGGGCTGCACTTGGATAGGTTGTATGAGGACAAACTCTCAGTTCAAGATCTCTTCCAGACACTGTCACCCAGTTGTGGAGAGCCCAGCAACTTCCCGGAAAGAGGGACAGAGACAAGAATGAGTACTCTGGAGATGTCACTCAGCAGCTCAGTAGGGGTCTCATGATCAGAGAGCTGCAAGGGCAAGAGCCCTGTGAGGACAGTGGTGGCTCCAGGGTTGGCCTTGTCAGTGGTGAGTGGGTGGGGAGCACAGGAGTCAGGGTGTGCAACACAGTTGGGGTCCAAATGGCTGAGAATAATCTCCTTCTCATGCCATTTCCCTCATCTGGGTGTGCAAAAATTAATTTAACTCTCAGAATCCCAGCCTGCTGTGAAGAGGTGATAACAGAAAAACCAACAAGCAGAGGTCATCAAATATGCAGACTCTCAGTGATGCTGATTCTGACTGGAACATGCAAGGAAGAGAACAGAGCACACCGCCAGCTCCGTGGGGCGAGGGGAGTGGATGGAGGGATGGAGCAAAAATGAAAACAAGAGAGAATTCATGGACACCAGCAATAGTAAGATAACTGTGGGGTTGGGAGGGGTAGAAGAGGGTATGAGATGGATAAATTCTAATGGAAAGAACACAATGAAGTAAATTTTTATAAATGTAGCTCTTGGAGACATTTACAGTGTGTTAGCCCAGGACCAGGGGCCACTGCCCACTGCTTCGCTGGTTGCAAGTCTCATGGGGGCACACTAAGTTTGGGAGAAAGAGCAGAGACATAAGGATCCAGTGAGATGGCCCCAGGGATCCTTGTCCTGAGGGTTTTTATCTCAGAGGGGTCTTAACAGAATATTCATTAACTTTCCAGGTGTCGTGCAATGTATGATTCATCAAAATGCACATATACAGGGGCAGGATATTTTCTGGTGAGTTTTATTTTTAAGAACATATTGACAAGAGACCAGGACAATTGCTGATCTGCCCCAGGATAGTCTGCCACGGGTGACCCTTTTGCTCCACGTGTTCTTAGTGACGTATCATAAAAGCTGGTGATTCACTAGCTGGCTGTACTTGGTCAATCTGTTTCACCTTGTTTAATATTTTTCTCTTCAATTCCCATATTCCACTTGTCAAGCAATTTCCCTAACTCCTTACCAACCTCTCTCAGGATCCACCTCAACAGGTTACCCATCATGGTAGCTGAACAGCACCTGTGGTGTATAAAAGTCTAACCTGTGACTATGGACATGGTGCTCTGTCCTGACCTGCAGCATAGTCTGGACCCCAGCACCACAAGGGGAGCAGAGGAGAGACCACTCCTTCTGTCAAGGCTGGGGTCCACGTGGGGCGTCTCTGCCTCCATTTCCTGCAGTGCTGGCCTCTGTGGGCTCTCACGTTGCTGCAGGGAGATGAGGAATATTTATTCCAGGAACACATGAGAAATCCTAACATTTCCAAGGTCAGCTCCACTGGGACCTATACATGAAGAGAAAAGTTACCAACCTGGCAGGGACAGTTGACTTTGATTATCAAGACGTGGTGGGGCTGCTTTCACAGAATGGGGATGAGAAGTGCTGAGCTTGGCTTTGGAGAGTCTCTCCTCCCCGATTGGGATGGGAAAAGAACAGCTACAGCAACAACAAACACGTCCTCAGAAGGAAGTGGATTTGACCATTAACCCTTCGAGGAGAAGGTTCTGACCCACCCTGCGAGGTAGCCACCTGGACCTGGTGGTTAGAAAGGGCAGGGAATCAGCACCGGAGGGGGAAGGAGAGGACAAGCAGCATCCATATTGCTCGAGACACACCTAGCAGCAGATGCTACAGTTCTTGCCATGGTTGAGCCCTTGAAACCTGCCCAAAGGTCCTGCAAGAACACCTTATGAGACAGATGACAGAAACTGGTGGATCTACATGGTATAGGGGTGGATCGTAGGGGATGGCGCACTGTCCTGCTGTGATTGCTTCTTCCAAGACAGAGTGTCCTTGCCCAGTGGCAGAGGGTTGTCATCCAACTGCTCTGAGCAGACACTGCCAGAGTCTCAATTTGGATAAGAGACCCCCTATGGTCTCCCAGGGAAAGGGCACTCAGGATGTGAGCTGAGAGATGTGAAGAGTGTAATGAAATGAGACTCAGATGTTCAGGGTTAAGAATCAGTTGCAAACAGGATCCATTTGTGTTTTTTACGGACTACCGATGGGAAAGTGAGGCAGGAGACAGGCATCAGTTCACGGCAGGCCCCCAGATACCTTGAATCAGACAGTAAAGATTTTTATTTAATCATGATAGGGAGGCAACGATTTGGAGTTTTACAATCGGAGACAGGCTTCATCGTATGTATGCATTTCAACTATCACTGTGACGATAATGCCAAAAATTAAATAAAGCTGGGTGCACAGCACCGGACAGAGATGGGTGCGTGGCCCTGGTAAGTGAGACGGGACATGCACAGAATCCCTGGAGCCCTGCAGCGGGGCCAGAGGACCAGGACGCACTGTGGGAGGCCCTTCAGTCCAACACTGTCCTTCCTTTGTGAGGCTCCTGTCTCTCGGCCATCAGGGGTTGCCTCCAGATCTGAGGGGGATCCCAGGCCAAGTGGGGATTCCAGCCACGTGGGGACATTTGTGATGACAGTGACTCTGTTCCCTGTGACTTTTCCTGCTGGTGTAGAAGCTCCATGAGAACTGAGATTGTAAATGTTTTTGTGTTTTGTTATCAATGTATCTACAGATCCAGAACACAGGCTGGCATGAAGGACAAACTCAAACATGTTTGTTGAGTGAATATGTCTGGGCGCCTAAATGTGTGATCTGGGAAAAGGAGCAGATCTGAGGCCCATAGAAAGACTTCTGCTTTTGGGCATTTTGGCATTCAGGTTCTGAGTTAGTTCTAGAGGAAGTGTGAAACATTTGACCCCAGAGTCTGAAAAGCAGGAAAGTGCCATGAATGTGAGTCCTCAGCTCCTTAATTAACCATGTAGGTGAGGTACTGGCCCCAGGGCTGGGGAAGGGGACAGTGCCAGGGACCTGGGTCCAGGGCCTCAGGCAGAGAAAATGGAGAGGCTGTGATGAGTCACCAGGACCTGAGTGAAGAACCACAGTGTCAGGGAGATGGCAGGGGAGGCTGAGGACGACAGATGCCCTCCGAGAGCCAGTACAGTGCTGAGTACAGGACAGTTGGGTGAATGTGCACTGCTGTCTCCCTTCACTAAGGTCCCATAACATAATCATTTGTCCACACATGTTATCTACAGAGAACTACGTGACCCATGAAACTCTAGTATACAGCTCCACATCCCCAATCCCATAAAAACCATGATGGCAACATTCTTGAAAGAAGTGAAGATGGGTTTGTGTGCTCTGCATCCACAGAGGAGAGGCTTCTGCAAAGCGAGGTGAGGGCAAAACAGCCAGAAATGAGGAGGTGAGAATTTCTGTCACAGTCTGGATTTCATTCCTCCCAGCGTGTGCTTCCGTGATCCTCAGACCTGCATGATGAGGACCCATTGTCCATCCCTGACTTTCATCAGCTCATCAGTTCCATCGCTCAGCACTTGGGAACATGGAACACAAGTCAGTGCTGTGACAGCAGTGGATTTAATGCACAGGAGTTTCAGAACATTAAAACACATGTACATAAAAAAGAGTATATATGCATAGTATATGCATGACTAGGACAAAATGTGCAAAATAAATGTGGCAGCATATGCAGAATACTGCAAATACAGAAAAAGAAAAATCGATTCTTGATGCAAAGAAGTATATACACTGGTAAATGCTAAGCACACCAATGTGTTAGTTCTTCACAAATCCCTGGACATTCTCTGTTCCCTATCAAAGTTCTAAGGCTTTGCCCTGATTTGAATATGCCACCAGCCTCACTTTCTGGAAAATTCTTTTCACACTCGTTTGACTCTGCTCCTCTTGTGTGACCCTGTACTTCATGGAACACAGGGGTTAACTGTTTCTCCTGTGTATTCTGGGACACTGACATCTGGAATAGTGATTTGTACATGTTCTTCATTCCCGCAGACCAGAACTCTTTCTGGGAGTGAAAAGAAGTAGGGTAATTACCCACCACATGATTGATCAACAGTATCTACACATGAGACCCTGGATGTGTGGATAGAGACAGCCACCTGGTGAGCTACAGAAACCAGCTGGGCCCTCAGGGCTTTGCCCAGGATCAGCAGGTGGCAATGGTAGACCACCCAAGAACCTCTAAACACTTGCTCAGTGAGGATCATTCTCTAAAAGGAATGGGGGCCTGGGGGCTGGGCACTGTGCTTACTGATGGAGCTCACTGATGAAGATACAGTCACTGTGTCCTCAGGCCTTGTAGAGTCCCCTAAGCTGGGATTTTTGTGTGGCCTCAGCAGGTGCTTCCCCCTAGAGCTCTTCCTAGGGATAAAGCCAACCCCCATCCTCCTCAGTTGTAGCCTAGGCTGAGCTCCAGCACCAGGGCTCAGGGAGGGGCTGGACAGCCCTTGGATGGACACACATTTGCATGGGCAGCCTCTCCCCTGGCATGGGATGGGAAGAAAAGGAGGCCTGGGCAGCCCAGCCCCACTGTGGGCTCAGGGACTCTGTGCACCATGGCTGGATTCTTTTCCTCCTGGTGCTCCTCTCTCACTGCACAGGTAGGAACAGGACTCTGGGTCCAGAACAGCCATTTACCTTGCATGTTCCTTCACTTGAACAGAGCCTTGAGGAACTTTAACCTGAGTACCTGCTCCACCAACCAGTAATGTGCCTGTTTTTAGGTCCCCTCTGCCAGCCTGTGCTGACTCTGCCCCTCCCTGTCCGCATCCCCAGGAACATCACTGAGACTCCCATGCACCCTGAGAAGTGAATTTAATGTTGGCGGCTACCACACAGACTGGTACCAGCACAAGTCATGGAGCCCTTCCAAGCATCTCCTGTCCCACCTCCCGGACTCAGGCAAGCAGCAGGGCTCCTGGGCCTGCAGGAGCTTCTCTGGATCCAAAGACACCTCGGCCAGTGCAGGGCACCTGCTCATCTCTGGGCTGCAGCCTAAAGATGAGGCTGGCTTTGGTATTGAGTCCATTACAGCAGCCCTGATGCTCACACCCTGCTGAGAGTCACAGGTTGGTGAGACTGAAGGCACCTGTGCTCCCCCTGCCAGGGAACCTCACCCCTGCTCTGCTGGGATCAAGTTTCCCTCACAGGTGACATCTGTTGTCACTTCTGTAGACAGGACTTGAGTTTCCTCTAAACAGCAATCTGGCCTTCCCCTCATCTCTCATTTAGACTCACCATCACCACCATGTCTCAGCTGTTCCTGTCTCAGTGTCAGAGAGTCCTTTCCAGGAGAACCATCTCACAGGGGAGATGCTGGAGGTGCGGACACTGGTTGGGATCGGCCGTGACTGGCTCTGAGACCAGGGGAGACTCAGTGATGTTTCCTCCTAATGCTTTAATCGGGGCTTTGAAATACAAAAATAACATGCAGAACTGAATACCAATGTACACAGTAAAAATAAACCATCAATAATTAACAAGAAAACTTGTAAATTAACAAGAAAAATTTTAAATATTATAATAGCATCAGAAATAAGAAATACTTAAAAATAAAACTAAGAAACTGAAAGTTTTCTAAAAATGAGAGGTACAACTAATACCTGTTATACATGAAGAAGATCTAAATAAATGAACACACATCTACTTTATGGTCAGACACTGAACATCAATCACCCCCATACACATTTATACATTCTCAGTGAGAATTTGAGTGACATACACTTGCAATGAAAGAACAGGTAGGAAATCTCAGCAAAGAAGCAGGAACTGTAAGAACATAATAAAGTATGTTAAAGCCCTGGGAAAAAACTGCTCCATGTCGACGTGACCTGCCTGCATCTGAGGGAGGAGAGGCCTATGGAGTTGGCTTGATGTCAGGAGACCAAATCAGGGGGTCAAAGCAGAGTCTGTCCCTTCACTTTCAGTCCCTGAGTTCAAGGCTGCCTCAGCACCCTGGGCCCCAGGGACATAGTACAGGGTGGTGAGGTGTCAGGTGGGTACACCAGTGTGGGAGGAACTCCAGGCACAGAGCAGACAGGACCCTTGGCTGGGTACCTGGATCTTCAGGTGTGAGGTCATGGACAGGAGGGTTGGTGTAAGGGGAAGTTTGGGGCCTGAGACCAGGAGATGTCTCAATGGGACAGGAGAGGATGGGGATGGTCTACGTTTCCTGGGGAACTGCCAAGCCTGCTCCAGGGTAAAGTGGTCCAGGGAAGAGACACTCAGAAAGCTGACACAGCTCAGGACCATGGGGACTCCTGGAAGTGGATCCCTGAATCCTTGGGCACTAACTGGGCCCCTAGCCCTCCCACACCTCCTGCAGCTCTCCAACAGGCCAGGGTGGGGGCTGTGTGGTGGGACAGCAGGAGCGGGTGCTCCCCAATTTGTTCTTGTGTCACACCCCCTGTGAAGCTCTCAATGAGCCCAGATTTGAAGTCACCTTCTTTTGCACAGAAAGCCCCACAGTCACTGGACTGGACATGACACTTGTCCCTAAGTGTCCAGGCAATGCCCCAATATTCCTACCTGACACAGCACAGAGGGACCTTCCAGGGGATTCAGCTTAATGGTCCTGATCTAGGTCTGTCACCAGAACCTGTGTGACCACCTCTGGGCTCCAGTCTGGGGCTCAGGCTGAAGCTCATCCTTACAGAAGTAGGCACAACCCCAATGCCACAGAGAGCTCCTGCTCCATGGGGACACGTGATCAAATCTGCCCCCTCCTCTCCTGTCTGACCCATCACTGCGCTGTCCCTGCCCTTGAACCAACACCAGCTCAGTTGAAGGCTTGTGGTCTCCCTTGTGCTACTAAAGCTGGGGGGCCAGCCCTCAACTCAGTCTCCCCTGAGAAAGTAAATGGAAATATCTGCTTTGGGGTTGCTGGTCTCCCAACACAAACATAATTCTGTTCTTAGAAAAAACAAAATTCTGACTCAGTTCCTGGGTGGGGAAGAGGATAGAAGTGATCATGTGAGCCTGAGAGAACCAGGTGGCCCGTGCCCAGTGCCCTGTGTGTCTCCTGGTGCCAGCCTAGGCTCCCCTGATAACTCCCTGAGCTCTGAGTCCTTACAGAAGCTGGGTCTCCCTGTCCCCTGAGTTCAGAGCTCTGTGGGGTCTCTGCATCCCCGGGACTCGGCAAAGCCTCCCATGGAGGAGAGGCTCTCAGACCACCAAGTGCTCACCATCCCAGCTCAGCATCATGACCTCCAATGTGATTCCCGCCCAGTAGTTTGGGTGGAGGATGTTGGGTAAGTGTCAATCATTTCAACATGGATCCTGTGAACTCAAACCCATCACCTGACAGAAACTTGATTCTCTGTTTCTTATTAACCTTTCACTGAGGAAACAATTATTTAGACTCTAATGTCTGAAATGCATTAGATAGTCAAAAGAAAGTAAGGCATCACTAGGCTGACAAAGGAGGCCAAAGGTAACTCAGAGCAGTAAGGAAGAGCAGAACACACGATCCCAGACTATGATGCGTCTCGTGAACACACAGGAATCAAAGTCACAGCCTCTGCAGTGGGGGCTGGGGACTGACAGGAGACCCTTCCCACAGAAAAAGCAGGGAGATAAGTTAACCTGTAACAATGGACAGTGCACAGGTGTTCCCAGGTAGCCCTGAAATACCTAGTAACAAGCTCCATGCTACACGTCCTGTATTTAACTCTTTAGAGGTCATTAGTGATGTGGAAAATCAGTGCTTGGGCCCAATCCACACTTCAAGGACCTACTCAATGTACTGCCTTAGTCACTGACGTCAGATAACATCCAAGTGCAAAAGTCATCCCTCCCTGCCCCTTGCAGGACAGCTGGGAGGATCCAGGAGGCCTGGGGCATGTGGGCTGTGAAGACAGTAGGGGGTGCTGTGCCAGGCCTGGGAGGCTGGGTTCTGGGACAGGACAACTAGGAAAATTCTTTTCTGAATCTTGCCCACTTGGGAATGCAGCATCCACACAGTGTGTCACTTGCCATCACCAGGGTCCCCAGGAGCTACACAGTTCCTGAGGTCTGACTCACACCCTTGCTTCACATCCATCTCCCCCTTCAAGGAGTTGTTCCTGCCTGATGTGCAGACAGACAGGGTCAGGCGGACTGACTCACAGCACAAAGAAATCTGCGTGAAGAAACCCGGCTGATGAGAGGTGCAGGACACTGGACTACAGACCCTTGGGCATCAGAGAGTCTCAGCTCCTACAACCAGGCCTGAGCAGCCAGAGTGCTGGGGCTTCCCCATCATGACCCAGATCCTTCCACTCCTCACCCTCCTCACTCCCTGATTTGGTGGTGACAGAGGTCACTCTGCTCATTCAATGTCTGAGTCACTGTATCTACACTGGTGTGTGTTAGGTCCCAGCATCTGCTCTTTCCACATCACCCCAGGGGACATCAGGGTGACACTGTGGCACCAGGAGAGGAAGCTGATTTGCATGAATTATCTCCTCCTCCTTATCTGTCTGGGAGGCAAGAAAAGGCCCCAAGGCCACCTCCTTCTACCTCAGGTGCCTGAGGAAGCAGTGTCCTGTGAGTGTCCCCACCATGGCCTGGATGGTGCTCCTGCTCGGGGTCCTTGCTTACAGCTCAGGTCAGAGCAAGGGACTCTGCATTCTTGGGGGACATAACAAAGCAGGGTCTCTGGGTGACCTAGTCACCCA
This sequence comes from Phyllostomus hastatus, assembly GCF_019186645.2. Classification (NCBI taxonomy): domain Eukaryota; kingdom Metazoa; phylum Chordata; class Mammalia; order Chiroptera; family Phyllostomidae; genus Phyllostomus; species Phyllostomus hastatus. The sequence continues at coordinate 417,592 of NW_025334040.1, read as the reverse complement.
TAACAACACCTGTGTCTTTCCTGTTGGTTTTAGGTGTGGATTCTCAGACTGTCATCACCCAGGAGCCGTCACTGTCCGTTTCTCCAGGAGGGAAGATCACACTCACCTGTGGCCTTAGTTCTGGGTCAGTCTCTATTGGTAACTACCCTGGCTGGTACCAGCAGACCCCAGGCAAGGCTCCCCGCACGCTCATCTGCAGCACAAGCAGCCGGCCCTCTGGGGTCCCTGAGCGCTTCTCTGGATCCATCTCTGAGAACAAAGCCGTCCTCACCATCACGGGGGCCCAGCCTGAGGATGAGGCCGACTATTACTGTGCTCTGGATATGGGTAGTGATACTTACACAGTGATGTGAACCCATGGGGAAGTTGAACCAAAACCTCCTTTTGTGCTCAAAATGGCTCAGCTTTAATGACAAGGAAAGAGACAGAGTGGAAATGGTAAGCACAGGAAGGGGAGGGGCTCCTGGGCCCGATACCCATGTCCAGTGGCTCCTGTCTACATGCCTTCACCAGTCTACCCCCAGGGTGTGCCCATGTGTCCCATGTGACCCTGCAGAATGGGCTTCCTCTCCTTCTCTCTCCCTAGAACCATGATGGGGTGAGGGCTCAGTGCTGACACATTAACCATCAGACAGACCCAGAGCCCTCACTGCCCCTTGTAGTCCTGCCTGTGTTCAAGGAGCTTTAACAGGATTTACTCTCATGTATTGATTTCACCCTGTAGTCCTTGTGAGGGTTTTATTAGCATTTAAGTGAGGGTGTCACTGGGAGCTTGCAGGTGATGCTGCTCCCTGACTAGGCTGCTGAGTGACTGTGTTTGTGAGCAAAACCTGTTTGAACAAGTCATTTAGACTTCTTTAGCAACAATAAAGTTTGAAAACTTCCTCTACCTTTATTATTATAAAATTATTCCTGAACACTTTTGTTTGAAATTTACTCAAGTTAAATTCCTGGTCATAATCTCTCCTAAATCAGCCTTCATAAATCCAGGAACGTTCAGAAACACGTTTGAAATCTCAGGGTATCAATGAGAACTGTGTCTTGATTTCTTTTATTCCTTGTTTTTAAAGTGAAAACTACAACCACAAGTTGCGAGGACATCCAGGGCCTATGTGAATACTGATGCTCTGAGATGACACCTGTTTAGAAGTGGCTTCCAAAACACTCCTCCCAGCCCTGGGCCGCCTCCCCTGACCCAGGGACAGGGTAGGGGCTGCAGGTGGTGTCTCCACACCCGGTTCCCCAGGGCACCTGGCACTGGGCTGTGAGGGGAGAAGCCGAGAGTGAACCTGTCCTTTTATTAACACTTCCCATCTTTGTTAAAAAGTCTTCTTAGAGAACCTTCATATCCAGGCAACACACAATAAATTTTTTTAAAAGGCATTACATCTAGTAAGTTAGGAATATATATATATATATATTTGAGTGAAATTTTTTCCATAAAAGTTATTGAATTATTGGATTCTTGGCATATTTCTATGAAAAGAAAAGGTATATATACAGGAATTTTGTGAAATTTTAATAAAGCATGAAATTTTGTTAATGTTATTTTACTTAAGTTAACTTCTTAGTTTTTAAATATAACCTTAGGTTTGCAAGATTATAATGCTAGACAAAATGTGAGTGACAGCCACAGAAAAGGTTTGTGTTATACCTTTTTTCCTGTCAGAGCAGAATTATTGTGACATTAAAAGGTTGAAATCACACACACAGGAATGAAGATACAGTCCCTTCTCTCCTGGGAGGGTGAAGTCCACGGCCGCCCTCTTGTGCAGGGCCAGGCTCCTGAGCAGTCAACCTTTCACATGTAAACCATGGCCACGTGTTCTATGCTCATTTTTATCTACTTTAAAGTAAAGAGTATATGAAAATACTAATCATGTTTACCAGTCACTTAAGTATATATAAATACTCTCTGCAGAACCAGAAAAGCACAGCCTCTCATTCATCCAAGGGCTGAAATAAACCATTGGGATTCTATTCCATGAGAATTTCAGGACTGAGTCCCTGTGAAGAGCCCCATTGTTCCCACAGACTCTTCAAGTATAAACTCCTGGCTGTGCAGCCAAAGCAACTCCATCTGGAAGCCAACCTGCCATTTTGACTCCTGCTGCACCTCCCCCACCCCCAGCAGACACACAGACTGTGCTCCTCCCTTGTTTTTAAGTGTCTCTGCACCAGATCTAGTGACAGAGCCTCGGGCACCTGAGAGTGCCCTACCCTTACTTTAAAGACCCCTTTTTTTCCCAGCTGGTAGGCTCACAGGTTCAGAGAAACAGCAGATAGTCTGGGGGTGGCAGTGGAAGGCACAGAGGAAATGCAAGTGGTCCTGTGACTGCCCAAAATGCACCTTGAGTGTGACTTCCATTAATGAACTGATGGAATGATGTCCGTCTCCTTCTCTGGTCTGTGGGGCCAAGGAAATCTTACATACACTGGACCTAGTCAATCAAAGCAGAAGTCGACTTCCAATGTGAAAACAAGAAGGCAGACTTCCTACATTCTGAAACTGGGGAACAGAGTAGTTTGGAGTCCTTGGGTCCTCATTACCTCCCTGTAGACACAGCAGATAGATACAGAGACCTCAAGATTTAAAACAACTAAGATACAAGCAAACTGATAGAAAGATAGATAGATAGATAGATAGATAGATAGATAGATAGATAGATAGATAGACAGATGGATAGAGGCTCCTAGAAGACCCTTTCTCTCTAGCTGAAGAACCTGGGAACCAGATGCCTAGCCAGAGAAAATCTTTGGGACTACACAGGCCCCATATCCTCCCACACTATCGAAGCCCTGACCTTCACCCCCATCCCCATCCAGAGACATCAGCCATAAGGGCCAGGGTGTTGGTCTCCATTCCCTCCCAGCACAAGTTGACAGTGTCCCTTTGCCACCAGGGGCAGTGTGGGTGATTCACTGGAAGGCTCACTTCCTCCCATTAGAGACTCAATAAGCCTTAGCTAGGTAGGGCCAGTTGAAGCTGGTTAGCACCCTAGCTCTCCCACTCATGACTCTCGTCACCCAGTGGTGACCTCAACTTCAACCTCACCCCTCAGCAAAAGACTGGATGATGGGGTACAGATCAGAACTAGTGTGTGCTCCTGCTCCACTTCTTATCCTGGCAGGAGCCAATGGGGAGCTAAGCCTTGACCACCCAATGGCATACAGAGCTTTGAGTATGTGATGGGAGGCAGGCCAGTGGGCCATGCAGAGGCCCCCAACCCTCCTTGTGTCAGTGCTGCCATGGAGGGACCCATTGAGGAGCTGGGAGCCCAACCCACTGAGCAGAGCAGCTCCCCTCCTCCCTGTGCTTCCCTCCCTGAGTCCACAGGGCCTGGCTGTAGGCTCGACACTCACCCTAACTTGAAGGGAAGAAACTGGTGACAGTCACTACCGCACTGACCCGAGGAAGGTGTCAGAGCACAGAGCTGGGGAGTCAGTGCTCCACCTTTGCTGGAGAAGAGAGAGCTGAACATCCACCCCCTAAACCTCTGTGCTACAGCTCAGCAGGCAGGCAGCCTGATGAAAGACAAAGGAAATGGGACACAGGGGCCCCTAATGCAATCTTCCAATATCCTGGAAATGGTAAGAGATAATACTGGTCACCTCTAGAACGAGGAAAATGAAAACTTGAACAAACCAAGAAAGTCTACTGTAACCAACACAGAAATGACTCAGATAATTAAATTATGTGACAAATTTCTTCAGCAATAGTCATAAAATCCATGTAACCAGCAAATACAGATATTCTTAGAATAAATGAAAAAGGACAGAAACTCAAATAGAAGGGGATATGGTAAAACGACACCAAGTGGAAATGTAGAACTAAAAAATACCAGAGATGAGCCCTGGCTGGCCTAGCTCAGTGGATTGAGCGCGGGCTGGGAACCAAAGTGTCCTAGGTTCGATTCCCAGCCAGGGTACCCGCCTGGGTTGCAGGCCATAACCCCCAGCAACCGCACATTGAAGTTTCTCTGTCTCTCTCTCTGTTTCCCTCCCTTCCCTCTCTAAAAATAAATTAAAAAAAAATACCACAGATGCAATTTTAAAACCAATGGAAGAATCGAGGATGCAAAAAGTTTATTGGTTATTTTGAATGTTTGTTAGTGTTTGTTGATTGATTGATTGTTGAAATGAAAACTGCGCTACAATTCCTACTGCACAGCTCCCACCACCATGAGTCATCTGTGAAGGACATCACCAGGGGGCGCTGTGGGTCTTCTCAGAGCTGCAATGCCTGAAATCAACCCAAATGGTTCTAACTCAAAGGGTCCAGTGCCCACATCCATGGCCTCAGTTAGAGGAGACAGCAGGTGCTTCCTCTCAAGGGGGAGACTCAGAGCACACAACAAGCCAGCCTCCTCCTGAGAGTAGAACTATAAACTGGGCCCAGCACCCAGAACTGGATTGTGCTGTGGGCTCCTTTTTGCATAATGCCACAGCAAACACACCCGTCACCTAGGGAGCTGAGGAGAAGATAAAGGGACAGCCAGAGAGCAGCCCCAGCCTGAGGTCAGGGGATTTGGAAAGTGTCCACCATGGCCTGGACTCTGGTCCTCCTGCTCCCCCTCCTCACCCTCTGCCCAGGTGCATATGGATATTAGCTATGAGCCTTTGGAGATCCCTCTGCTTTCCTTCCTTATTCCTGACATTGACTGTTTCTATTTCAGGTTCCAGGTCTCAGGCTGTGGTGATTCAGGAGGCCTCACCGCCTGTGTCCCTAGGGGGGACAGTTACTCTCACCTGTGCTTCCAGCACTGGAGCTGTCACCAGTGGTCACTATCCATACTGGTTCCAGCAGAAGTCTGGCCAAGTCCCCACCACACTGATTTATGATACAAGCGGTAAACTCTCCTGGACCCCTGCCCGGTTCTCAGGCTCCCTCCTTGGGGGCAAAGCTGCCCTGACTCTCTCAGGGGCCCAGCCCGAGGACGAGGCCGAGTACTACTGTGCTCTGCATATGGGTAGTAACACTTACACAGTGATGTGAACCCATGGGGAAGTGCAACAAAAACCTCTTCTTGTGCTCAGAGTGCCTCAGCTTTAGTGACAGAAGGAAAGAGAGAGAGTGGAAATGATCAGCACACCAAAGGGAGGTTCTCCAGTCACTCCTCTCACCTACCTACTCTGCGCTCCCACAGGCTGTGCCCATGTGTCCCATGTGACCTTGGTAGAATCGGCTTCCTCTCATCCCTTCTCCCTAGAACCATTATGGGGCGAGGTCTGAGTGCAGACACATTAACCATCAGAGAGACTCAGATCCCACACTACCCCTTGTAAGCCTGCTGACACACCTAGGCTGGCCGAGGAGGAATGGAAAATCACCGAGGGAAACTGCCTGCAGACCCTGCCCAGGACACACAGATGCCTGGCTAAGATTGGGGTCTGGGGTCTGCCTGTGTTCCATAACACGATGCAGCTTTAACTGGAGCCTGACAAGATGTATGAAGAACAAGGGTCAGCAGAAAGGGCACCCAGAATCCAGCTCTAGCCAATCAGATGCTGACACCCAAACCAGCAACCCTTCATGGGTTTTTTGTGTCTAAAAACCCTGCCCTAAGAACGATGGAGCAAGTCCCAACTTCCCTCAGTTGACTCCACTACCCCTCCTATTCCCTGCTGATAGACCCTGCTCCTTAGCTCGCTGCATCCACCTGGTTTCCTGAGTGACTGACACCTAACACCTGCCTGTATCCCAGGAGCTTTAAGGAATTATGGTCTCACCTATTAGTTTCAGCCTGTGGACCATGTGAATATTGTATTAGTATTTAAATGAGAGTGTCAATGGGAGCAGCAGGTGATTCTGTTTCCCTGGACTAGGCCTGCTGAGTGAGATCTGTGTGTTTGTGAGAAAAATCTGTGTTTTCACAAGCTCCCTGTAAAATGTTTCAGGAATGCTAAAGACTGAAATATACCTCCACTTCTATTATTATAAAATTATTCCTGAACACTTCTGTTTGAAATGTAGCCAAGTTAACATTCCAGGAGTCAACCTCTCCTAAATCAACCTTCATAAATCCTGGAACGTTCAGAAAGAGGTTTAAAATCTGAGTTCATTGCTGCAAACTGTGACTTGATTTCTCTGCTTCCTACTTTGCACGTTGAAAACTACAAGCGCAAGTTGAGTGGATTTCCCGGGGTTATGTGAATATTGATGCTCTGAGATGACACCTGTTTAGAAGTGGCTTCCAGAAACCTCCCAGCCCCTGGGCAGCTCCCCCTGGTGCAGGGACAGGTGAGGAACTGCAGGCGGTGTCTCCACACCAGGTTCCCTAGGCTGCCCAGTCCTGGGCCGTGAGGGTAAAAGCAGAGTATGAAATTGCTTGTTTATTTACTGTTCTCATCTTTGCTAAAAATCTGCTCAGGGAAACTTCATGTCAGAGTAACACAAAATAAATTTAAAAGTAAGAATGAAACCCCTGGCTGGTGTAGCTCAGTGGATTGAGTGCAGGGTTTGAAGCAAAGCATGGCAGGTTCGATTCCCAGTCAGGGCACATGCCTGGGTTGCAGGCCACGGCCCCCAACAACCACACATTGATGTTTCTCTCTCTCTTTCTTTCTCCCTCCCTTCCCTCTCTAAAAGTAAATAAATAAAATCTTTAAAAATTTTTTAAAAAATTAAAAAACAAGAAAGAATGATTATATGTAGTATATTAAAAATATGTATATTCATGGGTGCTTGTTTTATATGATGTTTATTGCATTTTGGCTTCCTGGAACTGGTTCTATGAATAGACAAAGGATATATTGGGAATTTCATGAAATTTAAATCAAACCTGCAGTTTAGTTCACATTATTTTACGAAAGTTAGCCTCTTAGGTTTTAAATATGACCCTAGTTTTTCAAAAATGTAATGTCACAAAAATGTGGATGAGAGTTTGGAAAGGCTGTCTATACTAACATTTTGTCTGTAAGTACCAAAGTCTTCCAAAATTAAACGTTTGAAATCACTCACACAGGAATGAAAATGTACTCCTTCTCTCCTGGGAGGGCGAAGTCCAAGGCCAACCCCTGGGGCAGGGCGAGGCTCCCGAGCAGACAGTCCACCTTTCACATGCAAACCTCTTCCCTGGGTGAGTTTGGCTAATCACGGAGATCACACATGGAGACGCCATGTCCGCGTGTCAGAAACCCAGACCGCCCGAGAGGGACACAGCATTTGTTGAAAGATGGGCATAGGTCATTACCTGGAAAATCAGTTTTCGTTGCTGTACCCCAATCTCACTTCTGGCAGAACCCCAATATCGGGGTGGCTTTCAGAGTCAAGCCAGCATTAAAGCCTGGCTTTCACCATCGCCTGATTGTTCCTCAGCCAGTGAGTGATCCCAGACCAGGGCACATTGGCTGAGCCCAGACACGACCTGCGGTCCCCGGGGAGCACACACTGGGGATGGGGTCGTGTCATGTGCAGATGGCACAGGTCCTGTGTTCTCCTGTGACCCCAAGGCACTGTGCACCATTCAGTGGCCCCAGAAGAGAGCACAGCAGTGAGAAAGACATTGTGTTTTCCCTGGACACTCTGTCACTTAGGGCCATACTGGTTACCTCTGCAGAATTCTTAACCCAGTAGGAAGGTTTCTGCTGAGGAAAGGACCCCACCACACAGTTTGCACCCTGATGCTGCCGCCTGTGAGTTCGCTCCTGGATCAGGAGGGTAACGTGTGGGTTGTGAATAAAACCGTGCACACGTTACTACCATTTCCTGACACAGGGAGCTCAGAATTATGGAGAGCTGTGTCAGGAGGGCTGAGAAGAGAGAAAACCCAGGCGGAGACTCCCGGGTCTCTGAGGGCAGGACCTGTGTCTGAGGAAAAGGCTCTGGTCGGGCCAGGGTCGAAGGAAGACAGAGCTTCTCCTGGACCCTGGGAGGGAGGTGGCTGCAGCCCCCTCTCTGGGCTTCCTGCTCTGCTGCCCCAGGGCTGCCTGCTTCAGGGCGGCCCAGACCTCAGGGTGGCCCTATGAACCTGGACAGATCAGCTGATGGGTGTCTGTGGGGGAGAGCGGTGAGCAGGAATGAGACAGTCCTGCAATTCTGACCCCTTAGGGAAGCTGGGATTGTCTTCTTTCTGGAGATCACACTCTGATGAGCGCCTGATGCCCAGGCGCTGGGAGACCTGCCCCATGAAGGGCCCGGCTCTCAGGCTCTGGCTCCCCTCCTCCCGTGTGTCCCCGAGGCCGGTTCTACTTTTCACTCTGGTTTGTGCTGTTATTGTTTGTGTTGTTGGGATGGTTTGTGATAATTAGTAGTTGGTTCAGCCTAGACCTCATAAACCCGGTACCCCCTAAATCCGTGGAGTTCCAACAACTGAGGTAGATCAGGGCTAATGCAGACTGGAGATGGGAACATGAGGGATTGGAAATTCCATAGCGGGGGAAGAGCCTGTAGAAAGAGGCAGAGTTCCAATCAGAGGAACATGATTTGTGTCAATCAATTGATAACCATGACCGATATGAAATGAGAATCATTTCAGGAAAAAAGTTAAAAAATTATGCAAACTCACTTCAACACCTCAATGGTCAGAGGCAGTGTCAGCATCGCAGTCAAGGGAAAATGAGGACTTGAGGGAGGAACAGAGAACACAAGACGTTCGTCCCTGACACTGTGGGGTTCTCATGGCAGAGGCGGGACTAAAGGGCAAGACGTGTCCCTGGGGGTGGGGAAATCTAACAGGCGCCTGTGCAACATCTACAGAAACAATCATAGAACAACAGCCAAGCATTTCAGCCTGCAAGCATCGCCCAAGTAGATTTATTACCAGGTAGGAACTAAAAGGGCTTTCTAGAAATAGTTAAGCATCCAATTTTGCTCAAAATGGTCATGTACCAGAAATTCACCCAGGGGCCAGACACAAGGAAACTCAACTAGCAGGTAACCTTTTAAAATCTGGTAACACAGCATTTCATTGTGCTGTCTGAGGATCATTAGTGACCTGGGAAAATAATGACTCAACCCAAACATCAAGAGGGGACCTGCTCATTCCACTGTCCTGGGTGGTGACATCAGAAAGACCCAACTGCAATCATCACAGCTTTCCCAGGAGAGCTGGGGGTGTGAGATGAGCTGGAAGATGTGCCTTCTGAGACCAGCAGGGGGCACTGGTGGACTGGGCCTGAGAGCTCAGGGCTCTGAGCCAGAAAGACTCTACTGGCCCTTGCACACTTGGGCAGACAGTGTGCACTCCTCAGGGAAGTGTGACTGTCCTGCACCTGGGCCCAGGAGCCATGTGAGCACTCAGCTCTGACTTAATCACGTGCCTCACATCTCACCCTCCTACCCTCATGGATTCAATTGCCCAGGCCTGAATGACAGGTCACCAGAGATAAACAGTTGCACACACAATAGAAATCTTGAACCTGGAACGTGACCTACGATGGTACCTGGGCATAGGGTAGGGGACACCTGAGGAGGAATTTTCTCCATGCCAACAATCGGGCCTCCATAGCCTGGACCCTTCTCGGCACCTCCTCACTCATTACTGATCCAGTAATTCCCTCCCAGGGACCCTGAGAAGATGTGTGGGGAGGGGCATTGGCACTGCCTTTTCCTGCTGCCATCGGGGAGCAGCTGGTGGGTTGTCCCCTTTCTTCTGCCAACTTCCAGCCCTGCTTCTGGCCCTGGATGAGAGGGTGCTCTCTCTGCCAGAAAGCGTGAGAGAGATGGAGAGAGAATGTAGCCTAAGTAATATTTTCATTCTAGCAAATCAAAAGAGCCAAACACAACAAGCACAGTTGCATATGGGAAAAATACAAAAAAATATTTATACTCATAGTTAATAGTTGCACAAATGGCTCTATGTACGAACAAAAGGAATCCAAGTCTTATCAACACAAATTCTCCTGACTCTCTGGGAGGATCTGGGAGGAGGTTAGGTCGTGTGCAGTCTCTGAATGATGACGGACCTGCAATTGTGGGGGTAGCAGATGTGTAGAAGCCGTGGTCAGCCTGCAGGCATGAGGGATCTCTCTGAGAAGACTCCCCCCAGTGCCCACCCTGCTCCCCACCCCATCCTCCCCAGCCTCCAGTCAGGCAGGGTTACTCAGCATCCACAGGGGACGCCTCTCTGTCTCCTTCACATGTGGGAGGGGCTCCTGAGGCCTTGGGTGCATCTCCCTTTTCCAGCCTGTCAACCCTCCACCCCACACTGTCTCCTAATCCCCAAACAGGTCTGCTGCACGGGAAACATTTATGCAACCTGCGGGGCCTGGAGAAGCCTGAGACAGCTGCAGGGCTGGACCTCTCCTCAGGGACCCTCAGGGACCTGCTGCTAACATGACCCCAGTGTGTTCCTGCTACAAAACGTAGTGCGTGCGTCCTTATCTGCCTTCAGGCCGGCTGTTGTTCTACTCACCCCTGAGTTCTCAGTTACTCCAGCATTTCGGAGGGATTATGGAGACTGGCAGTGTGCACTTTTGCTTTCTCATTCTTTCTTTTTCTTGACAGTTAATATTCCTCATCTCCAAATTTGATAGGTATTGAAATTTCTGTATTTCTGTCCATTATCAGTTACATGTTTATATGACAGAATAATCATTTGCTATGAGTTTTTCTACGCCATGAACTCTCAAACTCATGAGAAAAGAAAGGATTTATCATCAACTTTATAAACATAGATGACTTGTTAGTGATTCCAATGGAAATACCACAAGCCACAGTTTTATTTCACACCCTGAGGGACGCCCTCGTGTGTATTTCTCATCTGCAGTCACCGGAGCCACATCGTCCCCCTGCTCATCCCCTGACCTCCCAAACCCCTGTCCACCCTCCCTGCTCCTTCGGCTTCACAGCAGGACGTGAAGGGAAGGGAGATTTAAATCTTCTATCACGTGCACACCCAGGGGCTGACACACAGCGCTGTTCTCATCACAGATAACGAATTACATGTTCCTACTACCTTTTCAGACACTAATAGGATCTCATAATTTCACGGAGACACTTGATACAATAGGTAGTTTATACAGCAAAGCAGAGGAGACATCCATGCCTGATGCATCCATGCATCAGTCTGTGTCAGAACCCCCACCCCTTCCACTGACCACGGCTACTGGGGCACGCCCTGGATGAAGTCATGGGGACGCCCCTGTCCCTTCACAGCTCAGACACAGGCTCTGGGAAGTCTCAGAGGACTCGCAGCTGGGCAGAGGAGTGACCGCTAAGATCCTCCAAAGAAGACGAGGAAGGATGACCCTGAGGAGGGAAGAATGTTCCCAGACACAGGGTGGGGTGGGGATGGTCTAGAACGGATCGCTGGGGGCAGGAGGGGAGAACACGGCCATCTCAACTGTGAACCTCAGATTCTCTGGGAATGAAATTTAGGATTCAGGTCATCAGGAATATGGAGGACAGATTTGGTGACACATATCAGTTCCCTCATTGAGTTTCTCTGTCACTGTGCAGTCAGTGGTCAGTGTGAAGCCCAGGCTCCCGACTCTTTCCAAATCTCCCCAGGGGACATCAGGGTGACACTGGGGCAGGAAGAGAGAGGAAGCTGAGTGGCATGAAGCACCTTCTCCACCTAATGGGCCTGGGAGGCATGAAAAGCCCCAAGGACACCACCCTCCAGCCCAGGAGCCCGTGGGGGCCGTGTCCTGTGAGCATCCCCACCATGGCCTGGAAGGTGCTCCTGCTCGTGCTTCTCGCTTACAGCTCAGCTCAAAGGAGGGAACTCTGCATTCTTGGGGGACACAACAAAGCAGGGTCTCGGGTGATCATGTTTGTCATAACAATACCCATGTCTTTCTTGTTGGTTTTCAGTGTGGATTCTCAGACTGGGGTCACCCAGGAGCCATCATTGTCTGTGTCTCCAGTAGGGACAGTCACACTCACCTGTGGTGCTAGCTCTGGGTCAGTCTCTAGTGGTAACTACGCCAGATGGTTTCAGCAGACCCCAAGCCAGGCTCCCCCCACGCTCATCAACAACATAAACACTGGCTCCCTGGGGTCCCTGAGCATTTCTCCAGATCTATCCCTGGGATCAAAGCCATCCTTACCATCACAGGGGCCCAGTCTGAGAACAAGAGGTCTATTGCTGTGGAGTACCTCACAGTAGCAGTTATTTTACACAGTGTTCCCTTACACAGAGTAGTGGAACTAACACCTCCCTGGGCTCCTCCTTCCGGGGAAGCTCACCTCTGCTCTGAGTGAATCCAAGCCTAATGCGGGGCTCACATCTGTTGTCTCTACTGCATACGGGACCTGAGCTTCCTTGTAACAGCCATGTCGCCTTCCCCCATCTCTCACTGAGACTCACCATCGCCATTATGTCTCACCTGTTCCTCTCCCAGAGGCAGAGAGCTCTTCTCAGGGAGGAAACCTCCCAGTGGAGATGCTGCAGGTGTGGACAGTGGTTGGTACCGGCCGTGCCCAGCTCTGAGTCCTGGGAACAATTGGTGATGTTTCTTCTCTAAATGCTTTAATCAGGATTTTGAGGTACAAAAGCAGCATGCAGAAGTGAACGGCAATGTACACACTAGCAGTAAACCATCAATAATTAAAAAGAAAACAAAAATTAACAATACAAGTGCAAAGGCATTTATAATGGGCCTGCTTGGGGGGCTTAGTTGGTTGGAGCATCAGCCCACATGGAGAAAGGCAGCGGGGTGATCCTGGGCAGGGGACACACTGAGGGCACAGGCTTGTCCTCAGTTGGGAGCTTATGGCAGAATACTGGCTGACGTTACTCACATTGATCTCAATCTCTCTCTATGTCTCCCTCTATTTTCCTCATTGTCTAAAATAAACAATCATTTCACTGTGTGAGGACTTTTTAAAAAAACAAAATAAAATAAAAAATGTATGATGGCATCCAAATTAAGAAACACTGAAACACAACTCTAAAAAACTGAAGGTTCTGTAAAAATGAGAGGTACTGACTATCCTGAGATACATGGAGGCCAGAATAAATGAACACACATCTAGTTTATGGTCAGACACTCACTATCAGCCATCCCCATACATATTTACACATTCACGGGACAACTGGAGAGACATCCACCTGCAATGAAAGAACAGGTAGGACATCTCAGCAAAGAAGTAGAAACCATAAGAAAACCATAAAGGACATTGGAGCCCTGGGAAAACATTGTTCCATGTCCACGTGGCCTGCCTGCAGCTGAGGGAAGAGAGGCATATGGAGCTGGTTTGATGTGAAGACACCAAACCTGGGCTCAAATTAGAGCCCCTCCCTCCTTTCCAGTCCCTAAGCTTAAGGCTGCCTGAGCACCCTGGGTCCCTGGGACACAGTAAAAGGTGTTGAGATGCCAGGTGAGGACACAGGTGTGGCAGGAACTCCAGGCACAGAGTGGTCCAGACCCCTGGCTGGGTACCTGCACCTTCAGGAGTGAGGTCAAGGATAGTAGGGTTTATCCAAGGGAAAAGGTGGGACCAGAGTTCAGGAGATCTCTTAATAAGATAGGAGAGGATGGGGGATTGTCTGCCTTGGCTGGGGAATTGCCAATCCTCCTCCAGGGTAAAGTGGGTCCGTGGATGAGACACTCTGACAGCAGACACTGCTCAGGGCCCTGAGGACTCCTGGGAGTGGATCATTGTGTCCACAGGCACTGACTGTGCCCCGCCACACCCTCCTGCAGCTCTCCAAAAGTCCAGGGTGGGGACTGGGTAGAGGGGCAGCAAGAGTGGGTGCTCTCCAATCTGTTCCAGTGTCACACCCCCTGTGAAGCTCTCAATGAGCCCAGAGATGAGGTCACCTTCTCCTGAACAGGGAGCTCCAGACCCACAGGAGGTGCCATGGCAAAGGTCCCCATGGCCCCAAGGCAGGACCCCAGCTTTCCTACCTGGGACAGCACAGAAGCACCTTCCAGGGGGTCCAACTTGACGATCCTGATCCAGGTCTGCGACCAGAACCTGTGTGATCACCTCTGGGCTCCAGTCTGAGGCTCAGGCTGCACTTCATCATTGGAGAAACAGTCACAACCCCAATGCCACAAAGAGCTCCTTCTCCATGTGGACACATGGTCAAATCCGCACTCTTCTCTCCTGTCTGACCCATTGCTCCCCTGTCCCTGCCCATGAGCAACATCAGCTCAGTTTTGGGCTTGTGCTGTCCCTTGTGCTACTAAAACCAGAGCAGCCAGGCCTCGACTCAGTCCATCCTTAGAAAGTAAGTGGAAACATCTGCTTTGGAGTCACTCGTCTCCGAACTCAAAATTCTTTTATACCGAAAAGCAAAATACCTGCCGAGTGGCTGGGTGGGGAGGAGGACAGAAGTGCATCGTGTGTGACTGAGAGAACCAGGTGGCCCATGCCCAGGGCCCTGTGTGTCCCCTGGTGCCAGCCTGGGCTCCCCTGATAGCTCCCTGAGCTCTGAGACCTTACAGAACCTGGGTCTCCCTGTCCCCTGAGATCAGACCTCTGCAGGGCCCCTGCATCCCCGGGGCTGGACAAAGCCTCCCATGGAGGAGAGGCTCTCAGACCCCTGAGTGCTCACTGTCCCAACTCAGTGTCAGGACTTCCAATGCATTTCCCTCTCTAGTAGTTTGGGTAGAGGGATGTCTGATAAATGTCAGTCATTTGAGCATGGATTATATAAACTTCAGCCTCATTTGCAGACAAAAACTTGATTCTCTGTTTCATAATAGCTTTTGCACGGCAAAAAAAAGTAATTAGACTCTAATGTCTCAAATGTATTAGACAGTCCCAAGAAAGTAATGCATCACCAGGCTGACAAAAGGCCAAAGGAAACCCAGAGCAGTAAGGAGGAGAAGAACACACGATTCCAGACAACGATGAGTCTCATGCACAGACAGGAATCACAGCCACAGCCTGTGCAATGGGGGATGGGGACCAACAGGAGACCCTCCCCACAGCAACAGCAGGGACATAAGTTAACCTGTAAGAATGAGCAGTGCACAGGTGTTCCCAGGTGGCCCTGAAATATCTAGTAACAAGTTCTGTGATCCATGTCCTGTATTTAACTCTTCAGATGTCATTAGGGATGTGAAAAATCAGTGTCTGGGCCCAATCCACAGTGCAGGGACCTACTCAAGGGACTGTCTTAGTCAGTGACAGCAGATAACATCCAAGTGCAAAAGTCATCCAACCCTGCAGGACTGAGAGGATCAGGAGGCCTGGAGCATGTGGGCTGTGAAGATAGCAGGGGGTGCTGTTGACTGGACCTGGGAGGACTCAGTTCTGGGACAAGACAACTAGGATAACAGTTTTATGAACCTTGCCCACTCAAGGAAGCAGTGTCCTCACAGTGTGTGACAAGCTCTGTGTTCCACGTCCTGTATTTAACTCTTCAGATGTCATTAGGGATGTGAAAAATCAGTGTCCCTTGGGGACCCTGCCATCACCAGGGTCCCCAAGAGCTACATGAGTCCTGAGGTCTGACTCACACCCTTGCTTCACATTCATCTACCCATTCAAGGAGTTTTTCCCCCTGATGTGCAGACAAACAGGGTTAGGTGGAAATACACACAGAGGAAGCTAATCTGCATGAAGAAACTCGGCCCATCAGTCGCTGGAGACAGACGAAATATCCTTGGGGATGGGAAAGTCTCAGCTCCTACAACAAGGCCTGAGCAGGAAAAGTCCTGGGGCTTCCCCATCATGGTCCAGATCCCTCTGCTCCTCACTCTCCTCACTCCCTGATTAGGTGACAGAGGTCACTCTGCTCATTCAGTGCCTGAGTAGCTCTATCTTCCCTAGTCAGTGTGAGGTCCCAGCATTTCCTCTTTCCACATCACCCAAGGGACATGAGGATGACACTATGGCACCAAGAGAGGAAGCTGATTTGCATAAAGCAGCTCTTCCTCCTAATGGGTCTGGGAGGCATGAAAAGGCCCCAAGGACACCACCTTCTACCTCAGGAGCCTGAGGAGGCCGTGTCCTGTGAGCGTCCCCACAATGGCCTGGAAGGTGCTCCTGCTTGGGCTCCTTGCTTACAGCTCAGGTCAAAGGAGGGAACTCTGCATTCTTGGGGGACACAACAAAGCAGGGCTCAGGGGTGATCTTGTCGCCTATAATAAAACCTTGTCTTTTCTGTTGGTTTTAGGTGTGGATTCTCAGACTGTGGTCACCCAGGAGCCGTCACTGTCTGTGTCTCCAGGAGGGACAGTCACATTCACCTGTGGCTTTAGCTCTGGCTCAGTCTCTACTAGTTACTACCCTGGCTGGTACCAGCAGACCTCAGGCAAGGCTCCCCAAACACTTATCCATGCGACAAGCTACCGGATCTCTGGGGTCTCTGAGCGCTTCTCCGGATCCATCTCTGGGAACAAAGCCATCCTCACCATCAACGAGGCCCAGCCTGAGGACGAGGCCGACTATCTCTGTAGTCTATACATGGGTGGTGGCATCTACACAGTGATGTGACCCCATGGGGAAGTGCAACCAAAACCCCTTCTTGTGCCCAAAATGGCTCAGCTTTAGTGACAAGGAAAGAGACAGGGTGGAAATGGTCAGCACATCAAGGGAAGGGGTTCCAGGCCCCATTTCCACATCCAGTGGCTCCTGTGCATGTGCCTCCTCCAGTCTCCCCCAGGGTGTGCCCATGTGTCCCATGTGACCCTGGCACAATGGGCTTCCTCTGGTCCCCTCTGCCTAGATCCATGATGGGATGAGGGCTGAGTGCAGACACATTAACCATCAGACAGACCCACAGCCCCCACTGCCCCTTGTAGTCCTGCCTGTGTTCCAGGAGCTTTAACAAGATGTACTCTCATGTATTGATTTCACCCTGTAGACGTTGTGAATGTTTTATTTAGCATTTCAGTGAGAATGTCCCAGGGAGCTTGCAGGTTGTACTGGTCCACTCTAGGCCTCCTGTGTCAGAGCTGTGTGTTTGTGAGCAAAATCTGTATTTTAACAAGTCACTTACACTTTTTTATGAACACTAAAGTTTGAAAACTGCCTCTACCTCTATAATTATAAAAGCATTCTTGGACATTTCTCTTTGATATTTAATATAGTTAAAATCGAGGTCACAATGTCTCCTAAATCAATCTTTGTATCCAGGAACCTTTAGAAACAGATTTAAAATCTCTGATCATCAATGAAAACTGTGACTTGATTTCTTTTATTCCTTCTTTTCAAATTGAAAACTACAGCCAGAAGTTGAGAGGATTTCCATGACTTACATGAATACTGATGCTCTGAGGTGACTCCAGTTTAGAAGTGGCTTCCAGAAACACTCCTCCCAGCCCTGGGCTGCCTCCCCGGTGCAGGGACAGGGGAGGGGCTGCAGGCAGTGTCTCCACACCAGGTTCCCCAGGGCACCCCGCACTGGGCCGTGAGGGGAGAAGCAGTGAGTGAACCTGTCCTGTTATTAACACTTCCCATCTTTATTAAGAACATCTTACAAAAACGTTGTATCAAGGCTACACAAAATACAAGAATAAAGCATCATATCTAGTATGTTGGGAATATGTATACTGGTTGTGCTCATTTTCTGTGATGTTTATTGCATTACTGGATTCCTGGGCTGGTTCTATGAACAGAAAAAAGGTACATTGGGTATTTCATGAAATTGAAATCCAACCTGCAGTTTAGTTACTATTATTTTACGAAAGTTATCTTCTTAGGGTTTAAACACAACCCTAGTAATGCCAGAATGTAATGCCAGAGAAAATGTGAATGGAAGTTATGCAAAGACTTATTTATACTAACTTTCTTCTGGGAGAGCTGCAAGGGCAGCAGCCCTGTGAGGACAGTGGTGGCCCCAAGGCTGGACTCGTCAGTGGTGAGTCACTGGGGAGCGCAGGTGACAGGGTGTCCCATGCAGTTGGGCTCCAAATGGCTGAGAATAATCCTTTTCGGTTCCATCTACATCATGTGGAAGTGTGGAAAATGAATTTTACACTCAGAATCCCAGCCTGCTGTGAAGAGGTGACAAGGAGCTACACGCAGACGTGATCAAGTTACAGACCAGGGGTTTCCACAGTGAGGCCCACGGGCCAAATGTGCCCCAGGATGGCTGTGAATGGGGCCCAAAACAAAATCATAAATTTACCAAAAACTTTAGGAGATTTTTGTGATTATGTGTCACAATGTCACATAAAATCAACGTGTGTTCACTCTCACTATACATATGCATGCGTGGCTTCAGTTACCATTGCCAGATGATTGTAGAAGGTCATGAAAAGAGCCACTGCATAATAGGGTTACAATGTGAGGACCGTGTTGCTTATCTGCAGCACTGGATAACAAGTAAAGTATGCACGAACCCTTTTTTGCTGATCAGTTGTCTTTAGTGTTTGTGTATTTATGGGTGGCCCTAGACTACTCTTCTTCTTCCAGTGTGGCCCCGAGACACCAGAAGGTGAACAGCCCCCTTCACAGGTATCACAGGAACACGCTCCTCGTGGGACAGCACAGGGACTCGCAGGACCATCACTGCCCTTCATTCCCACTCACTGGGACTCACCTGAACTGTCACTTTTTCACGGGAAGAACAGATGGCTACCTGCTACTGAGTTACAGTGCTGAGGCTTGGGGTTTTGCGTACTGGGGCACACAAAGGTTCTTGGGGTGCACTTACGCACTGCAGGGGCTACTTGTCTCCAGTTGAAGAACAGAGCTACCTCTGACACTATAGGGGGGAGGGGCAGCATGAGCAGCCACTGGACAGGGCAGGCAGGGGACTCAGGGCTGACTCTGGACACAGTTAACAATGCTGGAGGTGTCATTGTGGGTCAGGACCCTGGTGGCAGCCCCGGCTCTGGGGGCAGGGAAATAAAAACCGATGGAAAAAGAGGAGAGCAGCACAAACACAGGATTCTGTGTCTGTGCAGGGAAGGGTGTCCAGTCTCTGTTATCTGCCTCCACACCTGCTCATCCACATCCTTTGTCACCCCCACTGCCTCCTCCCAGGGCAGGGTTCCAGGGGGTGGGCTCTCTGCTGGTCACATGGCTTCAGGAGGCCGCACTCCCTCCAGACACTGAGACACTGTCCTGAAATGCCCTCATCTGGTTTGAAGAAATCAGCGTGGTGCATCCTGCTCCTCACTCACTCATTCAGTTGTCTCCCTGTTGCGCCAAAAGCAATGTGTCTGAAAGAGGGAGCAGAACAGCCTGGGGTTCAGACAGGAAGGGGACACGTGTGGAGCTCACACCCCTGAGGCACCCTAAGAACAGGGGGTCACAAAGATGTGAAGCACAGCATAGGGAGTGTGGTCAGTGATGCTGCCCCAGTGGGGACAGGGCCCCGTGGGGACTGGGAACATCACAAGAAACACTTTGTAGAGGATCTGATTGTCTAACCACTCGGCTGTGCACCAGAAATCAATACAAAATAGTATCGGAAGTAACCAGATCAGGGCTAATGGATACTGGAAAATACAAAATGAGGGTTTCTAAATCCCACAATGGAGAAAGAACCTCTAAAAACATGTGGAATACCATTCCTAATAATGTTATTTTTAATCATTTCTTGTGTTGATAATATTTATAAAATTAGACAAAAAAAATATTAAATACGTCCAGAGCCAGAAGGAAGTATTGTCGGCATCACACTCAAGGGTAAGTGAGAATCCTTACTTACCCTTGAACACGAGGCGTGAGCTCCTCCCAGGTGTGCATTTTCATGGCAAAGGCAGGAAGAGAAAGCCAAGGCCTGGTCCTGGGGCTAGGGACCCAGCAGGAAACCCTCACAATTACAACAACAGAAAAACAACACCGTGTGTTTCCACCTGAAAGAATCACCCACATAGAACCAGCTATGAACTAACCGGGCTCCCTGAGGAACTTTAAACCTCAAAAGTGACTCAGAGTGGTCATGTACCAGCAACAGACCCAGGGGCCTCACAGAAGGAAACTCAACTATCATGTAATCCTTTACCATCTGGGAACACAGCATTTCATGTAGCTCCATGGAAGTCATTAGTGACCTGAAAAAATGAATGACTCATCCCAGAGTCACAGAGGGGACCTGCTCATTCCACTGCCCTGAGTGGTGACATCAGAAAGACCCAACTGCAAACAGCAGAGCCCTCCCAGGACAGCTGCAGGTGTGAGATGAGCTGGAGGATGTGCCTTCTCAGACCAGCAGGGGGAGCTGGTGGACTGGCCTGAGAATCAGGGCTCTGGGCCAGGCAGGATGGGAAAAGGCTCTACAGGCCCTTGCACACTTGGGCAGGCAGTGTCCTCAGTGAAGTGTGACTGTCCTGCACCTGGTCCCCAGGAGCCACATGAACACTCAGCTCTGACTCACACACATGCTTCATATCTTGACCTCCTCCCCTCATGTAGCCGTTGTCCAGGCCTGATTCACAGGACAAGGTAGGTGGGCAATCACAAAATGAAAATAAATTTCCTTGAAAAAAAGAAAACACGTGCCCTATGGTTGTCCCTGGGCACAGGGTAGGAGACGCCTAGGCAGGGACAGTCTCAATGTCAACAATTAGGCCTCAGACAGCAGAGCTCTGGGGCTTCCCCACCATGGCCTGGATCCTTCAGTCACATCCTCACTCACTGCAGAAGGACTTTGCTCCCGTGGACCCTGAGAGGATACGTGGGGGGAGGCACTGGCACTGCCTTTTCCTCCTGCAATCAGGGCACAGCTGCTGGGTTGTGCCATTAGTTCTGCCACCTTCTAGCCCTGCTTCTGGTCCTGGATTACACAGTGCTGTCCCTGCCACACAGAGAGAGAGAATGTCACCTATACCAACGTTTTAATTCTAGCAGATCAAAGAAGCTTAACTCAAAAGAATTACTGGAGAATTACCCAAAGTATCTCATTTTTCATTGTAGCTGATATTTTCAGAAATGACTCAACATATGAGCAAAAAGAACCCATGTCTCATCAAGAAACCTTCCCCTTGATTCACAGGGAGAATTTGGGCTGAGGCTAGAATATGTTCACCCTTCTGGGTTATGATGGACCTGGAATTGGGGACAGCAGCTATGAAGAGACCGAGGTCTGCCTGCAGCAGTGTGTCTCTCAGAGGTGAAAGCACCTCATGAAGGAAAGTGCTCGCTGAGTCAGGCTGTGTTCCTCAGGACCCACAGGGGACATTGCTCTGTCTCCTTCATGTGTCGGAGGGGCTCCTGGGGTCCTGGGAGAGTCCCTACACCCAGCCTATCATTCCCTCCATCCCACACTGGCTCCTAATCCTTAAAGGGACACACGGTTTCTAGAGGAAGCTTGAGACAGTTTGTACCTGTGGTAAAACGCAGGGTCATTTGCTGCTATACTTGCAAGTGTGTTGTTGATGAAACTGGTAATAAAGGCCTTCATCTTTTTCTCTCAGTGTTTAGGTTGTTATTTCTTCCTGGTCTGCCCTTTCTCATTCATTTCGATGGTGTAGTGACCTATGGGACTGGTATTAATCACACATTCAGCTCTCTGCTTTTCTTGTGTCTTAACACTCTTCGTAATCTCAAAGTACAATGGGTGTACACTTCAAATATCTTTCTACACTATCACAGATACAGTTGAATAATGGGAAAATAATTCGGTGTGAGTATTTTGTCTCCTGTGAACTCAGGTCTCAAACACATAGGAAAGGAAAGGAAAAATGAGCATTCAAGTTCTCTTCCACACACAATTTACAGTGATCCCTCAACTATCGCGGGAGTTACATTCCAGAGACCCCCGAGATAGGTCAAAATCCACGAAGTAGCGGCGTTATATTTATTTTATTATTTATATAATTTCTAAGGCTTTATAAACCTTTCCCACACTCCTATAAACCTTTCCCACTCTCTTATTAACCTTTCCCACACTCTTATAAACACTTCATATGCTCTTAAACACTTTGTACACTCTTAAACCTACGTAATTTAACAACATAAAATTCTATATGGGTGCTCACCAGTGAAGTGCACAGTCATCCCTCGCTATATCGTGGTTCACTTATTGCGGCTTCACTGCATCTCAGGTTTTAAAACAATAAAGTGAACTGCCATATAGCGAGAGACGACTGCACTAGCAATTTGGGAATGGACCCCCAGGCAGAATGTCACTTCCCTCTGACGCACCCACTGTGCGGTCTTCCCCGAAGGCTGGAGACGCTCTGCCTCCTGCCCGTCCTCTGACGTCCTAGATCCCTCGTCCGCCCTTCCCTCCCTCGGCCCCTCAGCCCAATGCAGAGGGAAACAGAGCTTTTAGAAGTTCCATCATGTTCACACAGAAGCATGATTTACAGTTATTTTTATTTCTGATCATAAGATGTAATTTCCTACTTTGCATGTCTGATGTTGTGAAGTATCTCAGGACTTCATGGTGACTTTACTTACAATCTTCGGTTAAAATGAAGCTGTGCCACATAATTGCCGGCTTCTCAGCACAGAGGAGAGCCGCCCTCCCCACCTGGTGGTGCAGCCCTGTGTCCACTCTCAGCCTGGTTGCTCCTCCATTGCGGCTGCTGGGTCAGGGTGAGTCAGGGGAGACCCCGTGCCTTCACTCCCCACCCATGAACTCTGTGGTTTCCCCGTGGACTCCGTGTAGGAGGGGAAAGTGCCTGCTACCCCCTGCAAATTAGAGAAGAATGGTTTTCCCTGAATAAGGAGGAAGTCTTCTAATCTAGGGATGGATGAGATTTGAGATGAACTAGATTGCTGGGACCAGGAGGGAAATACAGTCATCCCATCGTAAAGGCCACAGCCAATTCACAAAGACATTATTCATTAAGGCCACCAGGGACATGGGGGAACTGATTTGGTGACAGAGGTCAACACCCCTCATTCAGGACCTTAGTCACAGTGCAGTCACTTATATATTTGGGGTCACAGCATCTGCCCATATTCAGATCTTCCCAGGGAACAGTGACACTGACAGGATAGGAGACAGGAAGCTGATTTGCATGACACACCTCCTCCTCCTAATGGGCCTGGGAGGCATGAAAAGGCCCCAGGACACCACCCTCTAGCCCAGGAGCCTGAGGAGGCCTTGTCCTGTGAGTCTCCCCACCATGGCCTGGACATTGCTCCTGCTCGGGGTCCTTGCTTACAGCTCAGGTCAGAGGAAGGGACTCTACATTCTTGCAGGACACAACAAAGCAGAGTCTTGGGGTGATCTTGTCTCTTATAACAACATCCATGTCTTTCCTGTTGGTTTTAGGTGTGGATTCTCAGACTGTGGTCACCCAGGAGCCATCACTGTCTGTGTCTCCAGGAGGGACAGTCACACTCACCTGTGGCCTTAGCTCTGGGTCAGTCTCTAGTGATAACTACCCTAAATGGTTCCAGCAGACCCCAGGCAAGGTGCCCCGCACGCTCATCTACCACACAAATACCCGGCCGTCTGAGGTCCCTGACCGCTTCTCTGGATCCATCTCTTGGAACAAAGCCACCCTCACCATCACAGGGATCCAGCCTGAAGATGAGGCTGACTATTACTGCGCTCTGGCCATGGGTAGTGGCACTCACACAGTGATGTGACCCCATGAGGAAGTGCAACCCAAACCTCCTCGTGTGCTCAGAATGGCTCAGCTTTAGTGACAGAAGGGGAGAGAGAGGGTGGAAATGGTCAGCACACCAAGGGGAGGGGCTCCAGGGCCCCATTCCCATGTCCAGTGATTCCTGTCTACATGTCTCCTCCAGGCTCCCCCAGGGTGTGCCCATGTATCCCATGTGACCCAATGAACCATTACAGAGACTCCGAGCCCCCACTGCCCCTTGTCAGCCTGTTCACAGGTCTAGGCTGGCCCAGGAGGAATGGAAAATCACCTCGGGAAACTGCCTGCAGACCCTTCCCAGGACAGACAGATGCCTGGCTAAGATTGGGGTCTGGGGTCTTCCTATCTGTCATAACACGATGGGCTTTTGCTTGAGCCTGACAAGATGTATCAATAACAATGGGCAGCAGAAAGGGCACCCAGCATCCAGCTCTAGCTAATCAGATGCTGACACCCAAACAGCTACCCTTCATGGGTTATTGTGCTTAAAAACCCTGCCCTAAGAAAGATGCAGGGAGTCCAACCTCCCTCACTTGGCTCCACTTCTCCTCTTATTCCCTGCTGATAAACACTGCCCCGTAGCTCGCTGCCTCCACCTGGTTTCTTAACTGACTGCGACCTAACACCTGCCTGTATCCCATGAACTATAAGAAGTTATGCTCTCACCTATTGATTTCAGCCTGTGGACCAAGGGAATATTTTATTAGCATTTAAATGAGAGTGTCATTGGGAGCTTGCAGGTGATGCTGTTTCCCTGACTAGGCCTGCTGAGTGAGATCTGTGTGTTTGTGAGAAAACTCTGTGTTTTAACAAGCTCCCTCAAAAGTATTTCAGGAGTGCTAAAGACTGAAATATATCTCCACTTCTATTATTATAAAATTAATCCTGAACACTGGACTTCATGGAACATAGGGGTTAACTTTTCCTACTGTGTATTCAGGGGATGCCGACATCTGAAATACTTACATGTGCATGTTTTCACTTTCTGTAGACCAGAACTCTTTCTGGCAGTGAAAAAAAGTAGGATAATCATGCACCACATGATTGATCAACAGTATTTACACATGAGGCTCTGGATTTATGAATAGAGACTGCCACCTGGTGAGCTGCAGAAACAAGCTGGGCTCTCAGGGCTTTGGGCCATGACCAGCAGGGCGCACTGGTGGACTGCCCAGGAATGTCTAAACAGTTGCTCAATGAGGATCATTCTCTCAAAAGGAATGTGGGCCAGGGAGCTGGGCCCTGTGATCATGGGTAGAGACTCAGCAGTTATGTTCTTTCAGGCCTGGCAGGGTCTGTTGAACAAAGAACTTTGAATGGTCTCAGCAGGTGCTTCCTCCAGGGCTCTCCCCAGGGATGAAGCCAACCCCATCCTCTGTCTGGGGTATGAGCTGAGCTCTACCACCAGGGCTCAGGAAGGGGATGGGCTGTCCATGGATGGACACACGTTTGCATGGACAGCCCCTCCCCTGGCAGAGGGAGCAGAGAAAAGGAGGCCTGGGCAGCCCAGCCCCACTGTGGGCTCAGGGGCTGTGTGCATCATGGCTGGACCCTTCTCCTCCTACTGCTCCCCTCTCACTGCACAGGTAGGGACAGGACTCTGGGGGCCAGGATAACTACTCAGGTTGCGTCTTCCTTTACTCGCCCAGAGCCTTGACAAACTTGACCCTGAGTACCCGCTCCATCACCCTTGAATGTTCCTGTTTATAAGTTCCCTCTCCCAGCCTGTGGTGGCTCAGCCCCTCCCTCTCTGCATCCCATGGAATATCAGTGAGAGTCCCATGCACCCTGAAAAGTGGATTTGATCTTGGCAGCTTCCACACAGACTGGTTCCAGCAGAAGTCAGGGAGCCCTTCCCAGCATCTCCTGTCCTACCTCCCAGACTGTGACAAGCACTAGGGCTCCAGGGCCTGCAGGAGCTTCTCTGGATAGAAGGACCCTCGACCAGGGAAGGGCCCCTGCTCATCCCTGGGCTACAGCCTGAGGACAAGGCTGGCTTTGCTGCTGTGTCCATTACAGCAGCCCTGATCCTCACACTCTGCCGAGAGTCTGAAGGCTCTAAAGGTTGGTGAAACTATAACAGCACCTGTGCTCCCTCTGCCAGGGAAGTCACCCCTCCTCTGCTGCAATCATGTGTCCCTCATGATGATATCTCTTGTGACTTCTGCAGACAGGACTTGAGTTTCCTCTAAACAGCAATCTGACCTTCCCCTCATCTCTCATTTAGACTGACTGTCACCACCATGTCTCAGCTGTTCCTGTCTCAGCGTCAGAGAGTCCTTTCCAGGAGAAACATCTCCCAGTGGAGATGCTGGAGGTGCGGACAGTGGTTGGGACCAACGGTGCCCGGCCCTGAGTCCAAGGAGGACTCTGGACTGTTTCCCCCCTAAATGCTCTAACTGGGGCTTTGAACCCCAGAAACAATATGTGGAAATGAACAGCAGTGTACACACTAGCAGGAAACCATCAAAAAATTAAGAATAAAACTTAAAAACTAATAATGAAATTTTAAAACCATAATTACATTAAAAATAAGAAGTACTTAAAGATAAAACTAAGGAGCTGAAAGTTTTGTAACAATGAGAAATACAAACCATTCTTGAGATATATGGAGAAGACCTAAATAAATGAGCACACATCCAGTTTATGGTCATACTTTAAACATCAATCATCCCCATATGAACGTGTACATTTTTGGAGACCATTCAAGTGACATCCACCTGTAATGAATGACCAGGTAGGAAATCTCAGCAAAGAACTGGAAACTGTGATAAAATCATAGAGGATGTTAGAGCCCTGGGAAAACACTGCTCCATGTCCACGTGACCTGCCTGCATCTGAGGGAGGAGAGGCATATGGAGCTGGTTTGATGTCAGGAGACCAAAAAGGGGGTCAAAGCAGAGCCCATCCCTTCACTTTCAGTCTCTGAACTCAAGGCTGCCTGAGCACCCTGGGCCCAAGGGATGCAGTACAGGGTGGTGAGATGCTGGGGAGGACAAAGATGTGGGAGAACTCCAGGCACAGAGCAGCCAGGACCTCTGGCTGGGTACCTGGGCCTTCAGCTGTGGGGTCATGGACAGGAGGGCTCATTCAAGGGCAAATTTGGGTCCTGAGATCAGGAGACTTCTTAACAGTTCAGGAAAGGATGGGGGATGGTCTACATTTCCTGGGGAATTGCCGAGCCTGCTCCAGGGTAAAGTGGGTCCAGGGGTGAGACGCTCTGACAATTGACACAGCTCAGGACCACAGGGACTCCTGGGAGTGGACCCTGAGTCTATGGGCACTGACTGTGCCCCTGGCCCTCCCACACCTCCTGCAGCTCTCCAACAGGCCAGGGTGGGGGCTGGGTCGGGGGGGCAGCAGGAGCCAGTGCTCCCCAAACTCTTCCTGTGTCACCCTCCCTGTGAAGTTCTCAATGAGCTCAGATTTGAGGTCATCTTCTCCTGCACTGGGGTCCCCAGATCCACGGAGGTGCCATGGCAATGGGCTTCAGGGCCCCCAGAAGGGCCCCAGCTTTCCTACCTGAGACAGCACAGAGAGAAATCCAGGGGTTCGACCTTGACTGTCCTGACCCAGGTCTGTCGCCAGAACCTGTGTCATCACCTCTGGCCTTCAGTCTGAGGCTCATCGTCAGAAAGATGGACAAACCCCAATGCCACAGAGAGGTCCTGCTCCATGGGGACACGTGATACAATCTGCCCCCGCCCCCTGCCACCTCCTGTCTGACCCATCACTGCCCTGTCCCTGCCCCTGAACCAACACCAGCTCAGTTTTGGGCTTGTGCTGTCCCTTGTGCTACTAAAGCTGGCAGCCAGGGCAGGCCTCCACTCAGTCTCCCCTGAGAAAGTAAATGGAAATATCTGCTTTAGGGTCACTGGTCTCCCAATGCAAACAAAATTTTTTTAACAAAAAGGAAAATTCCAGCTGAGTGGTTGGGAGGGGAGGAGGACAGAAGTGCATCCTGTGTGACTGAGAGAACCAGGCAGCCCGTGCCCAGGGCCCTGTGTGTCTCCTGGTGCCAGCCTGGGCTCCCCTGATAGCTCCCTGAGCTCTGAGACCTTACAGAAGCTGGGTCTCCCTGTCCCCTGAGATCAGAGCTCCTCGGGGCCCCTGCATCCCCCAGGGCTGGGCTAAGCCTCCCACTGAGGAGAGGTTCTCAGACCATTGAGTGCTCTCTGTCCCAGCTCAGCGTCATGACTTCCAATGCGTTTCCCTCTCCAGTAATGTGGGTGGGAGGATGTCGGATAATTGTCAATTTATTTGGGCACGGATGCTGTAAACTCCAGGGTCATTTGAAGATAAAGACTTGATTATCTGTTTTTTAATAGCTTTTGCACTGAAGAAAACAGTAATCACACTCTAATGTCTGAAATGTACTAGACAGTCACAAGAAAATAAGACATCACCAGGCTGACAGAGGAGGGTCGATAATGACCCAGAGCACTAACGAAGAGCAGAACACACAATCCCAGATAACGGTAGACCCTCTCCAGAGCAACAGAGGGACATAAGTTAACCTGTAAGAATGAGCAGTGCACAGGTGTTCCCAGGTAGCCCTGAAATATCTAGTAACAAGCTTTGTGCTCCACGTCCTGTATTAACTCTTCAGATGTCAATAGTGATGCAGAAAATCAGTGCCTCAGCTTCCACCATGCTGCAGGGACCTACTCAAGGGACTGCCTTAGTCACTGACACCGGATAACATTCAAGTGCAAAAGTCATCCCCTTCTGCCCCTTGCAGGACAGCTGGGAGGTTCAGGAGGCCTGGAGCATGTGGGCTGTGAAGACAGTAGGGGTGCTGTTGCCTGGTGCTGGGAGGACTGGGTTCTGTGACAGGACAACTAGGAAAATACTTTTCTGAATCTTGCCCAGTGAGGGAAGCAACATCCTCACAGTGTGTGACTTGTCATCACCAGGGTCCCCAGGAGCTACATGAGCCCTGAGGTCTCACTCCCACCTACTTCACATTTCTCTCCCCCTTCAAGGAGTTGTTCCTGCCTGATGTGCAGACAGACAGGGACAGGTGGACTGACTCAAAACATAGACAAATCTGCATGAATAAGCTCAGTCCATGAGTCTTGCTGGACACAGGCCGAGAGACCTTTGGAGATGGGAGAGTCTCAGTTGATACAACCAGGCCTGAGCAGGCAGAGTGCTGGGGCTTCCCCATCATGGCCCAGGTCTCTCTGCTCCTCACCCTCCTCACTCCCTGATTAGGTGACAGAGGTCACTCTGCTCATTCAGTGCCTGTGTCACTCTATCTTCACTGGTCTGTGTGAGGTCCCAGGATTTCCTCTTTCCACATCTCCCCAGGAGACAGCAGGATGACACTGTGGCTCCAAGAGAGGAAGCTGATTTGCATGAAGCACCTCCTCCTCCTTATGGGTCTGGGAGGCAAGAAAAGGCCCCAAGGACACCTCCTTCCACCCCAGGATCCTGAGCAGACCGTGTCCTGTGAGTGTCCCCACCATGGCCTGGATGGTGCTCTTGCTCGGGCGCTTTGCTTACAGCTCAGGTCAGAGGAAGGGACTCTGCATTTTTGGGGAACACAGCAAAGCTGGGTCTCGGGGTGATCTTGTATCTTATAGCAACATCCGTGTCTTTCCTGTTGGTTTTAGGTGTGGATTCTCAGACTGTCCTGACCCAGGAGCCATCACTGTCTGTTTCTCCAGGAGGGACAGTCACACTTACCTGTGTCCTTAGCTCTGGGTCAGCCTTTAGTAGTTACTACCCCAGCTGGTACCAGCAGACCTCAGGCAAGTCTCCCCGCACGCTCATCTACAGAACAACAAACCACATCTCTGGAGTCCCTGAGCGCTTCTCTGGATCCATCTCTGGGAACAAAGCCATCCTCACCATCACTGGGGCTCAGCCTGAGGGTGAGGCCGACTAACACTGTAGTCTGTACACGGGTAGTTACACTTACACAGTGATGTGAACCCATGGGGAAGGGCTACCAAAACCTCCTCTTGTGCTCAGAATAGCTCAGCTTTAGTGACAGAAGGAAAGAGAGAAAGTGGAAACTTTCAACACAGCAAGTAGAGGGGGCTCCAGGACCCCATTCCCATGTGTAGTGGCTCCTGTGCATGTGCTTTCTCCAGTCTCCCCCAGGGTGTGCCCATGTGTCCATGTGACCCTGGCACAATGGGCTTCCTCTCCTCCCCTCTCCCTAGATCCATGATGGGGTAAATGCTGAGTGCAGACACATTAACCATCAGAGAGACCCAGAGACCACATTGCTCCTTGTAAGCCTGAATGCATTCCAGGAGCTTTAACAAGATGTACTCATGTACTGATTGAGCCTGCAGACAATGGAAATATTTTACTGGCATTTAAATGAGAGTGTCACTGGGAGCTTGTAGGCGATGCTTGTCCCGTCACTAGGCCTGCTCAGTCAGAACTGTGTTTGTTAGCAAAAGAGTGTTTTAACAAGGTCTCTCCTAAAGTATTTTAGGAACACTAAAGTTTTAAATATACCTACACTTCTATTATTATAAAATTATTCCTGAACACTTTTGTGTAACTTTTAATCAAGTTAAATTTGTGGTCACCATGTCTCCTAAATCAACCTTCATAAATCTGAAACGATCAGAAATAGGTTTAAAATCTCAGATCATCATTGAAAACTGTGAGCTGATTTCTGTTTTCCCTTGTTTTTAAATTGAAAACTACAACCACGATTTGAGACAATTTCTAGGACTTATGTCAGAATGGGCCGGGTAGGACACAATGGCAGCTGAACTACAACCAGAAGAGATGGCTGACGTCAAACCAGGGTGCGAGGAGAACCGCCTACGATACGTTGACCCTTTGTTCCGAGGGGACCAATCCCCAGCCCCCACGAAGAGGGCCAACCAAAATAATATTCTGCCATATTCCCTGTTTGCTTGCAGCTTTCTCGGCCCCACCTTGGATACCGGGAAACCCCGCCCGGGCGCGCAAACCCCAATAAAGCTCTACACTGCCTAACCTGGTTGCTAATAGCCATTTATTCCTCGGCAGAGCCTAAGAAAACCTTTCAACTTATATGATTATTGATACTCAGAGACGACTCCTGTTTAGAAGTGGCTTCCAGAAACACGCCTCCCAGCCCTGGGCCCCCTCCCCTGGTGCAGGGACGGGGGAGGGGCTGCAGGCGGTGTCTCCACACCTGGTTCCCCAGGGCGCCCGGCACTGGGCCTCAACGGGAGAAGCAGAGTGTGACATTGTCCTTTTATTTACTGGACTCACCTTTGTTAAAAAATCTTCAAAAGAACTTTATTTCAACTCAACACAAAATAAATTTAAAAGAAAAATCCTTAATATCTGGCATGTTGGAATATATATATTTATCTGTGATTGTTTTCTGTAGCACTTACGGCATTATGGAATCCTGGACTGGTTCTAAGAATGTAAAAAGAATGTATTGGGTATTTCATGAAATTTCAATCCAACCTGCAGTTTAGTTAATGTTGTCTGACCAATGTTAGCATCTCAGTTTGTAAAAATGGAACTAGTGTTTCAAAGCTGTAATGTTAGAAAAAATATGGGTGATAGATATGGAAAAGGTTTTTTTTACTGACATTTTGTCTGTAAGTGCAAAATTATTACAAAATTAAAAGTTTCAAATAACTCACATGGGAATGAAAATATACTCCCTTTTCTCCTGGGAGGGTGAAGTCCAATGCCAGCCCCTGGTGCAGGGCAAGGCTTCTGAGCAGGCAGTCAGCCTTTCACATGCAAACCATGGCCACGTGTTCTATGTTCATGTTCATCTTTGCTAAGAAAAAAATATGACAATATTAATCATCTTCACTTATTTGTATATACCTAATCTATGCAGAACCAGAAAAGCACAATCTCTCATTCATCCAAGGGCTGAAATAAACCATTAGGATTCTATTCCATGAGAATTTCAGGACTGAGTCCCTATGAAGAGCCCCATTGTTCCCACAGTCTCTTCAAGTATAAGCTCCTGGCTGTACAACCAAAGCAACTCCATCTGGAAGCCAACATGCCCTTTTGACTTTTGCAGTATCTTCCCGCCCCCGCCCCCAGTAGGCACAAAGACTTTGTGTTCCTCCCTTGTCTTTATCTGTCTCTGCACCAGCTCTAGTCACAGAGCCTGAGGCACCTGAAGGTGCCCCACCCTTAGATTAAAGACACATTCCTTACCCAGCAGGTAGGCTCACTGGTTCAAAGACATAGCAGATAGCCTGGGGGTGCCTGTGGAAGGCACTGCCCAAAATGCACCTTGAGTGTGACTTCCCTTCATGAGCTCCTGATGGAATGATGCAGTCAGTCTCCTTCTCTGGTCTGTGGGGCCAAGGAAATCTTACATACACTGGACCTAGTCAATCAAAGCAGAAGTAGACTTCCAATGTGAAAAGAAGAAGGCTGACTTCCTACATTGTCAAACTGGGGAACAGACTGGTTTGGAGTCCTTGGGTCCTCATTACCTCCCTGTAGACAGAGCAGATAGGTGCAGAGACCTCAAGGTTTCAAACAACTAAGATACAAACAAAATGGTGGATAGATAGATAAATAGATAGAGGCTCCTAGAAGACCCTTTCTCTCTAGCTGAAGAACCTGGGAGCCAGATGCCTAGCCAGAGAAAATCTTTGGTATGATACCCACCTACTGACTTCCCACACTACAGAAACCCCGACTTGCACCCCCATCCAGGGGTGTCAGCCATAAGGGCCAGGGTGTTGCTCTCCATTCCCTCCCAGCACAAGTTGGCAGTGTCCCTTTGCCACCTGGGACAGTGTGGGTGATTCAGTGGAAGGTGACTCCCTCCCATTAGAGAGTCAACAAGCCTCAGCCAGGTAGGGCCAGTTGAAGCTGGTTAGCACTCCAGTTCTCCCACTCATGACTCTGGCTACCCAGTGGGGACCTGAACTTCAACCTCACCGCTCAGCAATGAGACTCGATACAGGGTACAGGCCAGAGTTAGTCTGCACTCCTGCTCCCATTGCTTGTAACTATGGGAACCAGTGAGGAGCTAAGCCTTGACCACCCAGTGGCACTCAGAGCTCTGAGTAAGGGGTGGGAGACAAGTGAGTGAGGCATGCAGGGGCCTCCAATCCTCCTTGAGTCAGCGCTGCCCTGAAGGGACCCAGTGGGGAGTTGGGAGGCCAACCCACTGAGCACAGCAGCTCGCCTCTTCCCTGTGCTTCCCTCCCTGAGTCCACAGGGCCTGGCTGTGGGTTCAACACTCACCCTAACTTGAAGGGAACCAACTGGTCACAGTCACTGCCCTATTTTCTCGAGGAAGTTGTCAAAGCAGGGGAGTCAGTGCTCCACCTTTGCTGGGCCAGTGGGAGCTGAACATACATCCCCTGACCTCTGTGCTGCAGCTAGCAGGCAGGCGGCCTGATGGAGGACAGAGGAAATGGGACACAGGGACCCTAATGCAGTCTCCCAATGTCCTGGACCCAGTAAGAAATAACACTGGTCACATCTAAAACCAGGAAAATGAAAACTTGAATAAACCAAGAAAGTCTACTGAAACCAACTCAGAATGACTCAGATAATAAAATTGTGTGACATATTTCTTTAGCAATAGTAATAAAATCCATGTAACCAGCAAATACAGACATTTTTGGAAAAAATAAAAAGGGACAGGAACTCAAATAGAAGGAGACATGATAAAGATGCCAAATGGCAATGCAGAACTAAAAAATACCAAAGATGAAGTTTCATAAACCAATGAAGAAATCAAGGATACATAAAGTGTATCAATTACTTTATTTGTTTGTTGTATATTTACAGATTGATTGATTGTTGAAATGAAAACTGGGCTTCAATTGCTACTGAACAGCTCCCACACCATGAGTCATCTGTGCAGGATGTCACCAGGGGGCGCTGTGGGACTTCTCAGAGCTGCAAGGACTGAAACAAACCCAAATGGTTCTAATTCAATGGCACCTGAGCGCACATCCAGGGCCTCAGTGAGAGGAGACAGCAGGTGCTTCCTCTCAAGGGGGAGACTCAGAGCTCACAACGAAGCCTGCCTCCTCCTGAGAGTAGAACTATAAACTGGGCCCAGGACCCAGAACTGGATGGTGCTCTGGGCTCCTATTTGCATAATGCCCAGCAAACACACCCCTCACCCAGGGAGCTGAGGAGGACATAAAGGGACAGCCAGAGAGCAGCCCCAGACTCAGGCCAGGGGATTCGGAAAGTCTCCACCATGGCCTGGACTCTGGTCCTCCTGCTCCCCCTCCTCACCCTCTGCCCAGGTGCATATGGATATTAGCTATGAGCCTTTGGAGATCCTCTGCTTTCCTTTCCTTATTCCTGACATGTGACTGTTTTTCTTTCAGGGTCCGGGTCTCAGGCTGTGGTGACTCAGGAGCCCTCACTGACTGTGTCCCCAGGAGGGACAGTCACTCTCACCTGTGCCTCTAGCACTGGAGCTGTCACCAGTGGTCACGATCCATACTGGTTCCAGCAGAAGTCTGGCCAAGCCCCCAAGACACTGCTTTATCATACAAGCAGTAAACACTCCTGGACCCCTGCCCGGTTCTCAGGTTCCCTTCTCGGGGGCAAAGCTGCCCTGACCCTCTCAGGGGCCCAGCCTGAGGACGAGGCCGTGTACCACTGCTGGCTGGTGTACAGTGGTGTTTGGCACAGTGAGAGACCCAGAGGGGGAAGCAGGACAGAAACCTTCTCAGCACTTATGATACGGGGATGGCAGGATCAGACACACCAGCTCTCAAGAACGCCTATTGTGGGCCATCCATTGACAAGGGAAGGGAAGGGTAGAAATGAATTCCTATGGGTACTTGAGGCCTAAAGTGGAGGAAATACACATGATTTGGGAGGAACTTGTTCTGGAAAAGCAACACCCAATTATTTCATAATCCAGAAGGAATAGGAAGAGCCGGATCAGAGCTAAGGGCTCTGGTCAAACACCTTCCCCCCAGAAAGGAGTACCTCCCATGGTCTACTTTGCTGGCTCCTTTTATATATCACTAAAGGGCATTTCACTGAGTTGTACATAATACAACACACACGGGTTGTATAAAAGCAAAAGTATTGAATATCGGTGCTGGCTTCTGTGGCTCAGCAGATAGATGCTGGATTGCAAACCAAAGGGTCATGGGTTCAATTCCCAGTCAGTGCACATGGCTGGGTTGCAGGGAAGGTCACCAGAACGGGGCACAGGAGAGGCAACTACACATTGATGCTTAGCTCTCTGCCTCCCTTTCCCTTTAGCTATAAATAAATAAATAAATAAAATTTTTATAAAAATTATTGAATATCACCAAGGTCCTCCCAAAAGTTCTCTATGCCAAACCTTTATTAATATCAATATATTATAACCGTAATCTATCGGTATATAACTGTACTTCTGAATTTGAATGCACGCTTTCACTTCTATTTCAATGTATCCAAAATCATAATCAAACGTGGTGCTGACATTTTGGCATGTTATATACTGTTCATGTCCTATAAGAGTTATACAGATAACTTCCCACTGATTAAAAGGGCACACATGTTCGGACGCCTGCTTAATATCATTGTGATTTCTCTATGATGCAGTGTTACAGTAAAGCAAAGGTTTCTTAGTCAAATAAAGAAGTGACAATACTTCGTAATCCATCTTGTTAGTCAGACAACACCGTGTTCGTCTGTGCACTTTATGAAGTCAGGGGAGATGCCTGCCATTGCCACTGGGAACCCCCCGGACGCTGTCCCTGGCATTTCAGTCCACAAAGAGCGAGACAGGGAGAGTAGCTGCACGTGTCAGAGGGAAGTGTAACAGATCCCTTATCGGCATAACCCAAGTCCAAAATCGTGCCAGTGTCTTTGAGCATGCCCCGGACCTGTGTCTCTCAACTCTAAGGTGGGTAAGAACCGTCTATGGATCTCGTAAAATGTGGGTTCTGATTCATGAGTGTGGAGTGAGGGTGGAATTTCTGTATTTCTAAGAGCTCCCAGCCACCCAAAGGGCAAATTCTGTATGGATATGTATATACTTAATAGCAAATATTAGGATCGTACAAAATAAAAAGGAGAACAGCTGGCAGACAGGAGCCTAAGAGGAACCTCTGAGAGAAGAACTAAGGACTTGGGATTAGAGAAAAACCTCCCAGAGCTGCAACCTGGAGCTTCCCTGGGAGGACATATGCAGAGCTGGGAGAGGCTCCTCTTTGTTTGAGAACAAAGCAAAAGCAAACAGAAGAACTCAAAGACCTCTTCTGCACCTGAACTTCCCTCTACACTTGCCCAATTCCCCTGTGGGCTGCTCTTCCAGTCTTCTCTGAGGGACAGGACCTTCTCCATCTCTGACTGAAGCTTCCCTTCTGAGCTCACCGTCCCGCCCCTTTCCCACCATGCCCCATCTCTCTTGGCCCTCCTCAGAGTGCTGCTGACACTATTCCAGACTTTTCCTGCTTGGGGCTGGCACATACCCTTTCCCTTCCCTGACCCTCTCTAATCCCTTAGCTCTGAAGTCTCCTGACCCTGCTCATTCCCTCTTTGTTTATCTCCCCTGGCTACCTTCTTTTTCTACTTCCCAGGTACCCCCTCATTTTCCACTCAGTCCAGAAAACCACACAAGCATGCTAATCTATCCTCATGAATGTTCCCCACTTGGCCCTAGAGCAGGCAGGGGAGGATTCAAGTGGAAAGAGAGGAAACCGCATGGCGAACAGCCTGAAGAGGGGCTCGTGGCTGAGCGTGGACTGGGAACCCAGACACCCATCTCCCTGTGTCTGCTTTGTGCTCACAAGCAGCCGTACCCCCACTAGGGCCCCAGGGGACTCACTGAGCACACAGCCTCTCCATCTCCAAAAAGCCCAGCCTCAACAAGAAGGGCTGAGCTCTGTGTCCTACATGGACAAACACAACCAAGGGTAACAGGACAGAGTTGCGTTGAGTACCCTCCATCCCCAGGATTGGGGTGGGGGGCAGGGGAATGACACAGCATGGAAGCTGTTCACCCTGAGCCTTGTGGTTCCACCATGACCTGGACCCCTCACCAACCTCTCTCACTACACAGGTGGCTGGAGACTCGGCATCAGGATCTGGCTCGTTCACCCTGTGTCTCTCTCCCAACTCTCATGAGCCCACACTGTCAGAACCTGTGACTACACCTGTCACCACCTCTTCTACTGGAAACTGCACCAAGGTGGGTCTTGGGACTGAGTCCTGGAACAAACAAGGACCAGGCGATGCCCACAGACCTCTGGACTGTAGAAGCAATTACCAGCCTGCAGGGGACCTGGCCTGCTTTTCAGGCTACGGTGTCTGGCAACACAGCCTTGCAGAGCACCTCTGGGCTCCACCCAAAGCTGGTTGTCACAGTGACGCCCTACACAGCCTCCTACAAAGTTGCAGCCTGCAGGGAAGTGAGACAGGAACTTCTGGGACCAACCAACACTGTGACCCTGACTATAGCGCCTGACACCCATGGTGGGGATAGCACGTGTGCTAATTTGAGCCCTAACTAGGCCCTGGCACTCAAGTCAGGATGGCTAGCTCAGGAATGCAGCCTCATCCTCCCAAGCTTGGCCCTGGAAGGGCACCCTTGTCAGCCTTCATCAAAGGCCCTGGAGACAGAGTCTGGGATGGGCTGGTCTGAACAGGGACAGAGTCCAGCTGGGTCAGACCAGGGAAACAATAGATACAGAGGTCTGTCCATCCTTAACGTTTTCCTGAACAGGTACTGTGTGTCAGGCTCCTTGTGTCAGGCTCGGGTCTGCGGCTCAGGGTACAGCACTGGCAGACAGGCCAGACAGGCAGGGTCCTCTCCTCAGGACACCATACAGGGAAGCCAGAGTCAACATGTGGTAGGAATAAAGCATATTATGGGGTGTAACAAGTGGAGACATGAACAAAAAAGGAGTGGACACCAGGAAGCATTAGAGGTTTGTAAGGAAGGAAGAGGTAGAAGGTGACGTCAGCTTTATCAGAGTCCAATTTCTAAAATGGTGAAAGGGGAGGTGCAGCGTGAAGGCGGGCGGCCCAGGTGGGGGACGGTGGCATCACCCAGAGGAGATGGATGTTGCTGTGGAGACGGGGGGAGTGAACAAGGGAAGGACCACGTGGGGCAGGGTGCTGGGTTGGTACCTCGATCCCACCCTGTGACAGACACATTAGCAACACCTGCCCACCACGGTTGAAGGTTGCCATGGGGACACTGTCCTTCAGGACAGCACTGAAACTCACTGGACCATCGCTGCCCTTCATTACGACTCACAGAGATTTACCTGAAATGTCACTTTTTCACCAGGAGAGGAGCTGGCTTCTTGCTATTGACTTACGGTGCTGAGGTTCTGGGCCATGTGTGTTGGGGTGCAGGGACATTCTTGGGGTACACTTACCACTGAACAGGCTGCTTGTCCCCAGTTAAAGCACAGACTTACTTCTGACACTACAGCGGGGAGGGGGCAGTGTGAGCAGCCGCTGGACAAGGCTAGCAGGGGACTTAGGGTTGAGGTTGACTCAGACAAGATACTGGAAGTGTCATTGTGGGTCAGGACCCTGGTGGCAGCCCCAGCTCTGGGGGTAGGGAAATAAGGACCAATGGCAAAACTCGAGAGCAATGCAAAGACAGGACTCTGTGTCTGTGCAGGGAAGGGCATCCAGCCCCTCTTATCTGCCTCCACACCTCCTCACCCACATCCCCTGTCACCCCCACTACCTCCTCCCAGGGCAGGGTTACCAGGGGGTGGGCTCTCTGCTAGTCACATGGCTTCAGGAGGCCACACTCCCTCCAGACCCTGAGGCACTGTCCTGAAATGCCCTCATCTGGTTTGAAGAAATCAGTGTGGTGCATCCTGCTCCTCACTCACTCACTCACTGGGTTCCCTGTTGCACCAAAAGCAATGTGTCCACAAGAGGGAGCAGAACAGCCTGGGGTTCAGAGAGGAAGGGGACACATGTGGGGACCACACCCCTGAGGCACCCTAGAGAGTCACAGGGATGTGAAGCACAAAATGGGGAGTATGGTCAAAATGCTGCCCCAGTGGGGGTGTGGCCCTGTGGGGACTGGGAACATCATGAGAAACAATTGTAAAGGATCTGCTTCTCTAGCCACTCTGCTGTGCACCAGAAATCAATACAAAATAATGTCGGCAGTAACTAGATCAGGGTTAATGGAGTCTGGAGAATACAAAATGGGGGTTTCTAAATCCCATGATGAAGAAAGAACCCCAAAAAGGGGTGGAATGCCCTTCATAGTAATATTCATTTGATTTTAATTCTTTCACTGAAAAATAATTGTAAATTTAGACAAAACATATATTAAATACCTCCAGAACCAGAAGGAAGTATTGTCGGCATCACACTCAAGGGTAAGTGAGAACCAGCAGGAGGAACCATGAACACAAGGCGTGAGCTCCTCCCAGGGCTGCTTTCTCATGGCAAAGGCAGGAAGAGAAAGACAAGGCCTGTCCCTGGGTCTGGGGACCCAACAGGAAGCCCTCACAGCGATGACAACAACAATAGCAAAAACACCACCACTGGTCTCAGCCTGGAAGAATCACCCAAATAAAACTGTGACCAGCTATGAACTAACAGGGCTCCCTGTGGAAATTTAAACCTCAAAAGTGACTCAGAGGGGTCACGTCCCAGCAACAGACTAGGGACCTGACAGAAGGAAACTCAACTATCATGTCATCCTTCACCATCTGGGAACACAGCATTTCATGTAGCTCCATGGAAGTCATTAGTGACCTGAAAAAATGAATGACTCACCCCAGCGTCACAGAGGGGACCTGCTCATTCCACTGCCCTGGGTGGTGACATCAGAAAGACCCAACTGCAAACAGCAGAGCCCTCCCAGGACAGCTGGGGGAGTGAGATGAGCTGGAGGATGTGCCTTCTCAGACCAGTAGGGGGATTTGGAGGACTGGACCTGATAGGGCTCTGGGCCAGGTAGGTTGGGAAAAGACTCTAGAGGCCCTTGCACACTTGGGCAGGCAGTGTCCTCAGTAAAGTGAGACTGTCCTGCAGCTGGTCCCCAAGAGCCACATGAGCACTCAGCTCTGACTCACACACATGCCTCTTACCTTGACCTCCCCTCTCATGTAGTCATTGTCCAGGCCTGATTCACAGGTCAAGGAAGGTGGACAATCACACAATGAATATAAATGTCCTTGAAAAAAACATGCCCTATGGTTGTCCCTGGGCATAGGGTAGGAGATGCCTAAGCAGGGACAGTGTCAATGTCAGCAATTAGGCCTCAGGCAGCAGAGCTCTGGGGCTTCCCCACCATGGCCTGGATCCTTCTGTCACGTCCTCACTCACTGCAGAAGGAGTTTGCTCCCAGGGACCCTGAGAGGATACATGGGGGGAGGCACTCTCACTGCCTTTTCCTGCTGCCATTGGAGCACAGCTGATGGTTTGTGCCATTAATTCTGCCACCTTCTAGCCCTGCTTCTGGTCCTGGATTACACAGTGCTGTCTCTGCCAGAGAGACAGAGAGAGAGAGAGTAGAGAGAGTGAATGTCATGTATTCCAATGTTTTCATTCCAGCAAATCCAGAGAGGCTAATGCAAAGGAACTATGGAAAATTATACAAAATATCTCAGTTATGATTATAGCTGATATTTTCTCAGATGACTCTACATATCAGTAGAATCCATGTCTTATCAGGAAAAATTTTCCTCAACCCACAGGGAGGACATTGGCTGAAGCTAGAATATGGTCACCTCTCTGGGTGACGATGGACCTGGAATTTGGGGACAGCAGCTGTGAAGAGGCCAAGGTCCACCTACAGAGTGTGTCTCTCAGATGTGAAAGCACCTCATGAAGGAAAGTGCTCCCTGAGTCACACTGTGTCCCTCAGGACCCACCAGGGTGCTGCCCTTCCTATGTGGGAGGGGCGCCTGGGGCTTGGGAGTGTCCCCACACCCAGCCTATCCTTCCCTCCATCCCACATTGGCTGCTAATCCCACACTGCATCCCACACTGGCTCCTTAAAGAGACCCCTGGTGTCTGGGGAAAGCCTGAGACAGTCTGTGCAAGTGGCAAACCTCTGGGTCATTTGCTGCTAACTTGCAAAAATATGGATGAAGAAATTGGTAATAAAGGCATTCACCTTTTTCTGTCATCCTTTCAGTGGTTATTTCTTACTAGTCTGTCCTTTCTCGTTCTTTCAATGGTCTCTAGTGACACTGTGTCCACACTCAGCCTTGGTCGGCTCCTTTACTGAGGCTGCTGGGTCAGAGCTGAGTGAGGGGAGACCCCGTGCCTTCACTCCCCACATGCCAACTCTGGTTTCCCTGAAGACTCCCCATAAGAG
This sequence comes from Phyllostomus hastatus, assembly GCF_019186645.2. Lineage (NCBI taxonomy): Eukaryota > Metazoa > Chordata > Mammalia > Chiroptera > Phyllostomidae > Phyllostomus > Phyllostomus hastatus. The sequence continues at coordinate 376,992 of NW_025334040.1, read as the reverse complement.
GAGGCAGTGGTTTTCACTGAACAAGGAACAAAATATTCTAATCTGAGGGACAGAGTGAGATTTGAGATGAGCTAGATCACTAGGGCCAGAGGGAAACACAGGCATCTCATCATGGAGGCCACAGACAATTCACAGAGACATTTAGCATTAAGGCCACCAGGGATGTAGGGGAACTGATTTGGTGACAGATGTCAACACTCTACATTCAAGGTTTTAGTCATGGTGCAGTCTTTGGTGTTGGGAGGCAACAGCACCTGTCTCTTTCCACATCTCCCCAGGGGACATCAGGGTGACACTGTGTCAGGACAAGACAGAGGGAACTGATTTGCATGAAGCACATGCTCCTCCTAGTGGGTCTGGGAGGCATGAAAAGGCCCCAAGGATACCTCCTTGCACCCCAGGAGCCTGAGGAGGCCGTGTCCTGTGAGTGTCCCCACCATGGCCTGGACGGTGCTCCTGCTCGGGCTCTTTGCTTACAGCTCAGGTCAGAGGAAGGGACTCTACATTCTTCGGGGACACAACAAAGCAGGGTCTTGGGGAAACCTAGTAACCCATAACAACACCTATATTTTTTCTGTCGATTTTAGGTGTGGATTCTCAGACTGTCGTGATCCAGGAGCCGTCACTGTCTGTGGCTCCAGGAGGGACAGTCACACTCACCTGTAGCCTTAGCTCTGGGTCAGTCTCTAGTAGTAACTACCCTGGCTGGCACCAGCAGACCCCAGGAAAGGCTCCCCGCACGCTCATCTACCAAACAAACAGCAGGCCCTCTGGGGTCCCTGAGCGCTTCACTGGATCCATCTCTGGGAACAAAGCCGTCCTCACCATCACGGGGGCCCAGCCTGAGGACGAGGCTGACTATCTCTGTGCTCTGTACACGGGTAGTTATACTCACACAGTGATGTGACCCCATGGGGAAGTGCAACAAAAACCTTCTTGTGTGGTCAGAATGCCTCAGCTTTAGTGAAAAGGAAAGAGAGAAGTTGGAAATGGTCAGCACAGGAAGGGGACCGGCTCCAGGGCCTCATTCCCATGTCCAGTGGTTATAGTTTACATGCCTCCACCAGTCTCCCCCAGCGTGTGCACATGTGTCCCATGTGACCCTGGCACAATGGGGCCCTGTCCTCCCCTCTCCCTAGACCATGACAGGGTGAATGCTAAGTGCAGACACATTAACCATCAGACACGCCCAGAGCCCTCACTGCCCCTTGTAGTCCTACCTGTATTCCAGGAGCTTTAACAGGATTTACTCTCATGTATTGATTTCACCCTGTGGACATCCTGAATGTTTTATCTAGCATTTAAGTGAGGGTGTCACTGGGAGCTTGCAGGTGATGCTGCTCCCCTGACTAGGCTGCTGAGTGACTGTGTTTGTGCGCAAAACCTGTTTGAACAAGTCAGTTAGGCTTTTTTAGCAACAATAACATTTGAAAACTTCCTCTACCTTTGCTATTATAAAATTATTCCTGAACACTTTTGTTTGAAATTTACTCAAGTTAAATTCCTGGTCATAATCTCTCCTAAATCAGCCTTCATAAATCCAGGAACGTTCAGAAACACGTTTGAAATGTCAGGGTATCAATGAAAACTGTTACTTGATTTCCTTTATTCCTGGTTTTTAAAGTGAAAACTACAGCCACAAGTTGAGACGACTTCCATGGCTTACATGAATACTGATGCTCTGAGAGGCCACCTGTTTAGAAGCGGCTTCCAGAAACACTCCTCCCAGCCCTGGGCCGCCTCCCCTGACCCAGGGACAGGTGCGGGGCTGCAGGCGGTGTCTCCACACCCCGTTCCCCGGGCACCCGGCCTTGGGCTGTGAGGGGAGAAGCCAAGAGTGAAACTGTCCTTTTATTAACACTTCTCATCTTTGTTAAAAAGTCTTCTTAGAGAACCTTCATATCCAGGCAACACACAATAAATTTTTTTAAAAGGCATTACATCTAGTAAGTTAGGAATATATATATATGTATATGTGAGTGTAATTTTTTCCATAATATTTATTGAATTATTGGATTATTGGAATGTTTCTATGAAAAGAAAAAGTACATATATACAGGAATTTTATGAAATTTTAATAAAACATGAAATTTTGTTAATATTATTTTACTTAAATTAACTTCTTAGTTTTTAAAGATAACCTTAGGTTTGCAAGATTATAATGCTAGACAAAATGTGAGTGACAGCCACAGAAAAGGTTTGTGTTATACCTTTTTTCCTGTCAGAGCAGAATTATTGTGACATTAAAAGGTTGAAATCACACACACAGGAATGAAGATACAGTCCCTTCTCTCCTGGGAGGGTGAAGTCCAAGGCCGCCCTCTTGTGCAGGGCCAGGCTCCTGAGCAGACAGTCAACCTTTCACATGTAAACCATGGCCACATGTTCTATGTTCATTTTTATCTACTTTAAAGTAAAGAGTATATGAAAATACTAATCATGTTTACCAGCCACTTAAGTATATATAAATACTCTCTGCAGAACCAGAAAAGCACAGCCTCTCATTCATCCAAGGGCTGAAATAAACCATTAGGATTCTATTCCATGAGAATTTCAGGACTGAGTCCCTGTGAAGAGCCCCATTGTTCCCAGAGTCTCTTCAAATATAAGCTCCTGGCTGTGCAGCCAAAGCAACTCCATCTGGAAGCCAACCTGCCATTTTGACTCCTGCTGCACCTCCCCCACCCCCAGTAGACACACAGACTGTGCTCCTCCCTAGTCTTTATCTGTCTCTACACCAGCTCTGGTGACAGAGCTATGGGCACCTGAGGGTGCCCTACCCTTATTTTAAAGACACATTTCTTTTTCAGAAGGTAAGCTCACTGGTTCAGAGAAACAGCTGATAGCCTGGGGGTGGCTGTGGAAGGCACTGCCCAAAATGCACCTTGAGTGTGACTTCCCTTCATGAGCTCCTGATGGAATGATGTTGTCTGTCTCCTTCTCTGGTCTCTGGGGCCAAGGAAATCTTACATACACTGGACCTAGTCAATGAAAGCAGAAGTAGACTTCCAATGTGAAAACAAGAAGGCAGACATCCTACATTGTCAAACTGGGGAGCAGAGTGGTTTGTAGTCCTTGGGTCCTCATTACCAACCTGTAGACACAGCAGATAGGTGCAGAGACCTCAAGGTTTCAAACAACTAAGATATGACAAAATGATTGATAGATAGATAGATAGATAGATAGAGGCTCTAGAAGACCCTTTGTCTCTAGCTGAAGACCCTGGGAACCAGATGCTTAGCCAGAGAAAATCTTTGGGACTACATCTGCCCACTGCTGTCCCACACTATAAAACCCCTAACCTGCACCCCCATCTAGGGGTGTCAGCCATAAGGGCCAGGGTGTTGGTCTCCATTCCCTCCCAGCACAAGTTGACAGTGTCCATTTGCCACCAGGGCCAGTGTGGGTGATTCAGTGGAAGGCTGACTCCTCCTATTAGAGACTCAACAAGTCTTAGCCAGGTAGGGCCAATGGAAGGTGGTTAGCACCCTCGTTCTCCCACCCATGACTCTCATCACCCAGTGGAGACCTGAACTTCAACCTCACCCCTCAACAATGAGACTGGATGATGGGGTACAGATCAGAACTAGTGTGTGCTCCTGTGCCCCTTCTTATACTGGCAGGAGCCCATGGGGAGCTAAGGCTTGACCACTCAATGGCATTCCGAGCTTTGAGTATGTGATAGGAGGCAGGCCAGTGGGCCATGCAGGGGCCCCCAACCCTGCTTGTGTCAATGCTGCCATGGAGGGACCCAGTGGGGAGCTGGGAGCCCAACCCACTGAGCAGAGCAGCTCCCCTTCTCCCTGTGCTTCCCTCCCTGAGTCCACAGGGCCCGGCTCTGGGCTGGACACTCACCCTAACTTGAAGGGAACCAACTGGTGACAGTCACTGCCCTATTGTCCCCAGGAAGGCATCAAAGCTGGGGAGTGAGTGCTCCACTTTTGCTGGGCCAGTGGGAGCTGAACATCCATCCCCTGACCTCTGTGCTGCAGCTCAGCAGGCAGGCGGCCTGGTGAAAGGCAGAGGAAATGGGACACAGGGGCCCCTAATGCAGTCTCCCAATGTCCTGGACCCGGTAAGAAATAACACTGGCCTTATCTAGAACCAGGAAAATGAAAACTTGAATAAACCAAGAAAGTCTACTGAAACCAACACAGAATGACTCAGATAATAAAATTATGTGACAGATATTTTCAACAATAGTCATAAAATCCATGTAACCAGCAACTACAGACATTCTTGGAAGAAATGAAAAAGGACAGTAACTCAAATAGAAGGAGACATGATAAAGTTGCCAAATGGGAATGTAGAACTAAAAAATACCAAAGATGAAGTTTTATAAACTAGTGAAAGAATCAAGGATACGTAAAGTTTATCAATTATTTTATTTGTTTGTTGTATGTTTATAGATTGATTGATTGTTGAAATTAAAACTGGGCTACAATTCTTACTGAACAGCTCCCACACCATGACTCATGTGTGCAGGACGTCACCAGGGGGCGCTGTGGGTCTTCTCAGAGCTGCAAGGCCTGAAAGGAATCCAAATGATTCTAATTCAATGGGCCCCATGCCCACATCCATGGCCTCAGTTAGAGGAGACAGCAGGTGCTTCCTCTCAAGGGGGAGACTCAGAGCTCACAACAAGCCAGCCTCCTCCTGAGAGTAGAACTATAAACTGGGCCCCAGACCCAGAATTGAATGGTGCTGTGGGTTCCTATTTGCATAATGCCCAGCAAACACACCCCTCACCCAGGGAGCTGAGGGGGAGATAAAGGTACACCCAGAGAGCAGCCCCAACCTCAGGCCGGGAGATTTGGAAAGTGTCCACCATGGCCTGGACTCCTCTTCTCCTGCTCCTCCTCCTCACCCTCTGCCCAGGTCCGGGCACGCTTCAGAGACCAGCCTTTGGAAGGGTCCTTCTGCCTTTACTCTTCATTCCTGACATTGACTGTTTTTATTTCAGGGTCCAGGTCTCAGGCTGTGCTGACTCAGGACCCCTCACTGACTGTGTCCCCAGGAGGGACAGTCACTCTCACGTGTGCCTCCAGCACTGGAGCCGTCACCAGCAATCACTATCCAGACTGAATCCTGCAGAAGTCTGGCTAAGTCCCCACCACACTGATTTATGATACAAACGGTAAACACTCCTGGACCCCTGCCCGGTTCTCAGGCTCCCTCCTAGGGGGCAAAGCTGCCCTGACCCTCTCAGGGGCCCAGCCTGAGGACAAGGCTGAGTACTACTATTTTCTGGCGTACAGCGACCATCAGCACAGTGACACATGCAGCGGGGAAGTGAGACATAAACTCCTGGTTCAGCCACAGCTCTGCTCCTTCCTGTGTGTGCAAAATTGAACAAAAGCCCTAGAAAGTGTGTGTGGTGAGTGAGAGGTGTGAACCTCTGCATGTCAGAAGGCAGACAACCACCCAGACAGCCTGCACCCCACCTCCTGGTGTCATGCCCTTGTGTGACCCCTGCCTTGAGTGTGGGCTGTGCTGCGTGGGGACTGAGACAGAGGCTGTCAGGGGACAGTGAGAAGGTGTGAGTGCACCCTGGTCGAGGCCCAGTGGGAGCTAGTTTGGGCTGCACTTGGACAGGGTGTGTGAGGACCAACCCTCAGTTCAAGAGCTCTTCCAGACAGTGTCACCCAGGTGTGGAGAGCACAGGGACTTCCTGGGGAGGGGAAGGAGAGAGGAATGAGTGCTCTGGAGATGTCACTCAGCAGCTCAGTGGTGTCCCTGGCTCAGAGTGCTGCAGGGCAGAAGCCCTGTGAGGACAGTGGTGGCCCCAGGGCTGGCCTTGTCAGTGGTGAGTTAGAGGGGATCACAGGTGACAGGGTGTGCAATGCATTTGGCCTCCTAATGTCTGAGAATAAACTTGTTTAGGTTTTTTCACCTCAACTGGATGTGTAAGAAACGGAATTTAACACTCAGAATTCCAGCCTGCTGTGAAGAGTTGAGAAGCACCAACAGGCAGAGGTCATTAAATATACAGACTAGGAGGGTCGAAACCTTGGCCCAAGGGCCAAATACGACTCAGGATGGCTATCAATGAGGCTCAATAAAAAATAATAAATTAACTTAGAACATTAGGAGATTTCTTGGTGATTATGTGTCACAATGTCACGTAAAATCAACGTATGTTCACTCTCGCTTCATACAGAAGCGTGGCTTCAGTTACCATTGCTAGATGATTTTAGAAAATTATTGAAAGAGCCGCTGCACAATAGGATTACAACGTGAGAACAGTTTTTCTTATCGGCTGTGGAAGATATCAAGAAAAGTATGCACGGACCCTTTTTTTGCTGATCAGTTGTCGTTAGTGTTTGTGTATTTATGTGCGGCCCTAGATAAATCCTCTCCTTCTAGTGTGGCCCCGAGACACCAAAAGGTGGACAGCCCCCTACACATGTATCACAGGAACACGCTCCTCATGGGACAGCACAGGGACTCGCAGGACGATCGCTGCCCTTCATTCCCCCTCACTGGGATTCACCTGAACTGTCACTGTTTCACGGGGAGAGCAGCTGGCTACCTGCTACTGAGTTATGGTGCTGAGGTCCGGGCTGTGTGTGCTGGAGCACATGGAGGCCTTTGGGGTGCACTTCCCCTCTGCAGGGGCTGCTTGTCCCCACTTAAAGCACAGAGCTACTTCTGATACTACAGGGGAGAGGGGGCAGCATGAGCAGCCACTGGACAGGGCGGGCAGGGGACTCAGGACAGGTGCTCAGCTCAGGCAAGATGCTAGAGGTGTCATTGTGGGTCAGGACCCTCGTGGCAGCCCCTGCTCTGGAGACAGGGAAATAAGGGCCAGTGGAAAAGCAGGAGAGGCACAAACACAGGATTCAGCGTCTGTGCAAGGAAAGGGTGTCCAGTCCCTCTTATCTGCCTCCGCACCTGCTCATTAACATCCCCTGTCACCCCCACTGCCTCCTCCCAGGGCAGGGTTCCAGGGGGTGTGCTCTCTGCTTGTCACACGACTTCAGGAGGCCACACTCCCTTCAGTCACTTACACACTGTCCTGAAATGCCTTCATCTGGTTTGAAGAAATCAGTGTGGTGCATCCTGCTCCTCACTCACTCACTCAGTTGTCTCCCTGTTGCACCAAAAGCAATGTGTTTGCAAGAGGGCGCAGAACAGCCTGGGGTTTAGAGAGGAAGGGGACACGTGTGGGGCCCACACCCCTGAGGCACTCTAAGAACAGGGGGTCACAAAGATATGAAGCACAGTGTGGGGAGTGTGGTCTATAATGCTGCCCCAGTGGGGACGGGGCCCCGTGGGGACTGGGAACATCATGAGAAACACTTTGTAAAGGATCTGGTTGTCTAACCACCTACTGTGCCTCAGAAATCAAGAGAAAATAGTATTGGAAGTAACTAGATCAGGGCAACAAAGCCTGGAGAATATGAAATGAGTTTCTAAATTTCATGCTGGAGAAAGGACCTCCAAAAAGGGGTGGATTGTCATTCATAGTAAAATTCTTTTGATATTAATTCTTCACTGAGAAATAATTATGAATCTAGACAAAACATATATTAAATACCTCCAGGGCCAGAAGGAAGTATTGCCGGCATCACACTCAAGGGCAAATGAGAACCAGCAGGAGGAACCAAGAACACAAGGCGTGAGCTCCTCCCAGGGCTGCGTTCTCATGGCAAAGGCAGGAATAGGAAGCCAAGGCCTGTCCCAGGCGCTGGGGACCCAGCAGAAACTCTCACAACGATGACGACAACAACAGCCAAACAACACCAAATGTTTCAACCTAAAAAATCACCCAAAGAGAACTGTGACCAGCTATGAACGAACGGGGCTCCCTGAGGAACTTTCAACCTCAAAAGTGACTCAGAGTGGTCATGTAGCAGCAACAGACCCGGGGGCCTGACAGAAGGAAACTCAACTATCATGTCATCCTTTACCATCTGGGAACACAGCATTTCATGTAGCTCCATGGAGGGCATTAGTCACATGAAAAAATTCATGATTCAACCCAGAGTCACAGAAGGGACCTGCTCATTCCACTGCCCTGGGTGGTGACATCAGAAAGACTCAACTGCAAGCAGCAGAGCCCTCCCGGGAGAGCTGGGGGAGTGAGATGAGCTGGAGGATGTGCCTTCTTAGACCAGCAGAGGGAGCTGGTGGACTGGGCCTGAGAGTCAGGGCTCTGGGCCAGGCAGGATGGGAAAAGGCTCTACAGGCCCTTGCACACTTGGGCAGCCAGTGTCCTCAGTGAAGTGTCACTGTCCTGCACCTGGTCCCCAGGAGCCACATGAGCACTCAGCTCTGACTCACACACATGCCTCATATCTTGACCTCCTCCCCTCATGTAGTCATTGTCTAGACCTGATTCACAGGACAAGGTAGGTGGACAATCACACAACGAAAATAATTTTCCTTAAAAAAAAAATGTGCCCTACGGTTGTCCCTGGGCATAGGGTAGGATATGCCTAAGCAGGGACAGTCTCAATGTCAGCAATTAGGATTCAGGCAGCAGAGCTCTGGTGCTTCCCCACCATTGCCTGCATCCTTCTGTCACACCCTCACTCACTGCAGAAGGAGTTTGCTCCCAGGGACCCTGAGAGTATACGTAGGGGGAGACACTGGCACTGCCTTTTCCTGCTGCCATCGGGGCACAGCTGGTGGGTCGTCCCATTAATTCTGCCACCTTCTAGCCCTGCTTCTGGTCCTGGATTACACAGTGCTGTCCCTGCCAGAGAGAGAGAGAGATGATGTTGCCTAAATTAATGTTTTCATTCTAGCAAATCAAAGGAGGTTAATGCAAAGGAACTACTGAAAATTACCCAAAAATCTCAGTTATGATTATAGCTGATATTTTCTCAAATGATTCAACATATCAGTAGAATCCATGTCTTATGAAAAATTTCCCTCAACCCACAGGGAGGATTTAGGCTGAGGCTAGAAACTGTTCACCTCTCTGGGTGACAATGGACCTGGAATTTGGGGACAGCAGCTGTGAAGAGGCCGAGGTCCGTCTGCAGCAGGGTGTCTCTCAGAGGTGAAAGCACGTCATGAAGCAAAGTGCTCCCTGAGTCAGGCTGTGTCCCTCAGGACCCACAGGGGGCTCCACTCTGTGTTCTTCATATGAGGGAGGGAATCCTGGGGTCCTGGAGTGTCCCCACACCCAGCCTACCTTTCCCTCCATCCCACACTGGCTCCTAATCCTTAAAGGGACACATGGTGTCTGGAGAAATCCTGACACATCTGTACCTGTGGCAAAACTCAGGACCATTTTCTACTACACTTGCAAATGTATTGATGATGAAATTGGTAATAAATGCATTCACATTTTTCTGTCATCCTTTCAGTGGTTATTTCTTATTAGTCTCTCCTTTCTCGTTCATTTCAATGGTCTGTAGTGACGCTGTGTCCACACTCAGCCTTGGTCAGCTCCTTCACTGAGGCTGCTGGGTCAGAGCTGAGTGAGGGGAGACCCCATTGCTTTACTCCCCACATGCAAACTCTGGTTTCCCTGAGGACTCCCTGTAGGAGGAGGCAGTGTCTGCTCCCTCCTTCAAATAAGGCAAGAATGGTTTTCACTGTAGAAGGAAGAAATGTCCTAATCTGAGGGACAGAGTGAGATTTGTGTGAGCTTAATTGTTGTGGCCAGAGGTAAACACAGTCATCTCATTGTGGAGGCCACAGACGACTCACAAAGACAGTTAGCATTATGTTCACGAAGGAAGAGGAGGAACTCATTTGGTGACAGACGTCAACACTCCACATTTAGGGCCTTAGTCACCGCAGTCTTTGGTGTTGTGAGGTAGCAGCATCTGTCTCTTTCCACATCTCCCCAGGGGACATCAGGGTGACACTGTGTCAGGACAAGACAGAGGGAACTGATTTGCATGAAGCACATGCTCCTCCTAGTTGGTGTGGGAGGCATGAAAAGGCCCCAAGGACACCTCCTTGCACCCCAGGAGCCTGAGGAGGCCGTGTCCTGTGAGTGTCCCCACCATGGCCTGGACGGTGCTCCTGCTCGGGCTCTTTGCTTACAGCTCAGGTCAGAGGAAGGGACTCTGCATTCTTGGGGGACACAGCAAAGCAGGGTCTCTGGGTGATCTTGTCTTTTATAACAACACCCATGTCTTTCCTGTGGATTTTAGGTGTGGATTCTCAGACTGTCATCACCCAGGAGCCGTCCCTGTCTGTGTCTCCAGGAGGGACCGTCACATTCACCTGTGGCCTTAGTTCTGGGTCAGTCTCTAGTAGTAGTCACTACCCCAGCTGGTACCAGCAGACCCCAGGCAAGGCTCCCCACACGCTCATCTACAACACAAACAGCCGGCCCTCTGGGGTCCCTGAGCGCTTCACTGGATCCATCTCTGGGAACAAAGCCACCCTCACCATCACCGGGGCCCAGTCTGAGGACGAGGCCGACTATTACTGTGCTCTGGATATGGGTAGTTATACTCACACAGTGATGTGACCCCATGGGGAAGTGCTACCAAAACCTCTTCTTGTGCAGAGAATAGCTCAGCTTTAGTGACAGAAGGAAAGAGAGAGGGTGGAAATGATCAGCACACCAAAGGGTAGGCAATCCAGTCACTCCTCTCCACGTGCCTCCTCCAGGTTCCTCCAGAGTGTGCCCTTGTGTCCCATGTGACCCTGGCAGAATGGGCTTCCTCTCCTCCCCTGTCCCTAGAACCATGACGGGGTGAGGGCTGAGTGCAGACACATTAACCATCAGACAGACCCACAGCCCTCACTGCCCCTTGTAGTCCTGCCTGTGTTCCAGGAGCTTTAACAGGATTTACTCTCATGTATTGATTTCACCCTGTGCACTGGGTAATGTTTTATTTAGCATTTAAGTGAGAGTGTCCCAGGGAGCTTGCAGGTGATACTGGTCCGCTGTCTAGGCCTCCTGTGTCAGAGCTGTGTGTTTGTGAGCAAAATCTGTATTTTAACAAGTCACTTATACTTTTTTATGAACACTAAAGTTTGAAAACTGCCTCTACCTCTATAATTATAAAAGCATTCCTGGACATTTCTCTTTGATATTTAACATAGTTAAAATCCAGGTCACAATCTCTCCTAAATCAATCTTCATAAATCCAGGAACCTTTAGAAACAGATTTAAAATCTCAGATCATCAATGAAAACTGTGACTTGGTTTCTTTTATTCCTGGTTTTTAAATAGAAAACTACAACCACAAGTTGAGAGGATTTCCAGGGCTTACATGAATACTGATGCTCTGAGAAGACTCCTGTTTAGCAGTGGCTTCCAGAAACACTCCTCCCAGCCCGGGGCTGCCTCCCCTGGCGCAGGGACAGGGGAGGGGCTGCAGGTGGTGTCTCCAAACCCGGTTCCCCAGGGCGCCCCGCACTGGGCCGTGAGGGGAGAAGCAGAGAGTGAAATGGTCCTTTTATTTACAGTTCTTATCTTTGTTGAAAAATCTTGGAAAAACTTTTTATCGAGGCAACACAAAATAAAAGAATAAAGCATTATATCTAGTATGTTAGGAATATGTATACTGGTTGTGCATTTTTTCTGTAATGTTTGTCGCATTATTGGATTCCTGAACTGGTGCCATAGACAGAAAAAGGATATATTCGGTATTTACTGAAATTTAAATCCAAACTGCAGTTTAGTTAATATTATTTTACCAAAGTTAGCTTCTTACATTTTAAATATGACCCTACTGTTGCAAGAATGTAATGCCAGAGAAAATGTGAATGGAAGTTATGCAAAGATTTATTTATACTAACTTTCTTCTGGGAGAGCTGCAAGGGCAGCAGCCCCGTGAGGACAGTGGTGGCCCCAGGGCTGGACTCGTCAGTGGTGAGTCACTGGGGAGCGCAGGTGACAGGGTGTCCCATGCAGTTGGGCTCCAAATGGCTGAGAATAATCCTTTTCAGTTCCATCTCCATCATGTGGAAGTGTGGAAAATGAATTTTACACTCAGAATCCCAGCCTGCTGTGAAGAGGTGACAAGGAGCTACACGCAGACGTGATCAAGTTACAGACCAGGGGTTTCCACAGTGAGGCCCACGGGCCAAATGTGCCCCAGGATGGCTGTGAATGGGGCCCAACCCAAAATCATAAATTTACCAAAAACTTTAGGAGATTTTTGTGATTATGTGCCACAACGTCACGTAAAATCAACGTGTGTTCACTCTCACTATACATATGCATGCGTGGCTTCAGTTACCATTGCTAGATGATTGTAGAAGGTCATGAAAAGAGCCACTGCCTAATAGGGTTACAATATGAGGACCGTGTTGCTTATCTGCAGCACTGGATAACAAGTAAAGTATGCACGAACCCTTTTTTGCTGATCAGTTGTCTTTAGTGTTTGTGTATTTATGGGTGGCCCTAGACTACTCTTCTTCTTCCAGTGTGGCCCTGAGACACCAAAAGGTGAACAGCCCCCTTCACAGGTATCACGGGAACACGCTCCTCGTGGGACAGCACAGGGACTCGCAGGACCATCGCTGCCCTTTATTCCCACTCACTGGGACTCACCTGAACTGTCACTTTTTCACGGGGAGAACAGCTGGCTACCTGCTACTGAGTTATGGTGCTGAGGCTTGGGGTTTTATGTGCTGGGCACACAAAGGTTCTTGGGGTGCTCTTACGCACTGCAGGGGCTACTTGTCCCCAGTTGAAGAACAGAGCTACCTCTGACACTATAGGGGGGAGGGGCAGCATGAGCAGCCACTGGACATGGCAGGCAGGGGACTCGGGGCTGACTGTGGACACAGTCAACCTGCTGGAGGTGTCATTGTGGGTCAGGACCGCCATGGCAGCCCTGGCTCTGAGGGCAGGGAAATAAAAACCGATGGAAAAGCAAGAGAGCAGCACAAACACAGGATTCTGTGGCCGTGCAAGGAAAGGTGTTCAGTCTCTGTTACCTGCCTCCACACCTGCTCATCCACATCCTCTGTCACCCCCACTGCCTCCTCCCAGGGCAGGGTTCCAGGGGGTGGGTTCTCTGCTGGTCACATGGCTTCAGGAGGCCACACTCCCTCCAGACACTGAGACACTGTCCTGAAATGCCTTCATCTGGTTTGAAGAAATCAGCGTGGTGCGTCCTGCTCCTCACTCACTCACTCAGTTGTCTCCCTGTTGCACCAAAAGCCATGTGTCCACAAGAGGGAGCAGAACAGCCTGGGGTTCAGAGAGGAAGGGGACACGTGTGGGGCCACACCCCTGAGGCACCCTAAGAACAGTGGGTCACTGGGATGTGAAGCACAGGGTGGGGAGTGTGGTCAGTAATGCTGCCCCAGTGGGGACAGGGCCCCGTGGGGACTGGGAACATCACAAGAAACACTTTGTAGAGGATCTGATTGTCTAACCACCTACTGTGCCTCAGAAATCAAGAGAAAATAGTATTGGAAGTAACTAGATCAGGGCTAATGGATACTAGAGAATACAAAATGAGGGTTTCTAAATCCCACAATGGAGAAATGACCTCTAAAAATGCGTGGGATACCATTCATAATAATGTTATTTTTAATCAATTCTTGTGTTGATAATATTTATAAAATTAGACAAAACAATATTAAATACCTCCAGAGCCAGAAGGAAGTATTGTCGGCATCACACTCAAGGGTAAGTGAGAATCCTTACTTACCCTTGAACACGAGGCGTGAGCTCCTCCCAGGGCTGCGTTCTCATGGCAAAGGCAGGAAGAGAAAGCCAAGGCCTGGTCCTGGGGCTGGGGACCCAGCAGGAAACCCTCACAATGACAACAACAGAAAAAACAACACCGCATGTTTCCACTGAAAGAATCACCCACATAGAACCAGCTATGAACTAACGGGGCTCCCCGAGGAACTTTAAACCTCAAAAGTGATTCAGAGTGGTCATGTACCAGCAACAGACCCAGGGGCCTGACAGAAGGAAACTCAACTATCATGTAATCCTTTACCATCTGGGAACACAGCATTTCATGTAGCTGCATGGAGGTCATTAGTGACCTGAAAAAATTAATGGCTCATCCAGAGTCACAGAGGGGACCTGCTCATTCCACTGCCCTGGGTGGTGACATCAGAAAGACCCAACTGCAAACAGCAGAGCCCTCCCAGGACAGCTGGGGATGTGAGATGAGCTGGAGGATATGCCTTCTCAGACCAGTAGGGGGAGCTGGTGGACTGGGCCCGAGAGTGAGGGGTCTGGGCCAGGCAGGATGGGAAAAGGCTCTACAGGCCCTTGCACACTTGGGCAGCCAGTGTCCTCAGTGAAGTGTGACTGTCCTGCACCTGGTCCCCAGGAGCCACATGGACACTCAACTCTGACTCACACACATGCTTCATATCTTGACCTCCTCCCCTCATGTAGCCGTTGTCCAGGCCTGATTCACAGGACAAGGTAGGTGGGCAATCACAAAATGAAAATAAATTTCCTTGAAAAAAAGAAAACACGTGCCCTATGGTTGTCCCTGGGCACAGGGTAGGAGACGCCTAGGCAGGGACAGTCTCAATGTCAACAGTTAGGCCTCAGACAGCAGAGCTCTGGGGCTTCCCCACCATGGCCTGGATCCTTCTGTCACGTCCTCACTCACTGCAGAAGGAGTTTGCTCCCAGGGACTCTGAGAGGATACGTGGGGGGAGGCACTGGCACTGCCTTTTCCTCCTGCAATCAGGGCACAGCTGCTGGGTTGTGCCATTAGTTCTGCCACCTTCTAGCCCTGCTTCTGGTCCTGGATTACACAGTGCTGTCCCTGCCACAGAGAGAGAGAGAATGTCACCTATACCAACGTTTTAATTCTAGCAAATCAAAGAAGCTTAACTCAAAAGAATTACTGGAGAATTACCCAAAGTATCTCATTTTTCATTATAGCTGATATTTTCAGAAATGACTCAACATATGAGCAAAAAGAACCCATGTCTCATTAAGAAAGCTTCCCCTTGATTCACAGGGAGAATTTGGGCTGAGGCTAGAATATGTTCACCCTTCTGGGTTATGATGGACCTGGAATTGGGGACAGCAGCTGTGAAGAGACCGAGGTCCGCCTGCACCAGGGTGTCTCTCAGAGGTGAAAGCACCTCATGAAGGAAAGTGTTCGCTGAGTCAGGCTGTGTTCCTCAGGACCCACAGGGGACATTGCTCTGCCTCCTTCATGTGTCGAAGGGGCTCCTGGGGTCCTGGGAGAGTCCCCACACCCAGCCTATCATTCCCTCCATCCCATGCTGGCTCCTAATCCTTAAAGGGACACACGGTTTCTAGAGGAAGTTTGAGACAGTTTGTACCTGTGGTAAAACGCAGGGTCATTTGCTGCTATACTTGCAAGTGTGTTGTTGATGAAACTGGTAATAAAGGCCTTCATCTTTTTCTCTCAGTGTTTAGGTTGTTATTTCTTCCTGGTCTGCCCTTTCTCATTCATTTCGATGGTGTAGTGACCTATGGGACTGGTATTAATCACACATTCAGCTCTCTGCTTTTCTTGTGTCTTAACACTCTTCGTAATCTCAAAGTACAATGGGTGTACACTTCAAATATCTTTCTACACTATCACAGATTCAGTTGAATAATGGGAAAATAATTCGGTGTGAGTATTTTGTCTCCTGTGAACTCAGGTCTCAAACACATATGAAAGGAAAGGAAAAATGAGCATTCAAGTTCTCTTCCACACACAATTTACAGTGATCCCTCAACTATCGTGGGAGTTACATTCCAGAGACCCCCGAGATAGGTCAAAATCCACGAAGTAGCGGCGTTATATTTATTTTATTATTTATATAATTTCTAAAGCTTTATAAACCTTTCCCACACTCCTATAAACCTTTCCCACTCTCTTATTAACCTTTCCCACACTCTTTAAACACTTCATATGCTCTTAAACACTTTCTACACTCTTAAACCTACGTAATTTAACAACATAAAATTCTATATGGGTGCTCACCAGTGAAGTGTACAGTCATCCCTCGCTATATCGCGGTTCACTTATTGCGGCTTCACTGCATCTCAGGTTTTAAAACAATAAAGTGAACTGCCATATAGAGAGAGACGACTGCACTAGCAATTTGGGAATACACCCCCAGGCAGAATGTCACTTCCCTCTGATGCACCCACTGTGTGGTCTTCCCCGAAGGCTGGAGACGCTCTGCCTCCTGCCCGTCCTCTGACGTCCCAGATCCCTCATCCGCCCTTCCCTCCCTCGGCCCCTCAGCCCAATGCAGAGGGAAACAGAGCTTTTAGAAGTTCCATCATGTTCACACAGAAGCATGATTAACAGTTATTTTTATTTCTGATGATAAGACATAGTTTCCTACTTTGCATGTCTCATGTTGTGAAGTATCTCAGGACTTCACAGTGATGCTGTGACATTTCCTACTCACGATCTTCAGTTAAAAGGAAGCTGCTCAACATAAATGCCAGCTTCTCAGCACAGAGGAGAGCCGCCCTCCCCACTGGGCAGTGTAGCCCTGTGTCCACTCTCAGCCGTGGTTGGCTCCTCTGCTGTGGCTGCTGGGTCAGGGCTGAATCAGGGGAGACCCTGTCCGTCCACTCCCAGACACCAACTCTGGTTTCCCTATGCACTGCCTGTAGGAGGAGGGAATGCCTGCTACATCCTTCAAATAAGACAAGAATGGTTTTCCCTGAAGGAAGAAGTGTTCTAATCTAAGGGACAAAGTGAGGTTTGAGATGAACTAGATCGCTGGGGCCAGGAGGTAAACACAGTCATCCCATCGTGCAGGCCACAGCTGATTCACAAAGACATTTAGCATTAAGGTCACAAGGGATGAGGAGGAGCTGATTTGGTGACAGAGGTGAACACCCTAGAATCAGGGCCTTAGTCACTGTGCAGTCATTGGAGTTGTGAGGTAGCAGAATCTGTCTTGATCTCTCCAGGGGACATCAGAGTGACACTGTGGCAGAACAGGACAGAAGAAAGTAATTTGCATGAAGCACATGCTCCTCCTAATGGGTCTGGGAGGCAAGAAAAAGCCTCAAGGACACCTCTTTCCACCCCAGGAGCCTGAGGACGCCATGTCCTATGAGTGTCCCCACCATGGCCTGGACGATGCTCCTGCTCCGGCTCCTCGCTTACAGCTCAGGTCAGAGGAGGGGATTCTGCACTCTTGGGGGACACAGCAAAGCAGGGTCTTATGGGTGATCTTGTTTCTTATAACAACACCCATGTCTTTCCTGTGGGTTTTAGGTGTGGATTCTCAGACTGTGGTCACCCAGGAACCGTCACTGTCTGTGTCTCCAGGAGGGACGGTCACACTCACCTGTGGCTCTAGCTCTTGATCAGTGTCTAGTGGTAACTACGCCAGATGGTTCCCGCAGACCCCAGGCCAGGCTCCCCGCACGCTCATCAACAACACAGACAACTGGCCCTCTGGGGTCCCTGAGTGCTTCTCCGGATCCATCTCTGGGAACAAAGCCGTCCTCACCATCACGGGGGCCCAACCTGAGGACGAGGGGGACTATTACTGTTGCATGTATTACAGCAGCCCTTATAGCTGCACAGTGCTGCAGAGTCATAGGAAGTGAGACTAAAACCCCCCTGGGCTCCTCCTGCAGGGAACCTCACCCCTGCTCTGCCTGAAACCAAGTCTAATGCAGGGCTCACATCTGTTGTCTCTTCTGTACACAGGACCTGAGCTTCCTCTTAACAGCAATCTGATCTTTCCCTCATCTCTCACTGAGACTCACCATCGCCATTATGTCTCATCTGTTCCTGTCCCAGGGGCAGAGAGCTCTTCTCAGGGAGGAAACCTCCCAGTGGAGATGCTGCAGGTGCGGACCATGGTTGGTACCAGCCATGACTGACTCTGAGTCCAGGGGAGACTCAGTGATGTTTCTTCTCTAAATGCTTTAATTGTTGCTTTGAGATAAAAAAAAAGCTGCATGCAGAAAAGAATACCAGTGTACACACTAGCAGTAAACCATAAAAAACTAACAAGAAAACTTTTAAATTAACAATAAAATTAATAAAATTGTAATGGCATCAAAAGAAAGAAATACTTAAAGATCAATCTGAAAAACAAAGTTGATGTAAAATGAGGATTACACACTATCCTGAGATACATGAAGGAGATCTAAATGAATGAAGACATGTTTAGTTTAAGTCAGACACTCAATATCAGTCATCTGCAAATGTATTTATATATTTGTCGGCCAGAATTTGAGTGACAATCACTTGTAACAAATGAACCAGTAGAAAATCTCAGCAAAGAAACAGAAACTGTGACAAAATCATAGAGGACGTTAGAGCCCTGGGAAAACACTGCTCCATGTCCACGTGACCTGCCTGCATCTGAGGGAGGAGAGGCATATGGAACTGGCTTGATGTCAGGAGAACAAAAAGGGGGTCAAAGCAGAGCCCATCCCTTCACTTTCAGTCCCTGAGTTCAAGGCTGCCTCAGCACCCTGGGCCCCAGGGACACAGTACAGGGTGGTGAGATGCTGGGTGAGGACACAGGTGTGAGAGGAACTCCAGGCACAGTGTCCCACACCTGTGACTGGATACCTGCGTCTTCAGGTGTGAGCTGATGGAGAGGAGGGTTTATCCAAGGGGAAATTTGGGGCCTTAGATCAGGAGACCTCTTAATGAGACAAAAGAGGATCGAGGATGGTCTACATTCCCTGGAGAATCACTGCTCCAGGGTAAAGTGTGTCCAGGGATAAGACACTCTGACAGCTGACACGGCTCAGGACCATGGGGACTCCTGGGAGTGGATCCCTGAGTCTGTAGGCACTTGCTGTGCCCCCGACCCTCCCACACCCTCCTGTATCTCTCCAATACTCCAGGGTCAGGGCTGGGCGGTGAGAGAGTAGGAGCAGATGCGCCCCAATTTCTTCCTGTGTCACTCCCCCTGGGAAGCTCTCAATGAGCCCAGATTTGAAGTCACCTTCTCCTACACAGGGAACCCCAGATCCACTGGAAGTGCCATAGCAATGGTCCCCAGGGTCCTCAGGCAGGGCCCGAGCTTTCCTACCTGACACAGCACAGAGGGACCTTCCAGGGGATTCAGCTTGATTGTCCTGACCCAGGTCTGTCACCAGAACCTGTGTGATCACCTCTGGGCTCCAGTCTGGGGCTCAGGCTGAAGCTCATCCTTAGAGAGATGGACACAGCCCCAATGCCACAGAGAGCTCCTGCTCCATGGGGACACGTGATCAAATCTGCCCCCTCCTCTCCTGTCTGACTCATCACTGCCCTGTCCCTGCCCCTGAGCCAACACCAGCTCAGTTTGGGGCTTGTGCTGTCCCTTGTGCTTCTAAAGCTGGGGGGCCAGCCCTCGACTCAGTCTCCCCTTAGAGAGTAAAAGGAAATATCTGCTTTGGGGTCACTGGTTTCCCAACACAAACATAATTCTGTTCTTAGAAAAAGCAAAATTCTGACTCAGTGGCTGGGAGGGGAGGAGGACAGAAGTGCATCCTGTGTGACTGAGAGAACCAGGCAGCCCGTGCCCAGGGCCCTGTGTGTCTCCTGGTGCCAACCTGGGCTCCCCTGATAGCTCCCTGAGCTCTGAGGCCTTACAGAAGCTGGGTCGCCCTGTCCCCAGAGATCAGAGCTCTGTGGGGCCCCTGCATCCCCGGGGCTGGGTAAAGCCTCCCATGGAGGAGAGGCTCTCAGAACCCCAAGTGCTCACTGTCCCAGCTCAGCATCAGGACTTCCAATGTGTTTCCCTCTCCAATAGTTTGCGTGGAGGATGTAGGATAAATGTCAAGTCATTTGGGCATGGATGCTGTAAACTCCAGTCTCATCACCAGACAGAAACTTATTTCTCTGTTCTGCTGAGGAGACAATTATTTAGACTCTAATTTCTGAAATGTATTAGACAATCACAAGAAAACAAGGCCACACCAGGCTGACAAGGGACAGACAATGGGGACCCAGAGCAGTAAAGAGCAGAACACACGGTCCCAGACAACGATGCGTTTCGTGCACAGACAGGGATCAAAGTTACAGCCTCTGCAGTGGGGGCTGGGGACCGACAGGAGACCCTCCCCACAGCAACAGCAGTGACATAAGTTAACCTGTAAGAATGGACAGTGCACAGGTGTTCCCTGGTAGCCCTGAAATATCTAGTAACAAGCTCCCTGCTCCACATCCATTAATCTTGACTTGCAATGCACAAAAATGAAGAAAAAAGAGAGTTAATTTTGCTGACAAGTTGGTTGTAAGCAGAAGAGGTTAAGATGGAATTAATTCATATCTAAAAACAAACTCGTAGCCTTGATGAATGTGTTAGGTCAGTTACTTTCAAACTTTAAAATGCACAGGGATCACATGGGTATCTTGTAAAATGTGGATTCTGAATCAGTGGGTCTTGAGTTGAACCTAAGATTCTTCATTTCTAAAACCTCCCTGCCTAAAAAATCGACATGAATGTTTTACATTAAATCCATAAGCATGCTGTGAAATAAGACAGGAAGCTATTTCCAGACAAGAAACAGAGTGAAATTGCCAACAGAGCGGTAAGTGCTTTGATTAAAGGAGAACCACACGGTCCCCAGATCCCAGACGCAGAGGCCTCCTGTCCCGGCAGAAGCCGTCCTGCTCTTTCCTCCTCTCTCTCCTCCCACATGTCATTTCTAGGACTTTCCCTCCTTAACTGATGTTTCTTGGGTCCTGGCTCTGACCTCGATTGGTGCCTGAAACCCCCAGGAAAAAGAACGGATGACTCCTGCTGGGTAAGGCCACATACTGAGAGCAGCCACACGGACCCACTGGGACCCAGGCAGAGGCAGCGAGGAAAACCCTCACGGCTGGTCTGTGCTGCACCCACATCCTTCCAACGGGCTTTACTTTCCGTTTACCCTCCCTCTCTGTGATGGGCATTTCACTTTCCCAGGTTATTTCCCAGCACCTGTCTATGAGAATGGTGCATCTCTGCATGCCCTACCTCTTCTTGGTCCAGAGCACATGTCTTCATGTGTTACAAAACATTTCCTCAGGGACTCCTTGAAATCTGAGGGTTTATACATCAATACAGGTGGCTGCTGAGATTCACATGCTCCCTGACGGGCTTTAATTTCCAGGTTGTTCAGCCATCACAGGTGCACTCATAGTGCAAACAGCATCATCAGCTCCTTTGTCCCCACCCACTATGTGGTTCTTGGTAGGCTAGGGCTCACAGGAGGATATTTCACTGATGAAATGTTCTCTCTGCTATCAACAGAAATATTAGCATCTCAAAGAATTAGAGGGCAGAGAGGCCTCTTATTATTAGAAAGAAGGTGAATAAAATTAGGGCAAAGAGCAGCAATCAGAGAGGACGAACACACAAAATGCAGTGGGCATGGCTACTAGTGCACGGTGTTCCTGGGGACAAGGCAGACAGTAGCCACCAAAGCCAATGTCACTCTCTACAGCCAAATTATGAACACTGGATGTGCAGAGGACTGAGTGTAGCCAGGCTAATAAAATGTTATTTTTTATTGCCCAGTTTATTGACTTGACCCCTTTTTCAAACCCGGAAACTTCTGAAATGTACGGTGGAAACCAGTGAGGTAGTCAGCCCTTGACTGAAGTATATGGTAGTGCTTCTCCCATTGCTGCCCTAAAGGGACCCGTGGTTGTTGAATGTACCATTGAATGTACCCAGCGCGCGGGAGGAAATGTCCAAACATTGGGAGTGCTAGTGAACACACGACTCAAGTGACAGCAATACTCAGGAATCTCAGACTTTATCACGCCTCCCACTACAGCAGGGATGTTGGGTGTCTGCTGAAGCGGAGGCGCAGCTGGTGGCAGGTCTGTAGAATCACCCAGGGGACGAATTCCCATAACTGTCAGCAGAATCTCCACACTCATTTACTGACCTGGAGAAGAGGCCAACTAGTCACAGTACGGGCAGTTGAGAGGGCCAAGGGAAAGCCTGTGTGACTTCGCCTTGCTCCGTTTTCTTCAAGATGGACATTTACAAAGTAATATTATTATGGGAAAATAGCAGAGTTAGAGCTACCCTTAATAATGCAGTTGGTTGGGCCCCGGCATGTCCTCATTTAATCTACCAATCTGGCTACTCAGCTATGGAAACCGACAGCAACCACCGAAACTCCAGGGCTCTGCCAGAAGAACGTGGGCTATTACAGACTCAGACAACTAGGACCCCAACTGCAGCTGTGTGCTCAACGTGGCGTCCTTGCTGGGATGCATGAACACTGCCTCAAGCCTCAGATCTGGCCAGTGCGGGCCCTCCATGCCTCTCAGTGGTCAGTGAGGAGTATCGGAAGCCATTCACACTCGCGTGGGATGGACAACGGGATACTCGAAGAGTTCCCCCCAGGTTGTTTCTCCTCTGCCTGTTGGCCAACATTTCCCCAAGAAGACTGGACACTCTGCATTTTCTGCGGAACCTCACAGTAATACATTATATTACCGACATCGATTTATTTGAACTAGATGAGCAAGAGGCAGGAGCACATCAAAGTCTGTGGTAAGAAGACGTAGGGCTCCAGAAGGTAGGGGACTCCCTGTGAGTACCCAGGCCACCGCACCATCACGTCCACGAGTCCACTAAGGATTCCCCAGTCTATGATCTTTTTGGATACCTTCAAAAATAAAACAAATTAAATGTTTTGTGTATCCTACCACAATAAAAAAAATCATCCATGTTGTTGCAAATGGCAATATCTCTCTTTCTCTTTTTTAATCTTCACCTGAGGATACATTCATCAACCTTAGAGAGAAGGGAAAGAGAGGAGGGAGAGAGACAGGGAGAGAAACATTGATGTGAGAGAGAAACATTGATCAGCCTCTTCTTGTATCTGCCCCGACCAGAAACCGAGCCTGGAACCCAGCCATGTGCCCTGACTGGGGCAGGGCAGGGACTTCTTTTTCACAACTGAATTATATTCCATTGCATATGCATACCATATTTTCTTTATCCATTAATCTGTTAACGGGCACTTGGGTTGTCCCCATATCTCACTCATTGTGAGTAATGCTGCAATGAACATGGGAGTATAGATATCACTTCAAGGTGCTTATTTCATTTTCCTTGGGTATGTACCCATATATATCAAAAGCAGAGCTACCCTATCTTTTTTAAAAAGCCTCCCAGAAGTTCTGTACTACCATTTAGACTGCATTTCACTTACTAGGACTTTGCCACATAGGACACAAACCTGGTGACGTTTTAGAGGCCCGCCCTACCACTGAGGTACCTAGGGCAGCATTAGCCTATGACATGACAGGACACGCCCTCTAGAGCAGGAAAAATTATTGCGTCCCACAGTGCCCACCCTCGGTGGGGAGCTATGCACTTGGTTGGCCTTCAGCTTCTGGAAGCCCATGTTCCACTTTCGGAAATACTGCTCCACCAGATTACCAGGTGACACTGAGGTTTAAGGTAGCCCAGAGCAGGCGAGTGCTCTCAAGCACACAGTGTAGACACGTGAGTCCTATGACCCACTGACAGAGATACACACACACACACACACACACACACACACACACAGCGCAAGTATTTGGCAAGCTGGCAAGCCCTGGGAGAAAAACCCCACTATGGTCTTCTAGTTTTCCAGAGCAGTGGTGAAAGAAAAGAAAGAAAGAAAGAAAGAAAAAAAGAGAGAGAGAGAGAGAGAAAGAAAGAAAGAAAGAAAGAAAGAAAGAAAGAAAGAAAGAAAGAAAGGAAGGAAGGAAGGAAGGAAGGAAGGAAGGAAGGAAGGAAGGAAGGAAGGAAGAAAGAAAGAAAGAAAGAAAGAAAGAAAGAAAGAAAGAAAGAAAGAAAGAAAGAAAGAAAGAAAGAAAGAAAGAAAGAAAGAAAGAAAGAAAGAAAGAAAGAAAGAAAGAAAGAAAGAAAGAAAGAAAGAAAGAAAGAAAGAAAGAAAGAAAGAAAGAAAGAAAGAAAGAAAGAAAGAAAGGCTGCTAGGGTCTGGGAGAGACCAAGACCAAGCCCCTGACCAGGGGCAGTCAGCTACCTATGTGGCAAGGCATCCACACTATTGGGTGCGTTCCAAAAGAACCTGAGCCAAGGCAGCAGGAGAATCCAAGACCTTAGCCTTTCTCCTCAATATAGAAGCATATGATGTATGGAGCAAAAAGAGAGACAGTAATTCATTCAGGCCTCCCCTTGCCCAAATTCCTCCATCCAGTTTCTGCCTGAGGAATCACAGGCACTTCATCTGACCTACGGAGATGACTAAAAGCCCCAGACGGGAGGAAAGAGGGGTTGCAAACACGGAAAGTCCTGCAGGAGTTCATCTGTCCATTGGTGATATTTTCACTATGGACACTAGAGGGGGCTGTGGGCAGTGCCTGGGAAAGCAGGCTCAGCTGTGAAATGGTCCTATAGGCCCTGGGTCCCACTACTACGTGGTCACTTATGTGGAACAGCTCAGTAGCTGTGACCACAGTGCTGAACACCCCTGGGGGTGGAGCGCATTTTCATGACAGCCCCACCCCCACACGCGGTAGGAGTTATAATGAGAGGTGCGCCGGCTGACTCTGTGCTGCGGGGCCTTGAGAAGCACAGCAGTGAGGCATCTACACCATGGCCTGGGCTCCTCTCCTGCTCACACTTCTGGCTCACTGCACAGGTCTGGGCTGGGGGTCGGGGGTAAGTGAGAGAGGCCACACGGCACCTTCATGACGCCTGTTCCCATTCCTGACCTTTGGTCTCTCTGCCTGTTTTCAGGGGCCACATCCCAGGCTGTGGTGACTCAGGAAATTTTACTGTCCACAACTCCTGGGGGAACGGTCACACTCACCTGTGGCTCCAGTACTGGGGCTGTCACCACGAGTAACTATGCCTGCTGGGTCCAACAGAAGTCCTACCAGGCACTCCAGGGTCTAATAGGTGGTACCAGCAGTCGGGTGCCAGGAGTTCCTGCCAGGTTCTCCGGCAGCCTGCTTGGAGACAAAGCCGCCCTCACCATCACCGGGGTCCAGCCCGAGGACGAGGCCGAGTACTACTGTGTTCTGTGGTACAGCAACCATTGCCACAGTGACACCTGCAGGGGGGAAGTGAGACAAAAACCAGGCACCCTCTGCCCTGAACATTTCCTTTCTGTGTCTGCAAAGCTGAACACAAGCCCTAGGAAATATGTGTGCTGTGTGACAGGGATGTGAAGCTTTGGGGACCGGAGGGCAGACTGTTGTTGAAAACCACTCGGACAGCCCCCCATGACCCCACCTCCTGGTGTTCAAGCTCTTGTGTGAGCCCCTCCCTTAAGTGGGCTGCACTGCATGAAGGGGTGGTGAGTGTGAGGATTTCAGGATGATGGAGGGAAAAGGCAAAAAGCGCTGTTACGAGACGGCAATAGCACAGAGAGAGCTCTGTCTGGGCGGCACTTAGAAAGGTTAGATGAGAGGCGAAGTCCCTCACAGCTGTAAGTAAACCTTTGGATACAGTGACACAGGGCCAACATGCAGAGAAAAGGGCTGAGAACTCCCAAGTGGGTAGGGAATTGGCGAAGGGCACCTGTGTCTCCCACATGCCTCTCAGCAGCACAACCAGGTGTCTCTGGATCAAACAGCAACACAGGGCAAAGGCAGATTGGGGTCAAAGCCCACCAAGCATTTTCTCATCTATAGCTAGCCCTCACTGAGTGCAGTCTCATGGGGTGTGCAAAGCAGGCAGGCTCTCAATGGATACACGTATGTTTATTTGGTCTCCGTTTAAAACAACTGGATGTGTAAAGATTTGATTTCAGTTGCAAGCAGGTTTAATCTAATGGCCGTAGCATGCTATGAAGAATAAACAATGTAAGGGACGAGATACAGAGACATCTGCAACCCGCTGTATAACAACTGAGTTCTGACAAATAGGTCACAGAACTGAGATGGAATGTCACCTCTGATGCTAGAAAGAGAGGGGCCTGTCGTGGTTGTTTTGTCTTGATTTCTCTTGGATTGCTTGTCCTGGGTAGAGCAAGGTACCTTGCCTAAGTGACCTCACGGAGAAGGCCACCTGGTAAGGGACCAAGGCCTGCAATAGCCCCCATGTGAGAAAGCAGAGGCAACTGCTCCAGTCAAGCCTTTGCTGTCTGGGGCCTCTAACTGACAACTCGCCTATAACTAACCACTAAGCACTTAGCAAGCTCTTCCACCTTTCTGGTTTCACTCCCTGCGCCCAGTCCTCAGCATCCTCCTTCCATAGGTATCATTTATTATTTTAGATTCAGGTTGATATGGGCATGCATTTTAATTCTTCCCTTCTTTCCTCCTTTCCTTCTTCCCTTGTTTTCTCTCTCCCTTTCCACCATCCTTCCTTTTTCTGCTGATAATAAATCTGTATGGTACATTAATTCCATAGTCTTCATTCTCATTTCTTTTATACATCTCCATTTATTGATCTAGTTCAACAAGTATTTACTCAATACCCACTATGAGTCAGGCCATATTCTAGTGCTGATGATACAGACCAATGACCTCATGGAAAATATATGCTAAGAAGGAGACCCAGACCAGAAAGATAGAGTTTGTAGAAGGTGGGTAAGCACTGTGAATAAAGCAGAGGATGGAAATAAGGAATGACAGGGATACAATTTTAAATAATCTGGTTGACATGATACTCTTGCAAAAATGAGGGTGGGGGATGGCAATCAGTGCCTCTTCTGGTGCAACAAATGCTCTCAACACTTTGTTACCACCATTATTCTTACTTAAATCCCTGAGAACACTGCACTTATTTTACATCTCATTCTAGTTCATTAGATTCGTGTTGTTAAAATGTTGAGTCAATACCTTTTTATAGTGTGTGTGTGTGTGTGTGTGTGTGTGTGTTGCTATAGGTGTCTGATTACTTCTGTGACTGTTCCATGGGGGTCTCACCTATTCAGATTAACAAGGTACAAAGAGAAGACACTAAAGCCCAAGACTTAGCGTGTGTTGCTGCCAGGAGCAGAGCCCCGGCTTCACAATGCAGTAAAGTCTACCCTCCTCTGCTGCTTCACCCCACCTGAGGGACTATAGGCCCCACCCCCATCTCCCTTTATCCCCTCCAGAGATTAATATTTACAGCTTGCTTATCTTTATTTTCTTGTAAATGTAGGCCCTACAGGAGGTTAAGGAGTGAAGGAAGACATACCCAAACACTTCCTGCTGTGCTGTTGACCTCTGCTGCCCTATTGTTAGGCTGCAAATTCAGTGTGGCCTGAGCTGGAGGTAGACCCGCATGCAAAGGACAGGCAGCTGTGCAAGGGCTGCCCGGGACCCTGGGGCTGAGAGATCAGCGGTGTGGAGCTATGGAGGAAGGTCGTGGGTACCACCGACCTGCTCATAATCAGGAATGAATTGCTTCTTTTTGACTGCTAGTCTGTACTCTCCCACACGTTCCTTTGAAGTTAAATAACATTGAAAAGGATGAGTAAAACATAACAAAAGGAACAAATGGCCACTGTAAAAATTGTTTAATAAGCTCACCACTTAGAGATAACCTTTGCACATATTTTGACGACATACACTATTGTCGGTGGAAATCAGACTCTTCCACGGGATTACGAGAAAAGCATTTCACAGACCTGTGCACGGGAGATGGTGATGTGGCAAGATGATTTATTCAGATAGAAATCTGCCCCCGTGTCCCATTTTTCTCCAGCCCACCACAGAAAAATCAAGGCGAAAACAAAGGCAGTGTCCGGAGTTTGTTTCTTCTTAAAGCTTAGTCCTTCGGAGCCCATGCAGTCCCCTGTGGCCCCGGGAGCTGCAAGCCCCACATGGTCACATGCTCCTAGGTGAGAGAGACCACACAAACACAAACAGGGGTGAGTGTGTGTGGAGAGAGAGAGAGAGAGAGAGAGGGAAAATGAATGAGGGAGAGAGAAAGAACTTTTTTGTTCTGGGATTATATTATTTTAGGCTTTGGGAAAGACCAGGAGTTTTTTCAAATTAACCAATCTAGCTTCCCAGGCTTTTGCGGGCTGATGCAGGGTCCACCCCCTAGTTAGACCAACAATCCTCTGTCAAGCACCTTCACCTCTGCCGTTTTGACTTTTGGCACGCATGTGCTTACCTCCCTCTGCTCTCCCCAACTATCTGGTGCTGGAGGGGGAGCAGTGCTCCTGGGAATGTTACCTATGTGCCTAGGATGAAGTCTCCTTGGCAGCGGTGCCCTGGAAAGTGTGAATGAGTCTGTAAATGCTGTAGCTTCCTGGCTAGGGAAGCAGGCTTCTGCTCCTCAATTTCCCTTTATTCCCTTTCTTGTTAGTAATGAGCTAACCATCTATGGTAACAATAGCATTCTAGGTTTCAGTTTGTTTTCTAGTTTCTGTATGAGATGTTAGTTAGGCTGGGGCAGGGTGAAGGGTTAGGGTAGGAACTAAGAAAGGGGAAAGGGTCAAATGGCAATGTATCTTATAATACAGTTTCCCATTAGGTGATACAATCAACAACTCTGCACACTTTCGGGTATTCTTCACCTGTTTAAATCATTACTTATTCAGAGCACCAGAGAGGTTTTATGTGTTTTCTCTACTATGTACTGCATTGTTGAACTTTCTAACTACTTCTATTCCTATAACAACAGTCATTTCCTTTGTAAAAACTCCTAAATTTCTTGATAAAAGCAGTAGGCTAAATTCTGCACAGATCCCAGTCTCTCGCCGCAGAGCAAAATGCAAATAATAGTACATTTTAATAATAAGCATCTCCCATATTTTGCAGCTTACAAAGTAATTTCTTTCCTGCCTTGAACCTAAAGCTGAAATCTCTCCAAGGTGCATAAAATTCATGGATACTTTCTAGGGTCTAGAATGCCATTTTTATGGACATGGCCTGATGACCTGCTGACAATGGTATGGTTTAGATGTCTGCTAAAGCATCAGAAGGGCCTATAATTCCCAAACCAGGATCTCTCTCTCTCTCTCTCTCTCTCTCTCTCTCTCTCTCTCTCACACACACACACACACACACACACACACATATACACCCCAGAAGCTACTGAGGAAAAGAACTTGTATAATGCCTCAACATAAGCTTAAATTCTCTCCCTGATGAGCAGCGTGAGGAGATACTGCTTTGTCCTAAATCAGAACAAAGACAGTTTGTGCTTCTCAGCTTTTAAATGCTCCAGATTTCCCTTCCCATCTGGGTCCCGCAAGCCTAACCCACCTGCTGGACTGGCACAGTTTTTTATTATGTGTCTGTATTTTCTATTTAGAATGCTCTAAAGTAAATTATTCAAAATAAATATCATTTTGAACCAGCAGCTTATTAAACTTGAGCATCAAAGTTAATAACCTGAAGTTAGATGGTCATGAATACAATTGCTCAAAACACTCAGATTAACAAGTAAGACCAAGTAACACTGAAACTGAAGTGCAGACAATGCAGTGGATTTTAACAATTACTATACAAAGAAGAACAAATAGCAATGAGCAAAGAAAAGACAAGCAATGAATGTGGGTTGGCTTGAGAAACAAAATGGAGATGTCAGAAAAAAAAAGTTTAAACCAGAGTAATTTGTTAAATGAATAAGAAGGGTGCCATACTTCCTTGGCCAAAAGAAGTCACAAGTTGGAGGCACTGTGAGTCTTCTCAAAAACCTGAAGGAAGTTCAGGTTCAAGTGGTTGAAATTAATGAACTGGACACTGAGAGTGTACAGCAGTCGTTTCCCCTCACAGGGGAAACACAGAGTTAAGAGCTACCCAGGCCTCCCTTGGACAGTGAGGCTGCTCCCTGGACTAAGGACCCAGACTTGCAAGGTGGTGGTGGTGGGTGGTGGTGGCTAAGGGCTTAGATTTGCATAATGCATCATAAAAACACCCAACCTTGACCAAAAGAGGCAAAGCAGTTTAAGAGAATCATCAGAGGGGCCAACACTAACTGTGGAGCCAGTGGGTCTGTGGAACATCCACACCATCACCTAGATTATTCTCTTCTTCCTCACTCACTGCTCAGGCTCATGGAAATTTCAGCGAGCAGGCTTGAGAGTGATCCTTCTGTCTTCCTTCCTCATTCTTAATTGGATGTCCATTTTTTCGTTTGTGTCAGGGGCGTCTTCTCATGCTCTGGTTAGTCAGGAGTCCTCACTGACCAGGGGGGACAGTCACTCTCCCCTGCAGCTCCAGCACTGTAGTCACCAGAGAGGACCCACAATAGAGCCAGAAGAAGCCTGGCCAGGTTTCAAGGACACTGATTTATTATACAAAAGCAAACAGTCATGAACCCATACTCACTTCCCAGGTTCCCTACTCGGGGCTAAGCTGCCCCCACCTTCTCAGAAGCCCAACCCAAGGACCAGACCGAGTGCTGCTGTTTGCTGGTAAATCCTGGTGCTTGCCTCAGGGAGAGACCCTGATGAGGAATGGTGAGGCATGAATCTGCCTGGGTCTGCATCCAAGATCACCTGAATTGGGTATCAGATGGACAGACAGTTTAGCTCTCAAGGCAATCTAAATACTAGGGAAAAAAAGTTCAGGGAAGGAGGCTAAAATGATTCAGGGAGTATTTTTGGAGAAGATGAGTCTAGCAAAAATAGAACCCAAATATTTTGTCAATCCATAGGGGACAATAGAAGCTACACTACATGAAGAGTTCATAATTATTTTTTCCCCAAAAAGCATCTCTTAAAGATATACTTCTGACTGCTAGTAGCAAAGAAAATGAGCTCCTCATTTTATATGTTTTCAAAACAATGCAGGTTCACTGCATAAAATCTGGAAATGTTTTTAAAAAAACAAACAAACAGTTTTTTAAAATCTGGAAGAAGTTATTTTTCCTAACCTGTAAAGACCAAAATAGTTCAAAAGTTGGATTACTATAGAAGTTACTATATTTTAGTCTTTTTTCTTCAAATATTTTCTTCACATCACAAAGTATACACAAATTTATATCCTGCTAGTTTTATTACATATTACTGCAATCTTGCAATTTTTGAGTATTTAAATTATTTCCACATTTTTTTAGTACAAACTAAAACTTGGAATTTTCTTGTGTGCTAAATTTTTTGATACATGAACATCGTTATGGAAATTTTTATTGAATTATAACATCTATGAAAAAAGTAGCATTATTGCTTTTACACATTTTTGAAAGGTTTATGCCAACTGATACTCCTTTCATCACCCTCTTATTGGCATAAACTTTGTAATTCCTACAATATTCATTAATAAGATACCACTGTTTTAATTTCCATTTCTATGTTTGCTGTTGAGATGGAGTATTTTGCATTTATTTATTAACTAGCTATAATTTTCTTTGTGAAACAGCCAGGATTTTTCTCTTTACAATAATTTTATAGTAGTACATTAGAAATTTTTCTTAGTAATCTCTAGAAAAGCTTCAAAAATATTTTAATTATTCCTTTAAACATTTCAGGTGATGGTTTTGCCAGCTTGTATGCCATAAAACATTGTAAACATGTTACATTGCCCCCAAAAAGTAGGCAAAAACTGTAATAGAAATCAGTTATCTACCAAAAGAAGATAAATTATCTGGAAGGCTAAAAAAGAATCTAAGTTGTTACACTTTCAGATGTTTGAACAATGTGAATATATTATGTATTCAAAGTTTTTAAATTTATGTACTTAATTCTAAAAGAATCTAATCTCAAACTGGTCAGTGGCAATCACAATGGCAAACTAGAGAGTGGGAAGGTATCACCACGACCACTAATTGGTTTTATCTCAATTATTTGTGGAATGTCATAAAATTTCCTATCACCCAATCTCCCTGTGGTAGCCTCCCAGATGGCCCCCCCAAGGGGTCCCCGCCCCCTGCTGCTCCTGTTGTCTGTTTCTCTGCTACATCAAGGCTGGTCTGTGTGACCAACGGTATACAACAGGAGCGATGGTATTTCATCTCTGAGGCTCGGTTGCATCTTCTTCCTTGCTCTCTCTTAGATCACTGACTCTGCCAGAAGCCAGATGACATATCTTGAGGAGCACATGACAAGGAACTGAAGTCTCCTGCCAGCAGCCAATCCAGTTTAAAAGTTGATTGTGTTAGTCCATTCAAGCTGCTCTAACAAAATACCAAAGATCAGGTAGGTTATAAACCATAGAAATACTGCTTACAGTTAAGAAGGCTGGGAGTCAAAGGTCAGGGTGCCAGCATGACCAAGTGAGGGCCCCCTTCCAGGTCACAGACTTCTCATTGTATCCTCACATGGAAAGGGGGAAAGGGAGCTCTTCCATATCTCTTCTTTGAGTAGTAATTCCAGTCATAAGGTTCCACCCTCATGACCTAATCACCTCCCAAAGACCCCACCTACTAATATCACCACATCTGGGGGGTAGAATTTCAACAAGAATTTAGCAGGGGTGGGGGAGGCATAAACAGACCATGGCACTAATTCTCCAGCCTGTCAAGCCTTCAGACGATTGTAGCTCCAACCAACACTTTAACTGCAACCTCATGAAAGCAGTAAAGCCAGGAACACTGACTTAAATCAATTCCAAGTTCTTGGCCCTTGAAAAAAATCACAAGATAAATAAATGTTTATTGTTTTAAACTGTTAAGTTTGGGATAATATTTTATATAGTAATAGATATTAATAGATAATAGATAATATTACTATAGTAATAGTAATAGTAACTACTAGAGATTTTTGTCCCTGGAGGGGCATGCTGCTGTAATACTGTACCTAAAACATGGAAGTGTGTTTGGAACTGGGCGGTGTGCAAAAGCCGAAAGGACTCTGAAGAGTTAGTACAAGCCTTAGTGGGAATAAACGAAAAAACAAAAACAAAAGAACTGGATTTTGACTTTGAGACAGCTCCAGTGCGACTTAAAAAGAAGTTAAGAAAATGTTATTAGAAAATTGAGAAAGGAGTTATGTAGTGGCTGAAAGTTTAGTAACAGCACCTGTACTGATATGAAAAGCAGAAAATGTACTTAACTGAGTCAAAGGTGAAAATTACTTTCTCCTTGATATGTGGACAGAACTTAGTGTCCCCTTCTAATGAATAGAATATCATAGAAAGGACAAGTGAAACTTCTTAGACTAGGTCATAAAGACATTGCAGACCCCTTGCTTACTCTCTCGGAACCTTGCTCTAGAAGCCAGCTAGCCATGTCTTGAGAACGCTCAGGTAGCCCAGTGGAGAGGCTCACGTGGAGGAACCGAGGCTTTCTCCAACAGCCAGCACGGAACTAGTTTCCTCTCGTTAGCCAGGTGAGTGAGCCATCTTGGAAGCAAATCCTCCAGCCCCATCAAGCCTTCAGGTGATTGTGATTTCATGAAACCCTGAAGCAGAACAACTCAGCTAAGCTGCTCCTGGGTTCCCAACTCCGAGACACAGTGAGAGGTAATAAATGTTTCTTTAAGCTGTTAGTTCTATGGTAATTAATTATACATCAATATACTCCCAACACTGAGATCTGTCTTTAACCCAGTGGCTCTTCCTGTTTAATTCTGTTTTAGCAAGATTCCTGCTGGGTCCGTTTGGGGGAAATCTCCACCCTTTATAGCTGATCAAATTCCTCATCACCCTGGCCTGTCTTCAGCATAATCCCATCAAGTTGGTTTGGTCAGAATCTACCTTACCCCTGAAAATTACCTCTTAG
Source organism: Phyllostomus hastatus (assembly GCF_019186645.2). Taxonomy (NCBI): domain Eukaryota; kingdom Metazoa; phylum Chordata; class Mammalia; order Chiroptera; family Phyllostomidae; genus Phyllostomus; species Phyllostomus hastatus. The sequence continues at coordinate 343,620 of NW_025334040.1, read as the reverse complement.
TAATTTTCCATCCACTGACACCCACAATGTCCCTGGCTATAAATCTCCACTTCACACTTTGTGGAGTTAAAGTTCAGGCTCTCTCGCAAAACCCCATTTTATCTAGTGGTATACTAGTACGCCCTCAAATACAATTTTCCTTACCATCTTTAACAGTGTCAAGAATAACTTTTCTTTAACATTTCTTTGTTACTAGGAATTATTCTCAAATTAGTATTTTCATACCTTTACCTTTTATACTATGTTCATTTTGAGGGAAAGATTTTTAGATTAAAACATTTCATAGTTTCACCATAAAAGAAGTCATTTTAAAATAATTCATGGAGTAATTTGAAAAGGATGTGTATATAGACATGTCAGCGTATAACATACACACACCCTCAAAGCTCCAAGAAAAACTTCATTCAAAGGTAAAACTATAAATTAAGGCTAAAACAGCCTGCAAATGTTAATGGAATTAACTTACCAAAAAGGTATGGAGAATTAAAACTCTAATAAAAATGAAAATATGCATCAAAATATTTGGGTTCAGACAAACCAGTTTACAAACTTTGTAAACAAAGTCAGGCATTCTTAAATCCTTTTTAAAAAATGTTTAAAAAGATTTTATTTATTTTTAGAGCGTGGGAGGGAGAAAGAGAGGGAGAGAAATATCAATGTGTGGTTGTTTCTTGAACACCCCCAACTGGGGACCTGTGCCCTGATGGGGAATCGAATTGGCCACCCACTGGGTTCTCAGGCCAGCACTCAATTCACTGAGCCACACCAGCCAGGACTTAAATTCTTTAATACAAAAAAAAAAATAGCTTTTAAAATAAAAAGCCATAAAAAAGAAAAACCCTTTAAAAAGTAGATGTATAATGAATCAAGATAAAAATAGAGAATAAAATCAAAACTACTTGGGATAATAAATCAAGAGTTGCTTCTTGGAAAAAGTACACCAGAAGCATTGATAAAACTGTGGCAAATCTAATGAGGGGAAAAGAAAATACATTTCAATATTAGAAATGAGAAAGAGAATAATATGCTGAGTAGGGAGAACAATATTCAACCCCAAGTGGAACTATTTTTGCTTTAATAGAAAAATTGTGAATCCAGCCAAGCAAAACCCTGGGTCAGTAAAGGAAAAGTAAATGATTATCTCAAAAGATGTCATAAACTATCCAATACAAACTAAATAACAATTCTCTTTAAAAATTCTAAATAGAAATTCCTTAAACAATATACTCATTACCTTTAATGGTAAGCATTTCTCATTAAAACCAAGAACAAGAAAGCCTATTTTCATATCATCATTTAGATGTTCTGGCCAATGCAATAAAGTCCAAAGAGTTTACACAGTGGTGCTAAAAAAAAAAAAGTTAAACTAAAAACATGCCATGTTATTGATGAAAAGACAAATACCAAAAAACATTTTTTCAAAAGAACATTTTATTACTATAATTGCTACTTTACTTACACTTTTTGGCAACAATAATAAACTTTATCTGAAAGAACAAGCAAGCAAAATAGACAGGGAAATTCACAAGAGGTAATTACAAAATAGTAATCTTGACTGCTATTCAATTTATTTGTAAACAAAAGAAAGTGACATTGCCTTAAAAAAATATAGAGGTATCAATAGAAAAACAGAGAAAGCTCCTGAAGGAACTCAACTCACTATATATTAATTTTCTTTTGGTTGCAGGCACAGAAATAGACTCAGGCTAGCTCAATTCTTAGAAGCAAAGCCCTTAATGATTGATTATCCCTTCCCAGCTTTTGGTGAAAACTTAGGAACTTTAACTAGATCAGAGAGAGAAGGAAGGAGAGGCATAAAGTGTCTTTTGGGGAGAAAAGGGATGAGGGTCAAACCTCATTCAGTGTCATTTTAAGAACATTGGTGAAACTCAATGACTCAAAGAAAATGTCCAACAATTAATTGAGGTAGCAAACCATGCAGGTCTTGGGGAAGAGCATTCTAAGACAAAGAACAGCAGTTGTAAAGTCTTTGGATTGGAAAGAAATGTGATTTGCTTGAGGAGAAGCAAGGCTAGTGTGTCAAAACAAAAACAGTGCATCACTGGGGAAAATGGTAGAGTACCATGGTACAGAATGAAAGAGAGGAGGCGGGCAGGGCCCATATCACTGAAATCTTGGCAATAAATAACAATTGCACTCCTTAGGGGCACATTTTAGTAAAAGAGCAAACAGCAGTAAGAGTTGATAAAACTAAGCAACCACAAACACATAGAACTAAAACATTTCATATTTTTACCATCAAAACAGAGTAAGGGAGATAAATACGCAAAGTCTGAAGCTCTAGTTATACAGAGAAGCTTCCAGCTGACAGCAGAACAAGTAGAACACACACACACACAAACATATTCTCTATGCCTAAAGAAAGGCGTTCAGGCTAAAATTTTAGCAAAGTGCCTTGGTCCAAGCAAACTAACTGAAAAGGCCTAGTTAAATGTTCAAAGTGCAAATCAATCAGTCAAGCAGTGAGCAAACTGATACAATGAAATCTACACTGAGGGTATTATCTAAATCATGGACGTTATACTCACAGCTACAGTGTTGTCGGTAGTTCTTCCTCCCAGTTCTAAGAGGAATGCTAAACCCTTGATGATTATCACTTCCTAGCTCTTGGCAAGAGCATAAGGAATTTAACTAGATTAAGGAGGGAAGAAAGGAGCAGGGAGAGATAAGGTGCCTTTAAAGAAGAGGAGAAAGCAGGGAAAAAAGATTTCTCCTGGCTTAGATCTACTGCCAGGATCCCAGACCCCTTGAGTAGTGCACAGAAGCTGCCAGGTACTTAGGTCAGGGGTGGAGAAGGAAGGCACCAGAATATACTGAGGAAGACTCAACCCTGGGAACCCACAGAGGCAGCCAAGGCTGCTGCTATTAAATACTCAGAGGGTACTCCGCAGTTCTGTGGAGGAGCCCTTGGAAATGGCAAGGAAAAAAGGTCGCCCACATGTTAGAAAGGTGAGCAGATTAGATGAAGAGCAGCAACTCTACAACCTAACATTTACTGAAAGAAGGGTCATTTCTTACACATTGGAATGGGTCAAGTAAGACTCAAACAGTATTGACTTCATAAAGTGGGAAATTATACACACAAGAGAATAATAACTGTTAATTGTAAATACATTCATGTCCAACAGGCAAGATAGAAAACTGTCACCTTCACATGTTCAATTATGGTAAGATACATAAACAGAAAAAAAATACAAGAAAAAGCCCTACAGTAACCAACTTAAGTTTAGTCAGTCATCTGGTCTATTTTTATCCACTATACCATGTGCTCTTAGACAACCCCCATTCCAGCTTAACAGAACTAAATTGAGCTCTCAGTCCATGAACTGGACAGATAAAATCTGTTTGGCCTTTTTCAGTTAAAATTATGGGTCCAGTACAGTTCAAACTATAGATGCCAGAGCTTCTTTCCCTTGGGAAACTTTACTGCTGTAGCTGTGAGTGACACAGTTCATTCTGACTAAAGGCCAGTGAGAAAGGAGAGGGGAAGGAACATATCAAATTCCCCTGTGGATCACTCAACAGTAGGTCCACTGGCACCAGGCACTATTCTATTAACTACCTCTGCTTCTTCAGCTGAAGTCAGTGATACACTAGTTGTTTGATGTCTGCAGGGACCCCTCACCAAACACAGGCATTCCATTGCAATGGTCTTGCTTTCCTGGATGTACATGGGCTAGGTAAAGACACTCTGGCACAGAATTCCTTATGCCTTAGCTCCAAGACAAGTGAATGTGTGCCTCTCAACTGAGCAAAAGAGCCACTGCTGTCCACTGACTAACTTCCCACTTTCTGGTCCCATTCACACCACAGCTTCTTGCTCAACTTCTCCACATTCGGGCTTTCAGAGCCAGGTTTATTTTAGGCCAGCACAACAGAGGCACTTCTGGGAGTTCAGCAGCAAACAGGACTATGCCATAACAAAGCCATCCCAGTTTGACTAGAGTTAACATTAAAGTCTTCAAGGTATGAGAAAAGTAGAAAATAAAATTAAATACTTAAACTCTCTATATACAGGCAGAGGTTACACACAAGTAACATGAAATAGCAAAATAATAAATAGGTTTCCAACTTTTTTCACATACATACATACACACAAGCACCTTTTGAGTTAAGCCACATCCAGTCACATAAAATCCAGGTAATACATTTTAAAATAATATGTCAAAAATCATATCAAATAATACTATATAATTAAAAACCCATATTTAAGCTATTAAATAACGTATGGTTTGTATTTTTTGTTTATGGTGTTTCTGACTTTGATTAAAATACTCGCTTTAGACTTCCTGAAACTGGGATTCACAAGGTTTTTTTAAATTCTACTTTTAGGCCCTGAGGGGTGATGATTCACAATCAGATGTGCTCACAGTAATGGATGCTACTTCCACTGACCCCGGTTGACGAGGTTCCAGTGATACTTGAATAACAACTTTAGTTTCAGGAGGCAACCCTTCTAGTTGCTTAGGCTTCTTAAACATTTGATGACACCGGGTCTTGTGCTCCATTTTCTCCTTGAAAGTTAAAAACTGTAGTCGGCATTTGGAACATTGATGAAAACTCTTTTCCCAGTGTCCTCTATAATGACACATGTAGGGTGTTGCTGTTTTGAAAATTTTGAGACAAAATGGACAAAGCAAATTCTTAGTGTTTTCATGGCATGTTCTGAAATGTGTTTCCACATCAGCAAAGACCGAAGATCTGTAACTGCAAACCTGGCACACATAGGGCATTTCGCCAGGCTTGTGATTGTCCTTCATGTGCTGTAAGAGAAACTGATCTGTTTCAAATGACAATTCACAAATTCGACAGACAGCAGAGGGCTCCTGGGCAGTGTGCACACTTCCAATGTGACACTGCAGCTGAAAGGGACTGGGAAACTGCCGGTGGCAGTGCTGGCAGGTGGTGTGGACTTCCCAGTTGTCACCCCTCTGCTTCTCAAGTTCCAAATGATGCTTCATGTGATTCATAAACTTGACATTTTTTAGAACTTTCGAGCAGCTGAAGCATTTAAAGGCTGTGTGGGTCTTTTTTTCTGGCTGCCCATTTCCTTTATGCTGTCCATAGTAAAAGTCATGAAGTAACATGATCAGATTTCCTTTCTTGGGATCAACAGTCTTGTTTTGACTTACTAGACTTGAAAAGTCTGGTTTTGTCTGTCTATTTTCCCTAACAGGATTTATAGTCTTGAAATGAACAATGTCCTTTGGATAAGCTGTTGGAAAAGGTGCTCCATTCTGAATAGGGCTTAATGAGGTATGAACACCATTTGAGGGTGTGGTCTGTTGAGAAATAATTGTATGAAAGATTCCTGAAGAGGATAAAGCTGAAGAATGTCCCCCTGTGATTCCATTACTGAGTTTAGGCCTTTTGGGATTTATGCTGTTTACTTCAGAAGTGGCAAGTTGCTTCGATACACAACTTCCTACAGAAAGTGCTGCTCCTACTGGATGCTGCAATGAACTTGTGAATGTAATCAAAGGAGAACATAACTCTGAAGAGCTATTAGGCACAACATGTGGTGAATTACTTTTACAATCAGGTTTAGACAAAGGCTCAATGATAATAACAGGACTATCTGTTAATCTTGATTCAGATTCAGAAACTGGCAAGACAGTCACTGCTTCTGACGTAGGGGTGACATGACTTACAGGCCGTATTTTGTGAGCAGTATCTTTTCTAGGATAAGCATACTTTCTTCTCCTTGAACATGAACCTGGGGTGACTCTGTTCAAAATGTTTGAAATGACTGGTTTTGAATCTGAAGTCACCCCAACAAAGATCAGCTCAGCATCATCATCTACATGTTCCACTCCAACAAAGATCAGCTCTCCATCTTCTTCGTCTGCCCGTTTTCTTTCTTCTGTGCTCTTCTGTGGTGCCAGCTCTTGTTCTTCCTCATATAATACACGTGTTGGTTCCATTCTCTAATTTTTTTTTTATTCTTGAAGGGTGTAGCCTTGTAGCACAAGTCCCAGTGCTTCCTTTATATGAACTGCCACCTAAGTACAAACAACACTACACATGAGTAAGTAAAGAAAAAAAATGTATCTCATTTAATTCTCTCCAAAACTCTAAGATAGTTATAAACATCCTTATTTCACAGCTAAGGGCATTGAACATTAAAGAGGATAAATGACAGCTTAAAACTATGATTACAAGTCTGTGCAACTCTAGAATCATAGCTTTATCCTGTGCTAATTATGATCTCTTCTATTAACAAAAACTTCCAACAACTAATCATTACCCAAACTCCTAAGTAAAGGACAAGTATTTTTGACAAAGGTACCATTGCATAGGGTTTAGAAAACAAGCTTCAGAACCAGAGAAGATAAAGCTGGAAACTAAGTTAGCCACACAGGAGCTGCAACTTCTTTGGCAAGTTTATAACTTTAACTGTGTTTCTGTTATCTTAAAAGGCAAAAATTCTTATTACTTAAGATAACAGTTCTTAAGGTAACAGTTCTTTTTAAAAAGCACCAACTATTCAACGGCAGTTTGTTTTGTAGTAGAATTGAGGAAAATTTATATTAATATTAAATGCATATATTCTAGTGGATTCACACATACTAATTTCATGAATATTAATATAGTAAAGCATCAAACTCAAAGAATAGACTAAAAGTACCTATACATAGTTAATACATAGTATAATTCAATGTCAAGTGCTTAGCACATACAACTCTCTTGATCTCATCCCAGCTCAAGGCCTTAATTATAATTTATTTGCTGATGTCTCCTAAATTTCTCCCTCCAGTCCTTACTTCCCCACTGAACTTAAATCCAACAGTGCTTCCGTGCTCCCTCGTCTCACCTCACTGTCTTCTCCACATAGCAGGGAAAGTGATTCTGTCAAATCAGATTCTATCACTGCTCAGCTCAAAACTCTTTAATGGCTTTCTGGTTTATTCAGTAAAGGACCAAATCCTTCCAATGCCTACAAGACCATGCTTCCAACCCTGCATATCACCCTGTAGCTATCTCACACTCCTCACATCCACCTCATTCTAGCCACACTAACCTCCTTACTACTTCTTAAACACACAGAACACTTTGCCTTGCTTAGGGCCTTTGTATTTGCTGCCCCTCTAATATGAATGCTCACCATCCAGATATCTGCATGGCTGGCTCCTCACCGCCTTCAAGGCTTTGTGCCAAGTCTTACAGAGAGGTTCTCAAATACACCAACAAACTTCTAACTCATATTCCTGATATCTCTTCCCTTCCTTTACCTTCAATCCCTTATCACCACCTAAGGTATTATAAATTTTGTTTATTTCTCTTGATTCTTTTCTACTGTCTATCCAATAAAATATAAACTCCAAAGGGCTGTATCCCCAGCACTGGAGCTCAACAAATACATTATTTGTTAAATGAATTAATAAACAGTATTTATTAACAACTTTCTTTTGTAGAGCAGATTGTGCCCCATTAATTCAATGTTTTCTATGAATTTACTCTGAGAACCTTGTCCACAACAGAAATTCTATAAGTCAATAAAGGATTTAAAGCTGTTACCCTGTTACAAACATTTTTTGCTACAATCTAAAATAAAAATAAAATTTATATGGCATCCAACTACACAAACACATATAAATAATAATTTCCTTTACTACATGGGATGCTTATTCTAATAGCTTCTATTTCATTTTTCCTAAATTGACCATGACCCACAAATTCAATTATGATTCATCAGTGGGTGTACTACCAGCAGTCTGAAAACCATTAGTTTAGGCTGGCAAATGTAGGTATTTGAAATCACAGTTCAAAATTCACCAACTTCTGAAAACAATGTCAAATTCATTGTAGCCCAAAGTGGATATCTTCAAACCAGAATAATCCAATCTATAAAAATCAAACTGCATCTATTATGTGCTATGCACTTCTCATTAATTTAATTAGCTTATTAGTATATAATTTTGGAACACACAGATATTTAATCCTGCAAACATGTGTACCAACAGGGAAACAAATATAACAAGATATATAATATTAAGAATAATAAAAATTATTCTTTTTCTCACCATTCCACAACTATATTTTGCCTGCCCAACACTGATCTGAAAGCACTGCCAAGCACAGAAAGTACTGAATGCATAAAGAAAAAAAGAAGGTGGTAAATGCATGAAGCTTATAGTGTGATGTCATAAGCAGTAATTTACAACTTTAAAACTAAGGTTAAATAGATAATTAGGAGATATGTAATGCAAGAAAACATGATGCAGATTTGAAAACACTGCTCTTTGGAATCTACAAAAATGGGTCTGGTGTGTCTATCCACAATTTCAGTCATTTAACTCCAGATGCCACATAGTCCAGTGTTTCTCAATCTAAGCTGACTTTTCGGAGCAGATAATTCTTTGTTGTGGGAGATTGCCGGCTTCATTTAGGACATTTAGCAGCATCTTTGGCTTCAACCTGGTAATGCCAGTAGCAATCCCCTAGTTGTGGCAACCAGAAACGTTCTGTGGAAGAACTTCTTCCTTAATCTAACCTTCTCTGTATGATGACTTCCACATTTCTAGTAACTACTTTCTAGGTAATTCTATATTTATGCTCTAATATCCTCTCTAAAAAACATAAACCTAAATCAAAATTATTAATATTCTTCCTGATATCATAAAAATCAAGAAGTAATTTGACAAGTAATATGACCATCATGTAACAGGGTGCAGCCAAGGAGGGGCCCAAAATAAAGATTTGTAATGGGGTGCAGAACTTGGTGTCCAGGAAATATTAGAAAAAAAAACATATAGGAGGTCTTCACTCCCACAAGTCTGAGCTGGGGGATGGGACGCATGGCACAGGGTCATTAAGAGTTGTTTTGAATAACAACAGTTTTGCAAATAACCTCTAGAATGGTCGTTTAACATACCTATAACCTTTAACTGGTTTCATAGATATGTTGAACAGCTGTGGCCAGGCTTGGGGGGATGGGAGTAACTTCAATCCATGATGTAACTGGGAGGCAATTCCCCCTGGTTACAGAGCCTGCGTAAGAGCTTGGAGATGATTGGCTCCACACCACAAGGCCACACCTGCTGGGACTTACTATGGCAGCCCAGTAAAACTAGAAAAATACAGGAATGCTGGCAGCTGTGGCCAATTGTGGGAGGAGTGGGAAATGGGGCTACAGAGGAAGACTGGCGCTGGGATTTAAACCCAGGCATGGCATCCATGCGCCTTGGGCAGAAAAGAACTGGGCATCTTTTTGGGACCACGTGGCTTGGACAGAGATGAACCACATAATTCTATTTCTTTTTCTAAGATATGGTACCCTGGACTGGGCAGAGGGGGAAGGAAGGACTGTGTGTTCGTGGGTATTCTAAAGGACTTTGGGATCTCAATGAAGACATTAAGTCATTACTCTTAAGTTTGTGTAACTCTTTAAATAAATAATCCCTTTCCTTTTCACCAATCTCTGGCATTGAGAGACATCTTTCCCTGGCAGTGGGCAAGGCAAACCTAGTACAGGGTGGGGGACCCCTGGAGCACAAGGGTGGGTCCATTCGGTACTAGTATATCATTTATCCCCTCCCTGGGGTCTGTCCTGCAACAGTCAGAATTATCTGAAGATGGACTTCTAAAGCCTAGAAAAGTTTATGATTCACCTAAAGGTATATATGTAGTGATTAGGAACAGAGCTAGCATTAAATGTGTGATTCCTGAATTCTGGTCCTATGTTCTCTCCAAAACAACTCTAATTTAATGCATACCTATTTCTGATAATAGTGCTATTAACTGCTTAGCCTCTAAAGATCAAAGAGCTTCACTGGATTCATTTTTACTCTCCTTCTGTTAGGTAGCAGCTAGGAATAAGCAGCCAGAGGGGAAATAAAGGCAGGGCCCTCACCATTACAATCTAATAAAGAACTTAACCCAGGAGGACAGAAGCAAAGGAAGACATGTCTTACCTGCTGACCCAGCAGTCTTGAACCTAGTCCAATAAGATTGCCAGGTATGCCGAACAACACAAGCAAAACTGATAGCACAGGAGGAGGGGACAGTTGTTGAGACTGGGCTTCTGTAAGCTTCTGTAACAATCTTACTAAGATTGCCAGGTGTCTTGAACATCCCAAGGCCTGGAAGGTGGGAGGGAAGTCCTTGAAATTCTATGCACTGTTTCCACTATCTGGGAAAGAACCCCCACACATACCTACATTTGGGCATTCACATCCCCTGGGGGAAGCTGGTACCACTTTTATCCACTGATTAGTATGTAACTTCCTCATCCCATCCCACCAACTATACAAGTCCTCAGAACAAAGGAGCTGATGCCTGTGGCCACACTTGGCCTATGGCCACTGGGCCTCTGACCACCCAGCCTTTTGCTACCCTTGTTCTTGCCACCCATGCTCTTACCTTTCTCCCCCACCTCAGAACCTATCACTAATAAACCCTGCTTGCATGCTAATAGTCTTGCTGATCTATAATTCTTTACTGCATCGGCAAGAACCAGGTTTCTCCTGTTAACACTGCTATGTTGTAAAACTTATTCTAACCTCCCCCAGCTCCCATCAAATTAATCACAGGAAGTTATAAGAGATTCTAAATAACTTTTTAGAGCCTTGATCATTCTAACTACATTTCATTTCCATTCCTATTAAAGCATCTCTCCCCAACTTCTAGGTTTAGGTCCACTAATTACTTCATGTTTGTACATCTGTAATAGGCTCCAAATTGTTCTGTATTATCTTTCTATCTTTCAAATTACATAACACACCACCATTTGAATATTAAAACACCTAAATGTTGAATGATTCCTTCAATCCTTGGCAATACATTTTAGGTTTTACTATGGACTGAATTGTATCCCACCCCCAAATCCATGTGTTGAAGCCCTAACCCCCCAGTGTAATGGAATTGGAGATAGGGTCTTTGACAGGTAATTAGGTTTAGATGAGGTCATGAGGGTGGAGGCCTCATGATGAGATTAGTGCCCTTAAAGAGACTGGAGAGCTTGCTTCCTCTCTATTCCACCCCCAGGTAAGGACACAGGGAGAAAGTGGCTGTATTCAAACAAGGAATAGAGCACACTCACCGGGGAAAAAAATCAGCCATCACCTTGATCTTGGACTTCCCAGGTTCCCAAATTATTACAATTTCCTGTGTTAAAAAACATAAAATAAACAAGTTGTTGTAACATTGCTGCACTTTCATTCAACTCATCTTCATTGGATTTCTAGCTATTATCCATTTTGATTTCCCTTCCATCCAACCAATAATTCAAGACGGAAAGTTAAGAATACAGAAACAATCAAAGTGAATAAATTAATGAGTTCATTTAGAACAAGCATAACATTAGAACATGGGAATTTTCTTACCACTTCTGTAGTGTCCTTATTTTCTACAACTTATCAGAATCTTGAGATACTGGGGTTGTCAGGCTGGAACTGTAAAGACCTACTAGATCTAAGGAGTCAGTCCTGAAAAGTCCCTTCATATCTCTCCAGCCAGGAAGTTGCCAAGGGCTATAGGAGGAGTAAAGGTTTCATTCCAAAGACAGCTGACAGATCAGGTGGTGATAATCCACCTTAGCCCTAAAAAATCACTTCATACCCCTCCAGCCAGAAAGTTGCCAAGGACTGTAGGAGGAGCCAAAGTAAAGGTTTCAGTCCAAAGACAGTTGACAGATCAGTTGGTGATAATCCACTTCCTAGCTTATTCCTGTGCATTTACACAATGGACCCTGTAGTGGGTCTTTGTTAATATTATCACCAGCTTTTCTCAGGCATCTGTCCTTCTTGAGTAACTTCCTAAAATTAGGCCACCAGGACTCCTCTAATATCTATCCTCACCATCTTCCTTTGCCCCGGACCCTTTTCACCCCAGAACTATTCCTCCAAATTCCTGTTCCAACTCCCTCACCTTCTCCCCACCCATAGCACTTGGGTCCCTTCCCCACTATTCCTCCCCCTTCCTCCATTAAACCACACATACATGCTGCCTTAGAATTTAATCAAAGTAAACACAGAAAAATAGAGGTACTAATGAGTCAGATTCTATATCAGTATCTTGAAGGTCCACAAGATTTGTTGATGGATTGAATTTGGGATTTGAAGAAGAGGCTGACATAAAACAGGTGATACTAAGCAGATAAATATATAAAACTGGAGCTCAGGGAAAGGTCTGGACTAGATTATACAAATGTTGGAGATTTCAGCATGTAGTGTTACTTAAAATACAAGATTGGATGAGATCACTGAAGGAAAAAGATCTGAGACCCAAGCTGTGGGGCATTCCATTTGTTAGAGATCAGGTGGAATGAGAAGGAACCAAAAAAGAATATGAAGAGGTAACAGTTACTCACAGCCTTATGGATGGGGGTGGGGGTAGAGAGAAGATCAAGAAACAAAAGCATCCTGTAATCCGAATGAGGTGGAAATGAGTTACTCTGACAAATGCTACCAATGATGTTGGGAACCACCCTGCCTGGTTTCAGAAGCTGTAACCCCTCATGGCTAAGGCTGAGTGAGAGACCTTGGGACCCTAAGCCAGTAAGGAGACAAAGCGTATCTCCCTGGCAGGGGCGCTGCCTCCCTTTACTTCACCGTGCTTGGCCCTAAGCCTGGCCGGTTAGCCAATGACAGGTAAAATTCCTCAAGGGAGAGACGATCTAAGACAGGCCCAGTCATGGGGCCCTCAGGGAAGGACTTGGGGAGCTATAGAAAAAGGGGGTGATGGACCCTCACCCCATGGCTTTGACATAGCCTGAGTCCTCATTCTGTCTGCAAGAAGTCTCCTAATCTCTTGGCTGACTTACTTCCCTTGCCTGACTTAAGCCTGAAACAATGACAGGGGGCGGTACAGCCCTGTGCTGGAAAGGGCGGGTTCCCCAGGGTGATCAGGCCTAAGAAAGAACACATAGAATCCTGTGAAACCTGCTTTGCTAAGAATGCCCTCAATTTTCTGATAAGAGTCTGACCAGGAAATGAGTTTATTTCCCAAAGTTTTATAGCCCTTTAGCTAACAGACCCTGGCTCAGAATAAGCCCTCATAGTTCTTTGTATATTATCTACTGTTTGATCCTTACTGCCTGACAATGACTGATGAGCTTTACCTGTATTCCTGTGGAAACTGAACCCAATTAAAAGCCCATTGAGGAAAAGGCTTTTGGCCCTTCTCCTTTGAGAGACTGACCACCTTTCCTCCCCAAGCAGATCATGTCTTAGTAGACTTATTCTCATCCATGGGGGCTGAGGTCCTGCGGGTGGAGCCCCCCCTCCACAATAGGTCAAATTTTTAAAAAACCAAAAATTGACCACTGAATTAAGCATTATGGAATTCATTATTAGCCTTAACAAGAGTGGTTTTAAAGGAGAAAGAGAATATCATTCAGCAAATATAAACAACTCTAGAGAAATTTTCCAAATATGAAATAAAATATTCAGGAGGGGGATCTGCAATCAAAAGGTGATTTATTATTTAATGGGAGGTGACATTAAAATCAGTCTGTTTGCTGAAGGGAATGATCCAGAAAAACAGACAACATAATCCAGAACAAAGAGACTTGCTGGAACAATATCCTTGAATAAACAAGAATTGCTTTGATCTAGTACACAAGTAGAGGTTTTGGCCTTAGCCTAGAGCCAGATAATTGACTGATGGTCATAGGACAATATCTGAGATCATATGAGGGAAAGGTTGGAATAGTACATAAATAGGAGTGGTAACCAACCTCCAAGATGGACCCAAATGAATCACACCTGGTATTCACTGTCTTGCACAGCCGTCTCCCGCACTATCACAGGGTTGGCCCGTGGGGCTAAGCAAATACAGCATACCTAACTTTTGAAAAAGAATCTGTGCTTCATCTTGGGTGCAAGCTCTCTCTCGAATCACTCACTCTGGGGGATGCAAGCTGCCATGACATGAGCAGCCTAATGGAGAGGCCCACAGAGTAAGGAACTGAAGCCTCTAGACAACAGTCAAGTGAGTGAATTTAGATGAAGATCATCCAATGCAAGTCAAGTCTGCAGATATAGCCAAAAGCTTGAGTACAACCTCATGGGAGACCCTGAGCCAGAACCACCCAATAGGTCTCACTAAACTGTATGTGCAAGTTGCTGAACATACAATGTACCTATAAACTTGCCTTCCCCTATCCAGTCACAGAAATAAAGCCCTTTTGGAAAAGGATATAGAAATGAACAACCTAACCCCATGTAATCATTTTAACCAATATCCATTCACCCTAGGTGCATCACTTATTACCTTAACACATTTGCTGAAATCTTATGGTTTATGGTATCAGCCCATTTTAGCCTCATAACATGCTGAAAGAAATCAAGATTTACATAGTTTAAAATCTATGGTGCGCTTAGTTTTTTCTTCCTTTCAGGAGATCAGGTAAAAGAATTTCACAACCACCCTCACCCTTTTTAAGGAAGCAATTCAAAAGGTTCCAAAATTACCTAAATCAATGATTAGCCTGAATTTATCACATACATTCAGATTCAGATCACATCCAATCAGGAAGCACTGTCTAAATCCTAATGTTTAAGCACAGGAGAGACCAAGAGAATAACTGAAGGAAAAAAGATACAATTTTAAGTCCTCCTGATAAAGGTTTCTCTTCTCTTACCTTGGGCATACACTGAAAACTTCTAAGAACTTGAGATATTCCAGGTAGGCAGTCACATCCTTGAGGCAGCCAGAGAGAAGGATTGAGGTCACTTACATGTCACAAAAGTAGTTTCTATCCACTGCCTATCTGATGTTGCCATTTGGCTGTTTCTCAAGCATCTCCCACTTAACCAGAAAACAGAATTTAATTCCTCCCCTTAAACCTATTCCTCCAAAAAAAATTAAATTTTGAATTGTGTGTAGGCTCACTATTATTATAGTGTTTCTTTTTCCACAGTAGTCACTAACTTTAACCTAAATAGTAAATGTTTGTACAAGGTTCATTGTCCCACCTCAAATTTGTATTAATTCCGTCCATTTATGGTGAAGGAAGATATAAAATAAGTAGAAGCTGGGCACTAGTTCATATGCCTATGAGCCAATAAAGACTGAAATAATAGCCCATATTGAGTTGGTTATTTTGAAATGTGGTAAAAATTATCGCTGAGGTAAAACAATTCTATTAGCTGAATGATCACAGGATACAACCATAATACTCTTCAGGACAGGTAGTTTTTACTCTGGGCAAATAAGTAAGTATACCATGTGGTACTAGCATTTAGGTTCCAAAGAAAAGAATCTGCAGAGAAATCTATGCAATGTATAGATTAGTTTTTATTTGAGGAAACAAATTCTGACATTCCCCCGAAGCGGTTTACTCATCAATTAATTGAAAGTCCTTCAAAAAATTTAAAAAAAAAAGGAAAGAAAGAAAAAAAGAACAGAACTAATGAAAAACTGTGGTACCTGGAATGAAAAAGAAAAGCTTCCTGAATTGTTGTTGTTGTTGTTGTTGTTTTGGCGGGACTAACTTTAAAAAAACCTAAATGGCTAAGTTTACTTGGTGCAGTCAAGAACAAACTTGTTGATTTTAACACTGCTGCTATCTCTGAAGTAAATGTGTGATGTTCTGGTTTAAAAAAAAAAAGATGAAGAAGAAAACAAAATCCTCGTTCTCCTAGGCACCCCACCTCAGTAAAGAAAACACTCCCTCTGGGAATCGCTCAAAACCGCCCGTGGCCCCGGGCGCTGGATGAGGGCGGGAGGCTGCCCGGAGTCCACCCACCCAGACGGCAAAGGGGAAAACGAGGCGCTGTGGCAGAGGACAGGTCAACCACTAAATAAGCCTTTCGGTGCTCCCAAGGTCTTCAAGGGTCGGGGCCCACAGATGTCCGGAAAGGGGGCGACGCTGGGGCCACAAAACTGGTTTCAGATTCCCACCACAGGAGAAAGCTCCACGAGGCCCTGTTCCCAGCCCCAGGGGATGGGGACGCGCCGCCGGGCTGGGGAGGAGTGGCGCCCGGGGAGACGAGGGACGGGAACTCGCGAGTGAAAAGGGTCTTTCGGGACCACACGCAGAGGCCGCTCCCCGGCTGCGACACAGGGACAGGCCGCCAGGCAGTGCAAGGACGGGCGTGGGGTGGCGGAATTCCTTTCCTCTCCCCTCAAGGAACACTTGGACCGCGCTACGCCCGGTCCTTACCGACGCCAGCCCGCAGTGTTCCCGAGGCTGCCGGCTGCGAACCGGCCCCAAGAGCTCCCCGGCGAAGCCTGAGGGGAGCGACGTCTCTTCAGTCCCCAGGCGCCGCCGCTGCCGCCGCCAACGCCTCCACACAAGCGCCCGCTGCAACCAGTGACTGGCTGCCAGGTGCGGGCGTGAGGCCGTAGGGGCTCCAGGAGCTGCGATCTTATTGGTCGGGAGGATGGTTCGGGCGCATGCGCACACTCTGGCTCTGGGTAGGGTCCGCCGAGAGAGGGGTCGGGGTCAGAGGAGGGTGGGTAGCGAAATATTAAATACTTCAGTTCCTGGGAGGGTCTTGGGAGCCGAGGTTAACACGGAAGGCCGGAGGTCACAGCCAGAGAAGAGACTCACAGTGTGCCAGGGAGTAGGCTTCCCCACCTGGTGTACATCTCAGAGTCCTCAAGTATGGTCTCTTGTCCATAAAATCCTGTCCCATGTTGAAGGAACTAGATCGTGAGACTGTGTTTCGCCATCCATTCTCTTAAAGTTGCATCTGGGGCCAATCCAATCTAGCCTCTGACACCTTAGTAGAAAGCTAAGAATGAGCTTTGCATTTTTAAGGCCTGAAAACCCCACAAAGAGACCTGAAAATTACATGAAATTCCAATTTCAGTGTCCACAAATAAATTTTATTGGACATAGGACATGGCCATTCCTATAGATATTGTCTATGGCTGCTTTTCTGATATAACAGCAAAGTTGACTAGTTGCCAGAGGTCATATTCGCAAAGCCTAAAATATTTACTATCTGGACCTTTATGGAATTATTTTTAATTGCTCAATTCTGCCAAAAGTCTATATTAGGAGTTTTTTGGTTTTGTTAATCTATAATGCCGTTCCCCACCCCACCGCCATTTCATTTACATCTTCCACTCTTCCTTATCTCTGTGATTGTTCCTTTTAAAAACTTTTTAAGATAAATGCCTAACTCATTTGTTTAAATTCCTGTATTTTCTCTGAATGTAATGCTATAAATTTACCTTAATTTACTTAAGTACCAGTTTAACTGTGTTCCACAATTTTTGCTTTACAGTATATTCGTTACTCAATTCCAAGTATGTCTAATTTCCCTAGTGATTAATTCTCTTTTTAGCACAAGGGTTAGATAATAATATGGAATTTATTTTCCAAATCCACGAAATTTTAAGAAGCTGTTTATCAGTTTCTCATTTTGTTGTGTTGTGGTTAGACACACAGTCTAAATATTATTGATCCTTTGTATTTGAAGATTTCTGTTTAGTGAAGTATACCATAAGAAAGTAGTGGATGTAGATGTAGAGAAAATATTTGCAATGTTTAAAATGCATATATGTGAAATGACCTCATTTGGGCCTCAAAATTACTCCAGGATCCTCCAGTAAGTTACAATTAAGTAAGCTCCTGGCTTTGTTCAAATTCACTAGTTTTTCCACTAAATGTCCTTTTTTTTTTTCTGTTTCAGATTCCCATACAGGATACTACAATCATTTTTGCTATAGCCTCTCCTTAGCTTACTCTGGGAAGTTTCTTAACCTTTGTTTTTCATGACCTTGATGATTTTAAGGTGTCCTTAAAGTTCAGGTGTTTTGCAGAATGTTTCTCAATCTGGTCTAGGTGTTTTTCTCGTGGTTACCCTTGGGTTATAAGTTTTTAGAATTCTACCACAGAGGTGACGGATCCTTCTCATAACTTTCTATCAGGGACACATGCTATCAGTGTTACTTAGCACTAGTTTCTCCACTATAAAGTGACTTTTTTTTTTTCACTTTCCACATTCTGTCCTTTGGAAGCACGTCACTAAATCCAGCCTACACTCAGAATGGGGCATGGAGTCTGGTGAAGGGGTGAGTATCTTTAAGACACAAAAATTATAGCAAGTACACAAATTATTTGGAATTCATTTGTAAGGAAGATGTTTCTTTTACCTTTAAATTTAATTTTAAGTAATCAAAATTAAATAAAATTAAACATGGAGTACCTCTGTCACACTGGCTACATTTCAATGGCTCAGGAGTCACATATGGCAAATTGAACAGAGAAGACATAAAACATTTTCATCAGTGCAGTACTTTTACAGACAGCGCTGACTTAAATCATTATTTTTCTAACCCTTCTTTTTAAATATATATTTTCTATGACAAAGAAACTCAAGAGTCTGGAGGCGTTGCTAGAAACAAATGATTTATTCAAGAGTCTGAAAGTTTATAAACTGGAAACTGGGCCTGATGAAGACAAGCCTGAACTTTTTCAAAGTAGGATGGGTGGAGATGAGACACCGGAAACCTGGGCACAGCCATTTATTTCAATCCCAATAAATCTTACTACTAAACCTCATCTTCCCATGCATGGGTCCCCGGACAGGTTTTTCTCATGACTCTGTGGAAGGATCCTATTTCCACCAGCAACAAAAGGAAAAACACGATTCGGTTTTTATATGAAAACTCAGAAACATTTGTCCGGATAGACACCAGTCTAGAGAGAACCATTTAACTCCCCAGCCTATGAGGTCACTCAGACAATAGGCATATAAGGAGCCTATGCCTGTGTTCTATCCCTATGGTATTCCCTTCTTCTGACAAAACAGAAAACACACAGACATAGAAAAACAAAATAATCATCTCTCTGGGAGAAAAGAATCAATTAAAAAGAAAAGAAAAGAAACACCCAAAAGTTGCTAGGCCTCAGAAGCTAAATTCACAAATATTTTTCTTCCCTACCAAGGCGAATTTAGAAGACAAAAGACTCACCACTTCCAATTTCCACCAAAGCCTGCAGACAAGAGATCAGAGGGGACGGCAGCGTAAAATGCTTACCTCTGCAGGTTGTGGTTAGGCGTCCATGGTCTCTCAGTTGCAGCAGTCCAGGGAGCCAGCAGTGTCCCACCCGGAGATTCTACTGGCTGGCTCACCAAACTGCGGGGTTAAAAAAATATTAATACTTTTGCTTGCTCCCACCTTGTTCTAGTGGGGCTAATAACCAAGTTAACAGAGACAGATTAACAGGTGGAAATCAAACTGTTAATTCATATGCATAGGGAATCCACATAGGCAGGAAAACTCCAAAGACAATGAGGCAACATTAGGTATATAAGATATTTTTGGAAAAAGGAGAAAGGGGTATTCGATTTCAGAAGTGTGAATGGGCAACTTACAGGTATTTGAGGAAGAGAATTGGAATACACAGGAAGGAAAATCCTTGTTAGGCAAGTCAGAAATAGCATGGTGGGGGTGTTATCTAGTTAACAGGCGCCTGCCTGAAGTCCTCTTATTTACCATACTTAATTCAAATTAGGCTAAGACAAACATCCTAAGATCTCCTTCCTGAAGCAGGTTTCTCTGTCTGAATCTCTCGTGCAGGAAAGTAAGGAGGATCGAAACTTCTGAGTCTTATGTTTTTTAATAAACAGCTTAAAATCAATATCGCAAAAAGGCAGCTTCGGGGTGGCAGAATTTTGGTCCCTACAATGCTTCCAAAGACTGTTTAAACCTCAGAATCACCTAGGACACTGTGATACGTACAGATTCTGGGGCTGCATTGTCACACCAGGAAGCTCACATTGCTAAAAGAGGGGCCTGGGAATCTAAATGTCCGATGTTTGCCCAATGGATTCTTTTTTTTTTTTTCAAAAAAGATTTTATTTATTTAATTTTTAGAGAGAGTGGAAAGGAGGGAGAAAGAGGGGGAGAGAACATCAATGTGTGGTTGCCTCTCGCACGCCCCCTACCGGGGAATCTGGCCCACAAGCCAGGCATGTGCCCTAACTGGTGATCCTTTGGTTCACAGAACAGCACTCAGCCACTGAGCCACACCAGCCAGGGCCCCATTGGATTCTTAAGCGAGAGTACCTTGGGAAGCATTGATCTCTCAGGTATGACTGAAATATTTCTGCACCTGTTCTTCCAAGGGAAACCTGAGGGTGAATTGAGGGTCAGGAATTTTTTTTTTTTCATTTATTTGACATTTACACTAAGCACCTCCTTTGGGACAAGTGCAGTGCTGAGTGACACAATAGAACAATCACAGTCTGGAGTTGGAGCTGGGAGCTTCCCCCTTCCCCGCTAAGTTTCCAGGACCCCCCACCTCTTTTTCTGGGGCTTCTGGATGACCTACAATGTCCACGGAGGTTGGGTGTATGAGCAAAGCCCAGAGATCTAGAAGCAAACGTCTCAACGAGGGCTGAATCACCTGGGCTGTGCTTTTTAAGCATCAGTGAGCCTAAGGGCTCACCATGGGTCTTATGAAGCTAAAGATTCTGATTCAGTAGTTCTGGGCTGGGCCTGACACTCTGTACCTAACAAGCTCCCAAGTGACATGGATGCCGCTTGGCCACAGGCCAGATTTGGAGCAGTAGGTACTAGGGAGCTTTTGAAAAGTAGTGATGTCCTGGATGATTCTGTTGACCCTCCTCTAAACCAGTGGAATCAGTATCTCCAAGGGTGGGACCAGGATTCCGTGTTATTAAAGCTCCCAGGTATTTCTAATAAACAGCTGGGTGTGAAGACACTGTTCCCGTTGGTGACGGCTCCTGCTCAGCATTTCCTGAGTAAAGCAGTCTGTGCAAATGAAGCCCTCACCGTCACTCCTTGCTATGGCCTTGATTGTGTCTCTCAAAATTCATATGTTGAAGTTCTAACCCCCAGTACCTCCGAATATCATGATATTTAGCGATAAGACCTTTAAAGAGGTAAGTTAAAATGAAAACGAGGTTGTTTGGGTGGAGCCTAATCTAATCTAACTGGTGTCCTTATAAGAGGAAATTTGGACATGCAAAGAGATACCAGGGATGCTGAAGCATAGAGGAAAAGATCAAGTGAGGACACAGCGACAATGCAGCCATCTACAAGTCAAAGAGAAAGGCCTCAGGAGAGACAAAACCTGCCAACATCTTGGTTTCGAATTTCCAGCCTCCCGTACTATGCGAAAATAAATTTCATTTGCTTAAGCCATTCAGTCTGTGGTATTTTGTTATGGCAGTGCTAGCAAACTGATACTCCCTTGAAAAGAGGCCAATAGAGAGGGCTGACCTCAGTGACAGGTAAGGGCTGTTGTTACCTTAAAAGAAAAGGCTTAAGTGAGAGATAACAAGCATTAATTTGAGATTTTTTTTTTAAAAAAAGCATAGCTATTTGGGGCACACTGATTCAGGTAGAAGTCCAAATCGCATTTGATGAGGAGACAAAGGTGAGGGGGATGTATGAGAAAGGGAAGGGGAACAATCACATCAAAAGAAGGAAGGCATTTTTATTGGTCCAGAAAACATGACATAGTGACCCTAATTCTAAACGATGTTTTTAATTGTCAGCCCAGTAGTCATTAGTCCAGTTGTCATAATATTTACTTTCGTGTTATCATGCACACAGTTCTTGGGACACGATGTTGTCTTAGGCCCAGTTCCAAGATTATTTTGTCCAGTTAACATTCTAGAGGTTTGAGGCATAAGACATGCAAGGCAGCCCCTCTGGGATGGCAGCTCCGACTCCACTTTAAAGTGACTCCATTTATATGACTTTTTATACCGTGCAGGTGGTAGCTGAACTCCCAAATGACCCCTGGCCACAAACAAATACCCATCCACCCTGATTTTCCAGGAAGCAGTCTGCTTCTGCTTCTCCTTTGTACTATCTCCCAAGGCCATGACTGGTAGGAGCCCCCATTCAACTGACTTCCAGACCCCCTGCTAGTCTGTGAAGGACAGAAACCTGAGGACAGAGTTTCATTTTCATATCATCCCAGATGTGAAGAAAAATTCCTGTGTTCTTTCCATCTACTACAGCCAAGAAAAGGAAAGAAAACAAACTCTGGCTGTACAGCAGTATGGTCTCAAAGCGAACTACCTGACATGCAAAAAGGCCTTAAAATGTTAAGTTATGAAGACGCAGAGGGCATAAGTTCAACCTCCTTGCAGACGCTGGGAAGATCTTCTGCAGACGCTGGGAAGGTTGCCATGAAGGACAAGATGACGTCTGCAGACTGGATTGAGAGAAGAAAAACTTAAAAGGGATTTGGGGCTTTAGCCAATAAAAGAATATGAGTAGAAGACGGGTAGGAAGGGGGTGTGTGTGATTTCTCAGTTTTCTCTATCTCTAGAAGCCTGCACAAAATGAGCCTTGAGCACGGGAATTCCCTGGAGTCAGGGAGAGGAATGTTGGCCCTGACTTCACCAAAGCCGGTCACCATAGAGGCTGCCTCTCACCAGTTAATATCAGAGTGCTTCTGGGTAGCACACTGGGCTCAGGAAATTACCTGTTCCCACCTTCCCACCTGTGGACATCCCCATGGCCCAAGGAGCCCCGAGTGGTGCTGTGATCAAGGAGGCAGCTCCTTGACCTCAACATCATCTCTGAGACTAAAGGTCATGATATGTGGTCAGATTGATGATCTCCCAACAGGGCTGGGTACCTCGGTCAGTCTAAGAACATTGTAGCTAGAAGGAGATCACAGTTGTACCCAGGAGGAAATCAGGCCCTAAGGACAGAGAGGTTGGCACCTCATTACATGCAGACTAAAGCTACAAAGAAATTGGACCCTACTTTATGATGTGGCCTAGGGAGGTACACCTGTTCAGGAGGGCACTGATCAAGCCAGCCTTTGTCCCTTACTCCAATTCCAAGGCCATCAAGGCTCTCCCATTGTTCTCACAAATGTTTTCCTCCTCTCTTCGCCCTGGGAAAGCGTTATCACAAGAGATTTGAGCTTTTGTAATCAGCGAGTGGCAGTGCCTTTAGCTTCCTGCTGCTTCTGCTCTCAGCTTTGATTATCACTGAAGTAAGAACTCACAAAAGGATGATTTTTGAGCGTAAATGCCAGGGGAGGGGAGAGAGGAACTAAAATACAAGGGAGCAAGACACACTAAAAAAACCCCAGTAACTGCCCTGGATGGTGTGGCTCAGTGGATTGAGCACTGACCTATGAACTGAAAGGTCACTAGTTCATGCAAGAGGCAACCAATTTATGTTTCTCCTGCACATAGATGTTTCTTTCCCTGTCTCCCTCCCTCCCCCTCTCTCTTATAAATAAATAAATAAACCCTGGCTGGTGTGGCTCAGTGGAATGAGTGCCAGCCTGTCAACCAAAAGGTTACTAGTTCCATTCCCAATCAAGGCACATGCCTGGGTTGTGGGCCAGGTCCCCAGTTGGGGGCATGCAAGAACCAACTGATTGATGTTTCTCTAGCACATTGTTGTTTCTCTCTCTCCCTTCCCCTCTCTCTAAAAATAAATATAAATCTTTAAAAATAAATGCATACAATCTTTTTAAAAATCCGATAATTTACATCATCGACTTTGAAAAGCAGAAAGATGTAAAGTACAGTGGCTGCTCATGTTAGCCCCAGCTCCGTCAGACACGAGAAGGGGCCCCTTGCTCAGTGAGTGAGGAGGTTTGATAGGCAATAGCAGTGGTATGTCAGTCAGACTTGATCCGTCCTAATGTATTTGGTCCTTTTATGAGATTCCATGGAAGCCTTTCTCTATCCCTCAACCAAAACTCTGGAGGAACTGAGCTGGGAAAAAGAAGCCAAGCATGGATCTTCACGTAGGACTAAAATGAAGAATATAGAGATCTATCTTGTCACAGGAAGGTGTATGAAATAGTCTGTTGGACTAAAAGAAAGCCATGCAGGTGCTCAGAGCCACAAGTGTGAGGAGCACACAGAGGTCTGACAGATGTCGACCTACTCAGCACTTGGGAGTTTCATGTAGTTATTGGGGATAAACGAGTTCTTGCAGTGTCTAGAGGAAAAGAATTTCCTGAGACCCATGGAGTCTCCTCAGGAGGAGAATTTCCTCATCACCATGGAGTGATGAGGCTCTGTGGTAGGCTTTATGGATGATATAAAATGAAGGGCGTTCCCCTCCTGGCTTCCCAATGCCCCATCTCCAGCTGTCTTGCCATGGAAAAAGTCTAATCTTGTCTTCATAGGCCAACACAAAAGCTGGGGCCCAGAGTTTCTGCTCCACATTGAAGTGTAGTCCAATCCAGCATCCGGCTACATTAGTGTGTGTTTCCAGCTGCAGTCCACTGCTGTGCTGTGGTATGCAGGTTCCCTCCTGAAGCCTGGGTATGGAGTCCCTAAGGTCATGGGCCACATGGCTGCTAAGGCCACTTGGCTATGGAGAGAGGATATGTGAATGCACCGTGCAAGTGCAGGTCGCCTGAGTAAGAGAGAGAGGTTAGTTCTTTTGGGGCCCACATCATCTTCTACAGGCCCCCAGAGCTGCTAGAGCCACATAGTCACATGCTCCTGGGTGAGAGAGAATGAGGGGGGTGGGGAAAGAAAAAGAGAGAGAGTGAGAGAGAGAGTCTTTGTTTCCTGGGATTATATTAGCTTGGGTTTGGAATGGACCAGGTGCCTTTTCAAAAGAGCCAATCAACTTCCCAGGCTTTCATAGGCTTTGGATGGGTCCACACCCCCTAGTTAGACTGACAGGTCTCTAGGGTCCAGCAGCTCCCCCTCTCCACAATGAACATGTGCCTCTAGCAATGACTGCAGGACCCAGTTGTGTAGCCCTATTATTATTATTATTTATTAATAGTAGTAATAGTAACCTGGGTTCCTAATACTGATTCAGATTTTGGGTCCAGTCAGCAGTTCTGGCTGGCATTAGGAAATAGTTCAGATTTCCCCCAACTCATTCTCTTGAAACCATTTGACTTTTTCTTTGTGCCCTGACCTCAGGCATCCTTTCAGTCTCGGTTCTGCCTCTGGATAATGCCCTGAGCTGTTGCATTTGATTGTATTCTGGCTGTTTTTTATTCAGGTTCTTCCCTAAGACATGCACCTCCCCCAGCTGCCCTAAGTTCACCCTGCCTGCCTGCTGCGCAGATCAGTGGACTCCAGGGTAAATTGTTAATAGTAAGCAACCTATTGTGTGTACCATACTCTCCTGGCTTGCTTCATAATGAGGCCCCCACACATAGGGCCTAAATCTTCATGATCCCTGTGCACCAGCAGTTACCACCTCCCCAGGTGCCTTGTATTGCCATCCTCATGGATGACATCTCTGTCTAAACATGTTTTCAAAAGTCCATTGCCTTGACACTATGCCCCTTTGAGTATTTCAATGGAAAAGTCTAAATTCCAGTAAAGAATTTTGCCTGATTTCTCAAATGAGGTCTCCAGACCAAACAAGGCCTCAACTGCAGAACATCCTGTTTTATTTTTTCTTTTTAAAGATTTTATTTCCAGACGGAGAAGAAGGGAAGGAGAGAGGGAGAGAAACATCAGTGTGTGGTTGCCTCTCGCATAGCCCCCACTGGGGACCCACCCGCAACCCAGACATGAAGCAAGATGCAACATTGGCTTTTGTTTTTCTTCCTATTTGCATCTGGTGGCTAATAATCACTACTAACACTAATAGTATAACGTGCCATCCCGAAACAGGGCACGCTGACAGGTGCTTTACGTAAGTTAACTCCATAGGTGAATCTCACCACAATGTAATGGGGTGTTATTTCCATTTTGTGCGAATGAACTGATGCTGAGATTATGTGATGTTTTGCCTATGCCCTTCCTCCCCAAGAACCTCCCCATTTTGTATAATTTTTTTCCTTAAATTCCAGAGTTGCTGATTCCCATTCTGGAAACTATTCATTGTAACTTGGGTCTAAGATGGGCATGTTGAGACACAGTGAATGATGGGAAAAAGAAGACATCTTTTCCCGATCCTCCTTTTTTCCACCAGTTATAGAGATTTCTGCATTTTCCATTTTCTTAGAAATGGCAAGTGTGCCAACAAGCTGGCAGGCCCGTTTCTGGTTCTTTCTCATGGGACGTAGGGTAGGGGGCTGGAAGGTAGAAGAGGGTAACGGCTATGGGAAGAGGATGAGGGGCCAGTTGCTATACGTGGCAAGACGGGAAGCTGCGGACACTCAGCAGAGACAGCAGCACACACACAAGTGGCTGGCACTAAGTGAGGCAGTTAAAGGAGAACGAGCAGGACTGGCTCGCTCGTCCTCAGGGAAGCATGCAAATGGAGCCTGCCCCTAGGCCTGGGCATGTGGCCCTCTTCCCAGCTGCTCTTCTGAGAGTCTACTCCGTGAGGGAGCTGAGACTGCCTAGGGCCAGTATATAGTGGCTGGGGGTGGAGGGGGGCATGGAGCTTCTTCCTTGCTGGGCGGCTAACTGCCCACTGACCATGGGATCCAACCACACAGCATGACATCTCCTTTTTGTTTCGATGTGTAGTCCCTCAGGGTGGCCCCTCCTCGCTAACTCCCAAGTCTGGCATTCACCTATATCCACTTAAGTGCTCTCTGGGACCTGGCATGGGTTGTTCACTTTTGGGGCCCAAAACTCAGGGACTCTCACTGGCTCCGAGTTGGCTCACCACCTCGCTAGGGAGGCAGGGAGATCACCTGGGGAGTCATTCTCACACTGTTCCAACCTAGCCTCCACAAAAGGATGTGTATTTAACACGGGACACATATACTAAGCAAATGTTAGATGCTTATATAATCTTCAGATTTTTGCTGAAAGGAACGCAGACGTTATTAGCACCAAGTAGCTGAATTCAAGGAGGGGCTGGACCCAGTGGGATGACAAGAATGGATTGGGGAGGGTGAGGCTTTGGCTCACTGGCAGGGTAGACACCCCTGGGGGCCTGACTTGTACACAGGGAAGCCCTGTCCTGGAGCAGCTGAAGGCCAGGGATGGAGGCTCCGGCTGCCAATGGGGAGGAGCGTTCAAGTCCACATTTGATCAGTAACTGAAGATTCCTAAGGTTTAAAATGGAAAATCAGGATAACATGTCACAGAAGACAAAGACAGTTAACATTGAGGTTCCCTTTATTTCTATTTCTTTACAACCGTTCAAACAACAGTAACTCCCACATGTACCTCCCAAGCCTGAATCCCCCTCTAAATATTCAGATTCCTATTTCTGACTCTATAGAACACACCCTCCCCAAAACCATAAACTCTCCATGTCAACATTCCCCCCCCTAAACTGAGTAGCTGTCTCAAACTGTGGCTGCTGTGTTCCCTTAAGAAGCACTTATGCCTGGGCTTCAGTGTCCAAATGCCCAGAATAAAGCCCATGATGTGGACAGCCAGCTAGATAGACATGTAACAGGGACACAGAATGGGATTTGGGTCATAGAAGGTTCTATCACCACAGTGAGGACAGGGACTAGCACTGAACCAGACCATGTCTGGGCGCCCTAAATCCTGCAGCAACTGCCTCAGTGTGGTGTGCACCTGGGCAAGCCTGCCCAGGTGGAGGGTGCCGGTGAGCTCCTCGTAACTTTCTATGGGGGCAGCATACAGCACGTGGTTCAGCTTGCTCAGCCCAATGGTGTGGCGCAGCAGCTCCTCCAGGACACTCATAGAGATGGGGTTTTCACAGAAGCTGAAGGTCGTGAGCTCGGAGCAGAGGCTCAGAGCAGGCAGAATGTCAGTGATCTCGGGGTCCATGATCCCACACTCATCCAAGTCCAGGTCCTGGAGGGTGGCAGAGGCTCTCTCTATCAGCAGCTGGAGGGGCCCGGAACTCATATTGGTCAGGTTGAGCCCGCTGAAACTCAGGCCTTTCAGCTGACTGACGTTCAGGGTCTGGCACAGATGTGCGAAGTCATTTTCTGAAAGCGAGCAGTTAGTGATGGACAAGGCCTCCAAGGGGGTCTGTAGGCACCTGGGGAGAGACAGAGCAGTTAGCTCTGGGGGATGGAGCTGGGGGGCAAAGAGAGGTGGAGATGACCCAGACCTTAAGGGCAAAGAAGCCCATTTCACCGAAACCTCAAGTTTTCCAGGTAAGCCAACCCCCAAGATGCTGCATGGTAGAAAAAAGCATTCGAGTGCAAAGCAGAGTGGAGTCGTTTTTCCACCACTTATTTGCTGTGTGACTGAATCAAGTGAATGAAACCTCACACACTGTTCTGCTCTATGTCAAGGAGAGCATATAACACTCCGACCCCCTCCCACACACACAAGGTACAGTGAGCATGAATGGGGGTAAAAAGATGGGAGGCGCCCAGAACGGAGCCTGACCCAATGTCTCAAGCAGGAGAGAATCAATTAAGTTTTAGTATTGGGAGACATGATCCAAGATGCACTCAACTTGGACTCCCTTCCAGCCACAGCCTGGACTCCTATCACTCTTACCTCTGAGCCCAATGGGGTTACTGGCAGATGCACAGAAAGGGTTAATCTGGGCAGGGGGCTGCCAGCCTGCAGGGGCTAATTTATGTCACTGCATCATCCACAGACCATCTATTCCCTTTTACAATTCATTACTCCAGAATCCAGAATTTCCCATGCTCTCCCTTAGCTGGAGCCTAAAAGAACCCTGGGCGGGCAATTCAAGGCAGGATCAAAGTGAGAAGCTCCTATCGACAAATTGCTAAGTACGGAGCTTAACATCTGAAACCTTGCCTCTGATGGGCCTTCCCTTCATCACTGCCATCCTCACTTACTTCTTCTCCATCATCTTCACTTAGCCATCATTTCCTAAGGGGAGAATTCCCACAGCTACCCTCACCTGGCCTGATGAGGCCCCCATTACAGAGATTCCTAGCAAAGACAACCTGCAAGGGAATGGAGCAGTGAACAAGACACGGACTGTGTGGACCGTCGAGTGACTCAGGTACGCTGCATGCTGACGGCAGGCACACAGGAGATACCGTTAGTGCTGACTGAAATGAAAAGGGATTGGTCTGGTCTGCAGAGAAGCCCCGCCATCTCTCACCTGAGCACCTGGTGCAGGCGGCCTTCAAGGAAGGAGAGAGCATCTAAACAGAGCTCCTGGAGGTGGTGCAGGCTGAGGAACTGAGACGTGAGCTGGCGAACACACTGCTGCTCCTGCGCCGGGGTGGCGTGAGAAGACGTAAGGATGTGGGAGAGAAGGAACCGGCGCAGATTGCCCATCTGGCTCAGCTGAGGAACGAACTTCTTCAGGGTGGATGGCTTCCAGGTACAATTTACTTCCAAATCCTGGACAGAGTCGAGCTGCACCATCTTGAGAATATTGATGTTTTGCATCGACACCGCAAAAATCTTCAGCTTCTTGCAGCAAAGGTGCAGCAAACCTCTCCCCTGACTAACCTTCTTAATGAGGTAGCTGAGGGACTCATCAGGGGCACCTTCCTTCAGACTAAGATCTATGAACACCTCCACAGGGGCCAAGGGTGGTTTGGACCCTGCCCTTGAACTCTCCACTTTCTGCCTCTTCCCCACAGACTGGGTGGTCTCCGTCTCCATCAGTGAGCATGCAGCAGCTCTGGTTCCAGACCACACGGTCCAGAACTCCTGATGAGCATCCTTCTGTAAATTCAGCACCTGCAGCTTCCATCTCCTGTGCGGGAAACAGGAGACAAACAGAGACATGGTAAGATAACAGGGAATAAGACCATGACCACGAATTAAGGAACCTGGGCATCTGGATCAGATACCTGACTGCATTTTTACTCTATACCCAAGAAATCAGCTGCTCCTCGCACTACTAACATTCTTCCTGCTCCCCATTTCTGGTACCCTTAAGTGCCCATGTTACTTTGGTCACCTCTGCATCTTAGTCAGCCCTGTAATGTCTAGAAGCCTTTTTCCACAATGACCTCAGCAATGGTTCCCAGGCCTCCCTGAGCATTCTCACTAATGCCATCCGAAGCCTCTGGTTCTACCTTTGGCACTGCACTCTCCCTGATCCCCACTGTATCTGCACAGATCTCCGAGGCCCTACTGAGCTGTGAATCCCCCTCACCTGGGGCGAACCTCCTGGGCAAGCAGGGCATCGAGTCCATCAAGCACAGCCTGGAAGGTCTCTTGATGAGGCTGCTGATCCTTCATCAAGGCCCCCAGGGGGAGGCAGGGGAAGGGCCAAGACTGCACCATCATCTTCAAGATCTTATCATGCTTCCCAGCAAAGGCCGCCATGAAGAGAGGTGGGAAGATCTCTGCAGGCAGCATCTCCACAGCACTCATGGCCAAGGCCTCATCCCTCAGCAGACTCTGACACGCCAGTTCCAGGAGTCTGCGTGGGGTTGGGAGGCTCATCCTGATGAATCTGCTCTGAAACAGATCCTGGGGAGACATCCGGGGAGCAAGGCTGAGCGTGAGCAACCCCACTGCCCCTCCACCCTTCAGAGGAACCAGCTAAGGGCCAAAGGCACCGCTCCAGCAACAGTCGGCGGGGCGGAGGGGTCCTCCATTTACCCAGATTCCACTTTCTGCCTGGGGGCCAAAAAGCCACAGCTCTGCCTTTGCCAGTGGCAGGGCAAGCATCTTGCCAGGAGGGACAAGATGACCAGCAGCCCCATTCCACACCTACCCACTGGCTGCATTTAATTCTGCGGCGCAGTGAGTACTGAGGAGCCCTAGAGCTGATCCCACCCTTTGCAGGAAGAAAAGTTTCTGATCGTCACTCTGAGACTGACAACAACTATAATAAGGAGCAGCAAGGGGTCCAGCATGGCCTCTTTCTGGGCTCCAACAAATAATCCAGATGGGGAAGATGAAGGAACACCTACACGATGGCTACCAGTATGTCATTTAAAACATTTTAAATGAGAAATTGTAAAAGCAGCATAATAGTATTATATAGCACACGAAAGCTGGAGAAGAGAAAAATATACATTGATTCCGGGATGGATGTTTTATTGTGTCTCTTCTGTGAATGTCAGAATTGCCACTGTGTTCATGGGAACAGAGCGCAGAACAAAGCCCCCACTGCAAAAGAAATTATGGGACTTTTTCTAGGTTCTTAAGGTTTTTTGTTTTTGTTTATATTTTAATTAGCTAATAAAATTATAAAACCATAAATGATATGAACCATTAACTACTGGTTACAAACTTTATAGTTTAAATATCACCAAAAATTTCCAATGAATTGGATGTATTTGTTTAAAAATCTGCCTGGTTAAGAAATACAGGTATCACTCCCCACTTCCCAAAACTTCGTGCTAGATCACTTTGCTTTTATGAAAGGCCTACCCTAGTGCCTGTTTTCGCTAACCAAAGGAAATTCAAAGAGGATCTTGCCATTTCAGCTTACAAAAGGTTTCATAGGATTGTTCTACTTTCAGATAGCAGGGGAAACCTGCATTGTAAACATCTATAAAAATGGCATATACCAGAATGAGAAGTCGAAATATGTTTGAGATTAAGGCAAAACTGCCTTTTGAGGCAGAAGCCAAGCCTGCTTCTTTGTAAGAACAAAAAGGACAATTCTCCGTGCAGTCTTGGCCTGCAGGTCCTTGGAGACCACCTGAAGCTCCGGACTCACCAGAGGGGGCATGCTGCAGGGAGCCCTCTGCTCAGCCCTCGGCAGCGACTCTCACGGGCCAGCCTCTGGTCCCTCCTCCGGCTCCTCAGAAGCAACTGCAGCCCTTTCTGGCCACACCTTCCTTCTGAGGTCCCAGCTGAAATTTCAACTTCTAACTGAAAGCAAAACCTTATTTCTGGATCTCTACCCAGTTAACCCCGCTTGGTTTTTCACTCTTCATACGACTAACTGAATTCTATGTCCATTTGTGAAAGAAAAAGAAATTCAACCAACCTGTAAGTATACTCGGGAGCGTTTGGGCCACATGACTACTTCCAAATGTTCGAGTGAAGATGCTTTAAGCAAACTGTGGTATCACCCCAAAAGAAAAGGAAATAAAAAACAAAATTCTTGAATATCAAATAGGCACTTACACTTTGTTACCTAGAAAACTGCAAAGCGTGTGCCCACGCAAAGAGGAATAGAGGCACGACGGAGAAACCGGTGACTTTCCAGATTTCGAGGGTCAAGGCTTCCCTTTAGGAGGTCCGGCCAAATTCTGATTAGGAGCTGGCCGAAAGGAGGGGCCGCAAGTTTGTAATGGGACAAGGGAATCACCCAAGAGAAGGTAAAGTATGTTTTGCTTGGGGGAATTCAAAGGCTTTGATGTGGATGAACCTGAAAACTTAGAAGGGTAGTGGTTAAGAAGGAAACTAGCTGGATCCCTTAAACCCCAGGTGACAGTGAGGGAAGGGAAGAGATTCAATCCTCCTCCCTCCCAAAAGGACCAGATCAGCTCAGCAAACTGGCTTAAGATTCAATGTAAAAATGTGGGCTGGGAAGAGGCCAGAAACGTTTGGTGACTAAACCTGGGATGTGACTCATCCAATCCTGAAGGTCACTGAAGGGTAAGAGCGGTTGGGTCTTTGGAATCCTGGAACAGAGAGAAGTGACGTAGGCCAAAGCACGCATCCTCCCCAGGGAACCGCTACCAGACGGGACCTTCTCCTAGGCCCAGGCATCCTCTTCCCCGCCCCAACCTTTCTCAGGCAGACCAGGCCCGGGCATGGTCCAGGGGCCTTGGCCCAGAACATGACTGTTGAAGGCCCCTTCCCAACTGTGTATTGATAACCTACGTTTTCTCAACGCTGGGGAATAATTGGTGCAAATTTGGCTTCAGAAAGTCTCTTCTGGCCCTGCTGCCCCAAAGTCTCTCTCAGTCACTGACTGTGAGGGAAGAGCACAATCAGGGATGAATGAAACTCAAGTGCTCTCTCTCAGAATGAGGCACGGTGCACAGGCACCAACACCCTCCCTGTCACACCATTTGAAGCTATATGTGGCATTAAGGATATGCCACACTTTGGGACATCCCCATGCGTTAATGAATTGCACACTGGTCCTTCTGAATGTCTTCCTGCCCGGGACAGGCACAAGATGACTCCCAGGGCCTAGCATGGATTGGGGGATGTTTTCACCACATCCTGGTCACCTGCCACTTGCTCTCTTCATGATCCTCACCTAAGCCCAAACTCTGAACTCAAAAACGGGGCCTTCCTGCTCACCCCAACTTCTCCAGCTCCCAAAACATCTGCCTTTGGGAACTTTTTTTTGGGGGGGTGTCTTTAAAATGCTGTTTTCCCTCTCCTGGATTGTGCTGACTGTCCCCCTTCTTTCTGCATCCCTGGAATGTCAGCCCACCTCTTACGAGCCTGAAGTGTGGCCATGATACAGGGGAACACGTTCCACTGCTACTAACAGAAATTAGGAATTCTCCCCAATTTTTCTGAGCTGTTTTGGAGAACATGACCAGCTGCGTGACAAAATCCTGGTCGCACCAGCAATGCTGAGGACAACCCTTCCTGGACTCCACAGGACGCCCCAACGTTGCCGGCCTTTGGAGGCGCTGGGGACCGGCCCCAATGCACAGGCTTGCCCATCCTCGGCTCTCTTACCCCAGCCTTCAAGCAGACAAGATTCCCCCTGGCTTCTTTCCCTCTGGAGTCAGGACGCTTCTTACCCTGAAATACTCTGCCCTCCATGCCTTTTAAAAACCCAGTCTTTGCCGACATGACCTGCTCTTCCTGTTCTCAGCAAGACCTGATTTCACTTCGGATCCGGTAACATGTCGACCTAAACAAGGGACTGTCCCCCCTCCTTCCTTCCCAAAGTGTACAGGCCTGACTTCCAGGTCACCCAGGGTCTAGCCTGTTAATGCCACGGGAGGTGCTTGTAGAGGCGCAGTGGGGGGAGGGGGGGCTGAGGGCTAACTCCAGGCTAGTAGTTTGGGGGAATGAGAGAACGAGGAGCTAGGCAGGGAATGGTCCAGAGAACACATGAGGAGCATAGAATGACAGGAAGGAGGAAAATGATGACAAAGCAGGGGCCAAGTTTTCTAGTTCTGACAGTGCCACATCCCTTAAATGCTAGACACTGGTGTCTGAGACCACAGGGGTGGGGGTGGGGGGCAAGCAGGAAGGACTTCGTGGGCCTGAACCCGGGGGCTGGGAGTGTTCTGAGGGCCTGGCTTCGGTTGCCCTGGCCTGGGTGAGGCACCAGTGGCTATCCCCCAACCCCAAAAGCATGGTCATGCCAATGGAGAGTCCAGGGCAAAGGGGAGAGAGTAGTGAGCACTAGTCCTGGACACAAAGATGAGGAAAGGTTTAGAGCAGGGGTGTCCAACATTTTGGCACCTTGGGCTACAGATCAAATACTCAAACATTAATGAAAACTGATGAGCAAAAAGAAGGTGGTAAGTAATGATTCTGTGTTGGGTCACATTCATAGCCATCCTGGGCAGCATACAGCCCGCAGGCTGGACAACCCTGGGGGGAAGAGGGAGGCCCTAGCCTTGGCATTCAGCCCTGGACAGGGATGCTCCTCGTGATTTTTGCACTTCAGACTCATCACGGCCTCATCAGACTGTGCAATTGTGCTTCTGAAGAAAGGAAAGGAAAAGAGAATGGGGTCTGGTCCTGCATCCTTGTTACCCAGCCAGAGGGAGGTCACTGTGGCTGAGCACAAGACCAGGTACCACAGGCTACCCAGCATGGTCCACTGCAATTCGTTGCACTGGAGGGGGTGCAATCAGCCTCGGGGCTACAGAAGCACTGGCTTCCTGCTTGACAGGAAAACCCTCTACGTCCTGTGCTGACGGCTGGCGGGAGGCACTGGACGGAGTGGACACATTCACAGGGACATCTCCAGGACAGTAAATTCCCTCCTGCCAAAGCCAGACTCCACCTCTCTCTTCAGCCCTTGAATTATTAAAACAAACAAAAAAACAAAACAAATATTTACCGAGGGCCCAGTGTACATCCAACTGCTATTCTGGGTGACCGGGAGGGATACCTAATGAAAATTTCACGGTCCTCCTCTTAGAGTATCTCTGAGGCATGAACCTCGAATGCCTCACATATGAAGCACACAAATGAAATTTGTGCACACAGATAAAAAAAACAAGTGAGCTGAAAAATAAATTAATCACAGGCTGATCTTGCTTTGCACTATAGGGCAGGACACAAAAAATATACACTGCCAGCTCAAGCTGTGCCAAGCAATCCTATAATCCATAGCCAAAGCTAGATATGATGGCCGTTACGGTTTTGTCAAAACATTAAGAACTATCTTACTACCAGTTATAAATAAACAAATAAAACAATACAATTACTATTTAATACACTGTGATTTTGAATGTCAAGAATTAAACTGTTTTGTGTCTTTGTAGAAAGCTGTCAAGAGCAGTTTAAATGTGGCTTGTGGTTTTTCTGGTCATAGAACTCCTGATGCAGAGTGAGAATCATTTCCACGCCCTGGTGAGCAGTTGTGCTGCTTTCTAAGTCTGGACAGGCTTCCAAGGTTTCATCCTTCCTGCGTTCTCTGTCAGGACCTCTCTCTGAGAGAGTTCCTTTAGTGTGAAGATGTTTTTTCCCTGCATTGCTCCCTCTGAGACATCGTCATCCTTTTGTCACAACCATGTTCTTCATTTACACTTCTCTGGGAGCCTAAAACTGTGACCTTGAAGCTGGATTCTTAATCATGATGATGAGTACAAATAATTCCTTTTGTTTGGTAGAATTAAGGAATTATCAAAGCATTTCACTGTCCTAGTCTCATTATTTCTTCAAAGACACAAAACGTCAGCAGAGCGCGTAAACTGATATTCCCTTTCCATGTCCAGTATCTGAGGCTTGAAAGAGTCACCTGCCCCTTGTCTCAAGAGCAGGCAACGGGAGGTGACATGAGAACAAGGCCCTGGCTCCTAGTCTAGGGCTCCTATGATCATGACTTACGCAGCCTAACAGGAGTGTGCCTAGAGAAGTCACCAGAAAATCAGGACATCCCACTCTATGTATGGCAGCAGTGGACCAGGTCAGGGACACGGGCAGAGAACAGGAGCCTTCCTTTAGGTTAACAATCACCCACCACAGTCTTGGGACTCAGCAAGTCTATGGACCCTACTAGGTCTTTCAGGGTGGGGGAGGGGATGGTGTAATATTCCTAGGGAGAAATTCAGAAAGATCCCCAAGCAAATTTGCACATGGGGTGTCACCTGCAAGATCTGGGAAGCAGATGTGTGTGGAGGCCCCTCCCACATGGGAGGCAGAGGATAAGAAGGGGGAGGGACCACAGGAGGCATAGCTCTAAGGGGTCTCCTCCACGACCTGGGCTCTGTTCTGTCCTGCTCATCCTCCTCATATGGGAAATATACCAAGGAGGGGACCTTCTGGCAGTTCAGAGCTGACCCTTCTTTCTCTGTGCCCCAAACTACTCTGGAATCATGACCTTGACCTCTCCTCTCAGGGTCCTGGGTCCAGTGTGTCCCGACATAGCCACTGTCAGTGTAGCTCTTGAGACAGGTCACCATTCCCTGCTCTAAAAGCAGAAGTGACATTGGTGGTTATACCTACGTGTCCTGGTACCAACCACACCCGTGCCTGATACTCCCAATGCATGAGATCATCCATTATCCAGCTCCCTTCTCCAGCTCCAAGGCCTCCCTGAACTCCTCCCGCTGTAGCCAGATAACAAGCCGTGCACTATTGCTACTTTCTTTCAAGGAGAATCCCTTACCCCACTGGCCCAAGCTCCCAGGAAAGTGAAACGAAACTTACTTGACACCAAACACTAGTCAACTCTGCAGAGTCTGATGCCAGCCCTGCTCCTTCACCCCAAGTAGAGCTGGTGAATGTAACCAAGGCTTTGGGAATGGGGTCCCTAACATTCTATAGCTGCTGCTGCTCCCCCCACCACCCCCATAAAACAGCAGCAAGAGAGATGTTCTCTTGAGGATAGGACTTGAGAATGTAACAGCTGCTCCTGCTTCTCCTCCTCAGGAACCTCAGGATGCAGATTCCACCTAGTTGCTTAAAAAAAAAAATAAAAAAGAATGGGGGGGAAGGGGTGCACAATAGAACATCTCCAGACACCCAAGATGGTTAGCTTACCTGAAGAAGTCTTCCTTCCACTCTGGTCCGGCTCAGACTGGCCTCAGGTGCTCCACTAGTTGGCTTCTCTGGTCTCAGTCACCCGTGTCCACGCAAGTGTGGGAGCAAGAACCAAATGGCTCCAAGAACAAGGAGGCTGTGTTAACACGAGTATTTAGGGTGCTACAGGCTCCTGTGAAAATCTTTGAGAACACTGCTGAGAAAATTGAAAACTGGAAACACAGTCCGGCTTTCAGCGGGAATCCCCTTCTCCCTCCACACGCGACCACCCGTTTCTCATTGGCTGCACCAGAGCACAAACTGAGTGACAGTCCTTGCCGTCTTTCAAAAGGAACCTTTCCCGCTCAAGAACCCGGACTACTGTTGCGCAGCCACATTTCTGCTCCTCGTACCTGGGCACCTCTTGAGGAGCCAGATTCCCAGGGGAGCCCACCCACCTCGACCGCATACACAGCCAACTAAGAAGAAACAATGAACGCAGATGCCGGAGTTGGTGAATTATTACATTTAAAACTCAAAACTGCGCGGCCATTTTTACGGAGCACGTGGCCCGGGCTCACCCGAATAAACCACCTATTTCTTTTTTCCAGCCCCCGTTATGAGAACTCATTTTCCCTTGGAAAATACAGGCAGGGGAAGGGCTGGGGGTTACTGGTGACTAGCGCAAGATCACCCCGCGAGAAAGTGGGGTTTGAACTTACGGTTTCCACAGACCGTGCACGACGCCACGCGGTCTCCGGCACAGCGGCTGGAGGGAAAAGAGCGGAAACGGGTTCAGCAAGCTTCCGCTCCGCCGGAAAGAGCAGTGTCTGACCAATCCTGCTTTAGGGTTCCTTCTCGGGCGAAAACCTGCGAGATCCTGAGATAACCAGTGGGGTCGCCCAGGGAGCCGGGAAGGGGTTTGCTTTAGCCTCCGAGAGGATGGGGGAGGGGGGTGCCTGGGGCCACACCCGCCAGGCTGCACGGTGTTAGTGGGGGGTGAGGTGGGGCATGGGGATGGAATAGAGGGCGTGAGGTTGAGGGTGGGCTAGGATGCTGCGCGGGTGGGGGGCTCTGGCACGTAGAAGGAGAGGAGGGAGGTCCGGAACACCCCAACCCCAAGCTATCCCCAGCTCTCCACCCCTCTCCCTCTGTAGGGTGCTAGGGTCACCTCTCGGGTCTTCCGAGCAAGGGTTCTCATCCCACTTCCACTTCCCTCGTCTAGAAAAGATGGTGCTGCCATTAGCTAGTCCACTGTTCCCTACTTTCTGCACTTGACCACTTTTGTAACCCCTTGGGTGGAGGAGAGCCCAGTCAGATTCGATGAGATTGTCCTCTCTCCAGAGTGTACTCTCCTCCAACTTCCCTTCGGATTTCGTTTACCAGAGCTCTTTCAGGAGCCAAACATTCCGGCGTTTGCGCTACTCACCTCCCCCAGTCCTTGAAATGATTCCAGCTTTCTTTCCCCTAAATGCAAAGTTTCTTTGCTTCTCACGAACAAATCCCTTTCGACAAAGTCACAACCACACCTGAAAAAAAAAAAAAAAACCTGCTGACCGCACGCTGCTGAAGAGGGAGCAGGTCAACGACGCCCAGGAAAGGTTGGGGAGGCACCTCTCGAGAGACTGGTGCGGGCCTCTCACAGAGCGGCTCCTCTTAAACCTGGGGATATCCTGTGGCGCCAGCAGGGGGCGCTAGGGAGCTGGAATCCTCCAGAATGTCTGGTTTTGGCGCCTACATTTTGCTGGTATCTTTAGGCAAGAAAAGTCATGCTTGTCTGCAGGGATAGCAAGACTCAGATGGGTGAGGACCCTTTCCTAGTGAGGAGAGAGGGAGGGGTCTAGAAGCAAAATGGAGGTCCCAGCCCTGTCATCCAAGTTGGCCTGATGGATCTCCCTGGGGTCTTTTGAAATTAGCTTCCTCACCCATGCCTAGGAAATACTCAGCCTTCTCAAACTGTAAGACATTTTCTGAAAGGGGTAGTGGGCACTGTATCCCTCTCGTTTAAATGACCCTGAAACTTTTTACCATAGGCTATAGGAAGGTCGTGATGGCTGAGAGTAACAGGCAGGGTGGTAAGGTGAGTTACTTTTTGTGAATCTACCTTGCCATTCCTTCAGACATCCCCATGCTTATGAACTAGCAGAATGTAAATGTAGATTTACATTTAAATGTAGATGGAATGTATTCCATCTACATAGATAAATGAATGAATGAATGAATGAATGAATACAAATGAGGTCATTGCATCGATACCCTGTGGATTTGGGATTGTCACTTAGAACAGAGTTGATTAAAAACTCAATTTCTTCACCTTGGAACTGGAGACTCACCTTCCTCTTCCCTCCTATCTTTTAGATTCATTCAGTAAACATTTGTCCTTGAGTGACGGCTAACACAATGCTCTGAAGTACACGCGGTCTCTCCTCATAAGGTTTAGGATGAAAACAGAAAAAAAAAAACCCACCCAAAACAAGAAGAACATTGTCTTAAAGTAGCAGGTTGTAACTAATTCTTTGAAGAAACCAAAGGGGGTGGTACGGAAAGTTACAAATGCAAGCAGACTCCTATCTGACACCCGAGGAAGAAGCAGCCACTGGGGGCATGAGGACAGAGTGCACAAATGCTGAGAGAGTCAAGTGCTCTGCCAATTTGAGAACATAAAAGGCCGGGACAGAGACGGGGGTGAGGAGAGTGATGGAGAGGGCAGCGGATGCATCTGCGGGGTGTACACTGAAAAGGGAATCCACTTGAAGATTGCCCATCCTTATTTTCATGATCTGGTTGCTTGTCATACTCACTGAGATTGATACACTAAAAAAATGGGGTCTGTAATATTTGAAAGCAAAATGCAGAACACCCAGTTAATTATATAATGCAATCCCGTTATGTAAAATTAAACATGAATATAACACTCATCTATTTCATTGCTTCAGGTAATGCTTCATGGTGTTGACCATATACCTGGGTTACACTAGGCCTGGGTATGGAGGAGGGACTGGAAGTTACAGGGCTGCGTGCTTTGTGGGATATGTGTAATTCACATTTGTGAATGTCTTAGGTAAGCAGGTAGACACATCCCAAAGATGGTCACTAAAATGTTAGTGCTGGTTGTTGTAAAATACTTCTCTGTATTTTAAAAATGTTTTCTATCATAATCATTTCTCCTTAACTAGCGATGAAAATAGTGCTATTTTCATTTTGGAAATGTTAAAAAATTCAGTCAACCTGCACTGCATTCTAACGATCACCATGGAGACTTTAGAAACCAGTGAGGGAAGACAGGGAGGGGGGATGCTTTTGAAGGAGCTGTTGTGTGTGTGTGTGTGTGTGTGTGTGTGTGTGTGTGTGCGCGTGCGCATGCACAACCGAGTCTCTGCTGAGAGAGGCTGGGGGTGAGATAGCAATGGACTGAAAAAGGGAAAATATTTTTTTCTATGATCACCTAAAGTAAGCCTGAAGGGATAGAGACAAGGAACAAACTGACAGCGACCAGAGGGGAGAGGGGAGGAGGATAAGGGGGGAAAGGGGCAGGGTCTAATTAATGAATGTGTATGAATGACCCATGGACACGGACAAAAGGGTGGAGGTTCACTGTGGGGGGGGGGGCAGGGGAAAACTGGGACAAGTATAATAGAACAACATTTTTTTTAAGCCTGAAGGGGAAAGAACATGAATTCTCGAACTAACCATGCTTGGGATAAAAGTCACAGTGCCCTAACTAGTTGCTGCTTTCTGCCTGAGAGATGCTGGGTGGTGGCTGCCAGCTCTGCCTTCTGAGATGCAGGAGAAGAAGCTGCTGAAGCCCTGCTGTGCCTACCCGGACACCAAGAAGGTACGCAATGTGTGCATCTTTGAAAAAGGAGGAGAACACTGTGGACATCTAATTGAGGCCCACAAGGAGTGCATGAGAGCCCTGGGATTTAAGATATGAAATGATGGTTTGCTTTGTGAATGAATAATTCCTGAAGAATGGCTGCGAACCAAAGTGTCGCAGGTTTGATTCCCAGCCAGGGTACATGCCTGGGTTTGCAGGCCATGACCCCCAGCAACCGCACATTGATGTTTCTCTCTCTCTCTCTCTCTCTCTCTCTCTCTCTCTCTCTCTCTCCCTCCCTTCCTTCTCTAAAAATAAATAAATAAGATCTTTAAAAAAAATTTTTAAAAATTAAAAAAAAATAATTCCTGAAGAATGAAGATGATTCAATAATTTGGGGAGTTCTTTAATACATGGGAAAAGTATCTACAATTTATTTTTTAAAAAAGGAAATTGCTTGGGAAAAATTTTTTTAAAAAGTACGGAGTGCTGGGAAGGAAAGGACAGGAGATTGGGAGGTGCCACCCATATGTCACGGAGGCTTCACACTGGAAGCCCCTCCGTGCCTGTGATAGGAGGGATGGAATCCCTTAAAAAAGAACCCAGTGGGGACAAGTGTAAGAATGCATAAGTGACTTCCTACACTTCCTTTGACTATGGAAGGAAAATGTCCTCTTAGGTTTATGGGGAGACATATTTTCATGGGAAGCAATAGTGAGAGCCCCAGTAGCTAGACTGTGAGCAAGACAGGATTATACCAGTGCTTATTTCTAGAACTTTTCTTCGTGAGATCTCTCTTTGTGCAGGCTCAAGTAGTCGGAACAGCCTTCCAGGTTTCCAAGAAAAGGAGGACTGGCAGGTCATTTCAGTGACTTTTAAGAATTGGTTGCGGTAACTCCCGTTTGCGGAATATGTCAGTGTGCCACTGTGCAAAACATCCTGCGAACAGCCCCTGAGAGCATTTCCTGTGTGTGCCTCCATAGGGCTTGAAGGCCAGTCAGTACCCTCTGTAATGACCCCCAAAGCTATCCAGGTCCCAACTCCTGGACCCTGTGGATGTTACCTTATAAGGCAAAAGGGACTTTGCAGATGTGATTGAAGGATCTTGCAATGGAGGCTGTGATGGTTTATGTGTTGGCTTTGCTGACCAAGGGGAGAGGGCCTGGATTAAACATTATTTCTGGAAGGGTCTGTGAGCAGGTTTTCCCGATGAGATTAACACTTGAATTGGTGGACTCAGAAAAGTAGATCACCCTCCCTATGTGGGTGGGCATCATCCAGTCCACTGAGGGCCTGAACAGAATAAAAGGAAGAATTTACCCCTTTTTTGCTGTCTCCCTATTGAGCTGGGAC
Source organism: Phyllostomus hastatus (assembly GCF_019186645.2). Lineage (NCBI taxonomy): Eukaryota > Metazoa > Chordata > Mammalia > Chiroptera > Phyllostomidae > Phyllostomus > Phyllostomus hastatus. Next base: position 301,683 of record NW_025334040.1, on the reverse strand, counting down.
ATCACATCTCATATTGCTTTGCCCTCAGACTGGATCATCAGCTCCTCTGGTTTTCAGGTTTTCAGACTCAGACTAAATTATACCAACAGTTTTCCTGGGCCTCCAGCTTGCAGATTGTGGAACTTCTCAGTCTCTGTAATCACATGAGCCAATTCCTCATAATCATGTATGTAAGTGAGGGGAGGGAGAGAGAGGGAGAGAGAGATCTATTGGTTCAGCTCCTCTGGAGAATCCTGATTAGTACAAAGTCAAGGGACAATATCCTGGATTATCCAGTCTGCCTTAATATAATTATGTGTCCTTATAAGAAGAAGGTGCAGGCAGATTTGAGGACAAAAAAGGAGAAGGACACGGGACCATGGAGCAGAGATTGGAGTTCATGTATCTTCTAGCCAAGGAAGGCTGGCAACCTAGCAGCTGGAAGAGCAAGGAAACAGGTTCTCCCTGCAGCCTCCAGAAGGAACTAGTCCATCTGACACCTTAATTTCTGCTATTTGAAGCCCCTGGGATTTCTCAATCCTACAGAAATTTTTCTTCTTTGTGCAGTGTTTTTCCTTGCCACATTTCGGGAAGTCAGCCTGTCTTCACTTAGCCCCATGTTTCTCATCCAGCCTTCCTGTTTGATTTGGTTTTATTTAATGTTTCCTCAGCCTTGAGCCAAGAGCTGCTTCACAAGCAATTATCTTGAGTCAAGTCTGTGGCGGGGCATGCTCAATAGTCCTGAGGTGAGCATCTGGGCCACCTGGAGTGACAGGTGACACATTCCATTCTAGATGGGCTTAGAAGGAAATGGAAGGGATGAGGGGACCTGGTACTGAGCTGAGTGGAGAAGGACAGAAAATGGGAAGGAAGCAAACGGATTTCCAGCTCCTACTCTGCTGCCTTCTCTGGTGTTGGGATGCACCATGTCAGGCCACCAGGGGGCAGCCTGGGCCTGGATGTGGGGAAGGTGCCTGCTGTGGTTTATGCTGTCCCAGATGAAGTTCGAGGAGTTGCTTCCTTCTGAGCCCCTTTTATCCAAAACAGCTGTGCCCAATAAATCATCTCTTAAAACAGCTAATATGTCTAAGGTTTTGGTGTCAGACCTCAGTCTCAAACCGCAGCAAAGACAGAGGATGGAGCCATTCATGAGGAGCCATCCTAAGTGGAATAAGAGAGTTGAGGACGAAACTTACTCCCCAGCTCTGCCATTCATAGCAGGGAAATGCAGCCACTGGATCTTTGTCAGCCATCCTGGGACCTTGTATTCCCCTCTTTCCACACAACGCAGAAGGGAAGTCCTGAGGTTTCACCCTCAGGAACCTCCATGACTCCCACCCCATAAAAGGGAGGTGTCTTCCTGGCCTGGTTTCATTTCTGCATCCTGTCCTGGGCTGAGTCTAATCTTACTTATAACATGTTAAAGAGTTTAATTTGATTTAAAAATTTTTTTATTGATTGATTTGAGAGAGAGAGAAAGAGGGAGGGAGGGAGGAAGAAAGAGAGAGAGAGAAACATCGATTTGTTGTTCCACTTATTGATGTATTCATTGGTTGATTCTTGGATGTGCCCTGACTGGGTATAGAAATTGCAGCCTCAGCATATCAGTACTAATGCTTTAACAAACTGAGCTACCCAGCCAGGACAAGAGTTTAATTCTTCAGAAATCTCTTCTGTCCAGGACTGCAGGAATATCTAGACTATCAGTCAGGTCAGAGTGGGGTGAGGAGAGGCAGGTGCAGGAAGCAGATTTGCATGGAGGTGCCCTCCCTCCTCTAAAGCAGGGGGAGAGGATAAGAGAGGTCTTTGAGAGCCAGGCTCAGTGTTGGGGTCTCAGAAGGCAACACTCTTAGGGCATCTGCACCATGGCCTGGTCTCTGCTCTTCCTCACCCTCCTCACTCAGGGCTCAGGTGAGGCCTCCAGGGTGGGGACCATGGGGACATCTGGGCTGATTCTGTGTCTCCTCCTCAGACTCACATGGCTCTGCACTGAACTGAGCACTGAGTGTGTTTTTGCTCCTTTCAGGTTCCTGGGCCCAGACTCCCCTGATTCAGCCTGCCTCAGTGTCCGGGTCTCTTGGACAGTCTGTCACCATCTCCTGTGCTGGAAGCAGCAGTGATGTTGGTGGTTATAATGATGTCTCCTGGTACCAACAACAACCAGGCACAGCCCCCAAACTCCTGATATATTATACCAACAATCGGCCCTCAGGGATCCCTGATCGCTTCTCTGGCTCCAAGTCTGGCAACACGGCCTCCCTGACCATCTCTAGGCTCCAGGCTGAGGATGAGGCTGGTTATTACTGTGCTTCATATAGGAATCCTAACACTGTCCACAGTGGTGCAAGTTCATGGGGAAGTGAGACCAAAACCTCCTTTGAACTCACTCAAGTCCCTTTAATAGGAAAATCAGGCTTTCATTTGTTTATTATTTGTCATTATTTTATTTTTAAATAATTGCACACTTAAAATTTTAAAGATAATAAAAAGAAATCCTACATAACCTTTTCCTGGATTCACCACTTCTTAACACTTTACCGTATTTGATTTTCATTATATTTCCCTGTTTTTCATCTTAGCATATATGTCTATGTGTGTGTGTCTGTGTGTGTGTAAGTATAGGTATTTACACATACATAAATATACATACATGACACATGTGCATACTCATTTTCTGAGTTATTAAGCTGTATCCACCAGCACCTCATTTTAATATCTATTTTTCTAGAATTCACATCCCATAACATACAACATTTCAAGGTGTATAATAATCTTGTCATTTTTATTACACTCACAACTATGTGCACCCTTTGCACTCTATACTCCAGGGCGTTGTTATCCCCCTCAGTGTAACTCCTCATCTGTTAGTGGTCACTCCCCTCTCCCTCTTCTTTCAACCCCTCCCAACCAGTCACTTGCTTTCTGTCTCTCTGGGTTTGTCTGTGCTGGGCAGGGCACAGAGGAGGGATCACACACTGCCTGGTCTTTCGTGTTCGAATTTCCCTGTTTACCAAAGTGTTTTCAAGGCTCCTTCAGGTGGAAGCATGTATCAGGACTTCATCAGTTGGCATGGCCAAATAATATTGCATTGTATGGATAGGCCTCATTTTATTTATTCATTAATCGATTCATGGATTCTCATCAGCTTATCTGTCTCTTCTGTCACAACCCAAGGGCAGAGCGATCCTTTTCGATCTAAGGCATGAAAAATCCAAGGTTCATATCACTTCACATGAGGAAAAAAGTATAATACTCTTAGGGAAATCCAAAGGACACAGCCAAACTTCATTTTTCTCTCATTTTTAGAGCCTCCTTGTAAGGATTTCTTGCTGAGGAGCATTTTTCTTTCTTTCCATCTGTTTTTGGAGCATGTCCTGGATGAAGCAGAGAGGGCATGCAGGGGCCTGGGCCTTGGCTCCAGCTGAGCCAGGGGGCCTCGTCCTTCTGCTGGCTGTTTCTTTCTCTTTCCCAGTATCGAGTGTTCTAGCTGACTTTCCACCACCTCTGAAGGGCTAAGAGTACAAGTTTTTCACCTTCTACTTCTGGTTTGTCAACAAACTTCCTCTCTGTCTGCATTTGTTCTGAGGTCTTCTCTATGGAGCTACAGAAAGGAAAAGGAAAAGAATTTAGGTATGTTTCAGTTTATTTTCCTAAATTCCTTTGTTACTATATGCATCATTCCCAAAGAAGAGTGTGTGGGATGAACATCCACAATTTAAGAGAGAGTAATAAATAGGAACCACATCTACCCACACAAAGCATGTCCATCTGTCCCGTTCCCCAAAGAGCCACTGAGCTGGCTTCGGTGTTAACCCCACTAGCGCTTTTCTTTTCATCCCTTCCCTGTGCCTTCCTTGCTCTGTGTGCACAAATGACATAGTTTTGAAACCGCTCAGCACCTGACTTTCTTCTCATTAGAATGGGATCTTCCCAAATTGGTGTCTGGGTTCTACAGGGAAGAGAGATTTGGTGAGCCTCTCCCCAGTTCCTCCGGAGTTCTCACTGATGTCTAATTTCCTTGGCTGTCGAAATACATTTTTAGCTAGACTTCACATTATAATGATCACTAAGTACACAAGCATTAAATATCTGTGCAAGATTGTGTTGGACTTCTGATGGACACTGGCTTTAAGTTCAAGAAGACCTGGTAGATGACCATCCTCACTCTCTTGGTTTTAGTACCGGAAGTGGCACAGTGCCCGGTGGGCCCTCACCCCTGTGTCAGCCAGAATGTTGGTCACTCTATCCACTACCTTGGTCTTTCTCACAAAGTTCACACTCTTCAATTTTTTCACAATTCTTTTTCATCATATTCTTTAGTTCCCAGAAAATGGTAAGTACCTTCATGCTTTAATCATGTATGAGAGAAAGAGTGATTTGGATTGACCCAGGAGCCACTCACTGGTCAGAGCACCAGTGGGAAGGGGCGTCTTCTCTTGAAGACACAGAATAGAGCCCTGAGTGACAGCACAGCGTGGGTACAATTCAGGACAGAGGGTGCAGTGCCTGTAGGGTGTGTCTTTGTGGAGGCAACAAATAGGAGCTGGGGGAGCTAAGTTCTGGTCTTTATCTTGGGATCCATCCAACACTTGCCCCCCAAATGTATAATATGAACAGTTTTTTTACATGAATATTCTAGATGTGAGTAGGAGGGCAGGTCGCCACCAATGCCCCTCCTGTATGTCTGATTCTGAGGTGGTGCAGCCAGTTCGTTTTCAGGTGGTGGTTAGGTGTTGTGTAACGTGTGCAGTGTGCAGAAAGCCAGTAACTAGATGTTGAGTAAACAGGATTACTCTCCATATGACATTTCTGGAAAAACCATCTCTCTGTGTATCTGTTCTCCTGATACAGGAAACAATTTGCAGAAATGGCAACCTACATTTTTCTCAAGTAATACAATTTCTCTCTCTCTTTTAATTAAAAAATTTTGGTCAGATTTTTTCCTAATTTGTGAAAATGTGCCAGATGATTTTCAGTAGAAGAGTTTTCAATGTTTTGGTGTCCTCATTGTAAAATGACCCCCCGGAGTGGTATCATCACCCTAACCAGATGATGGATACTCACATTCCCACTCAACTGCCTGCAGATTTCAGGGTTAGGAGTCACACGTCTTCCACAGCCTTTTTCCCGCATATTTTATTTTTCTTAAGAAATTGTGTTTATGCAGAGAACCATCAGTATTAATTTGTACAGAGAGATAAGTGAATCGAAGTTCATTTTGTATACGTTTAATTTATGCATGTTGATTTAATTGATTAACAATGATTTTTTTTCTATTGGTCCTATTGCCTTCCAATTGATGGCATTTTGTTTCTTTTAACTGCTTCACGTGTTAATGTTTGGGCACATGTATCCAGGATATTTCAAATGACATTGAGGACACCTGGAGGGTGGAATGAGGATCCTCAATTTGCAGTAATAGGACATGGAACAGAGGTCAAGGTGGATCCTCATAAAGGTCATACATTTGCCTCTTGCAGAAAATGCCTAGACACCTGCGGTGTTCCCAGAGGGCGGTGCCATGGTGATTCTAAGAGACAAAAAGATAGATACTTCCAGTCTGTGATCCAGGCATATGTGCCCTGCCTAATGGATTTCTGAGCAGGTCATTCACTTATTATCTCTCCTGGTATCATCTCAGATTATACACATTATTGTCTAAAGTAGTGCAAAAAGTACTGCAGCACATAAACGTTGAAAACACACAAACAATATTCACAAAGCTAAAGTATCACTTCCCCAAACAGCCTTGTCCTTCTCCCTCCATCCCACAGGCCAAATTTCAGCTTCTCCCACCCTTAGTCATGAAGTCTCTTCCCTTGTTCAGTTGGAAATGTCCGACACCAGATATTAACAGTGATGGCAAAATAGTTTGCTCTGGACATTCACACACCATAGAACCCCTGTCCATTTCCTGAGGGGACATTTTTATTCTCGAAGGATCAGTTAGCTGTAATTAGAGCCATAGCACCAAACCAATGTAACTGCAGACACCCCTTAGACTAAGCACCTGTCTGTTGATGAACAGACTTTGCCTCAGGAAGGCACACAGCTCCAACGTGAGTGGTCAATGTGCACTAAGTGGGTGAGACAAGGAACATTGCCTTTTGCATGGGAGAAACCAACTTATCCAGAGGTCTCAGAGCTTGTGCCCTTAGAAAAATCCTGACCTAAGCCCCCTTCTTCTCGATCCTTTCATCTCGGAGTTGATGTCCTGCTTTCAATTACGTCATTCAGAATCGTATTGAGCTCCCTCTCCTTCAAGCAATATTTTTCCTGTGAACATTTTGAGGAGCCAGTTGGTCTCTTCTCAATGCATTTCTCTTATGCAACGCTCCTGCTGGGGTTGATTTTTTGTCTGTCCAAGGTATGGATAGGAGCAGAGCAGGGATTTCTGGCTCCCACTCAGGGGCCTTCTTTAGAACATGTCACACTGTCTATGGCTACCAGAAGTTGGTGGGGGTCTGGACTTGGGGAAGGTCCTTGCTGTGGTGTAGCCTGACCTGTATGAAATCCTAGGGGCTGTGTCCCCCTGAGCTTCTCTAAAGGGATGTGGGGGTAGGGTCCCAAATCTGTTACACCCTAATAAGTTCTTTATACAAGCTTCAGTAAGTGCACTCCAGGGCTCATACTCAGGACACAACCAATGCACAGGCAGGGGACAGAGCTGTGCATGAGAAGCCATTCCAGGAGAAGGGCCAGGGAGGTGTGAAGGAAAATGAGAGGTGCCCAGCTTTGCCTGTTGTCCCTAGAAACTGAGCATGAATCTCTCCCATCCTGCCTTCCACCTTGTCCTCACCTTCATCCTTAGGAGGAAGAAGCTGAAGTCCTAAGATTTCTCAGTGGGGCATCACAATAATCCTTGCAATAGGAAAGAAAGAGACACACAAGATTGTCTTCATCTCCTGGGCTCTGTCATGGGCTCGGCTTATCCTGATGCAAAAAGTGCAGATGAAAGGCTTTTAATCCCTCAGCTGAGCTCTCTGGCCAGTGTGCAGAATATCTAGAATGAAGGGCTGGGTCTGAGGGGCTCATGTAGGGAGAGGCAGGTGCAGGCAGCAGATTTGCATGGAGGCCCCTCCCTCCTGTGAGGCAGGGGGAAGAGATAAGAGGTAAGAGGTCTGGGGGAGCCAGGACCAAGTCTGGAGGCTCAGAAGGCAGTGTTCTGGGGGCATCTCTGCAATGGCCTGGGCTCTGCTCCTCCTCACCCTCCTCACTCAGGGCTCAGGTGAGGTCCCCCCAGGAAAGGGTTACAGGGACATCTGGGCTGATCCTTCATCTCCACTTTTGGTCTCACCTGGGCCCCAGCACTGGGCTTATCAGACTGTGTTTTCACTCTTTTCAGGTCCCTGGGCCCAGGCTGCCCTGACTCAACTTCCCTCAGTGTCTGGGGCTCTGGGACAGTCTGTCACCATCTCCTGTGCTGGAAGCAGTAATGACATTGGGCGTTATAATTACGTCTCGTGGTATCAACAGCAGCCAGGCACAGCCCCCAGACTTCTGATTTATTATGTAAATACTCGGTCCTCAGGGATCCCTGATCGCTTCTCTGGCTTCAAGTCTGGAAACAAGGCCTTCCTGATCATCTCTGGGCTCCAGCCTGAGGACGAGGCTGATTATCACTGTTTTTCTTATGTGGGCAGTGGCACTTACCACAGTGCTGCAAGTTCATGGGGAAGTGAGACAAAATCTGCCCTCTGTTTTCAGGCTCCCTCCTCGTTCTGAAGATGCTCCCTCACCCTGAGCCGAAGGGGCTCATGCAGCTTGGCCCGGAGTTCCCTTTCTTCTCATCCCCTCTCCTACCATGAAGTTCAAATGAAAACACTGTGTCATGAATTTCCAGGCTACCATGTCAGCTTCCCCTTGTCCTGTGTGTCCCTAGAGGCAAATCTCTGCCTTCATTGTCAGAGGCAGACTGAAGCACATGCCTGCTATTTTCAGGGAAATCTGACTTTAAATTTCTCCACTGACTTAAGAGTGATTGAAATAAACCTATTACACTAATGAGGTGGTGGCAATAGAATAGGCTGGACTAACAAACTCATAGAAGATTCTTGGGTTAAAAGTTTCCTTATAAGTATTTTATACACATCAGCAGGTGCAGCTTCTGCTTAACCAAGGAATGACCCTGAAAACAAGAGACTGGGTGAGTGTCAGCAACTCACATCAGAACCAGCAGGGATACTGCTGTGAATGGCCCTTTGCCAGATACTGGCAGTGAAACTGCGGACAGGGCTTTGACACCACATGATGTTGCCCGCAGGAGGTGACACTGAACCAACATAAGAGAAACTGCACCCATGTCACCAGGAATTCCTCAGTTCCCCTCTTCCCACCATTCCCGTATAAAAACTAGCCAGATGTCAGAAAAGTTAAGATGAGCTTTGAAACGAGAGTCCCTTCTCTTCCAGGTTGCTGGCACCTGAATAAAACCACTTTCCTGTACATCAGCTTTCCTCTAGAGTATTGGCTTTCGAAGCAGAGGGCAGCTGGACCTGCATTCAGTTACAGAATGACTGTCATATTGAAGTCTGCTTTCACCATGTTCTAGTCATCATAGTTCCCCATGTGGGTCTTTGTTCTGCACATCTGTTCCCAGAGCAACAGCACCCGAAAGAATATCTGAAGACCTTGCTCAAAGAAGGAGGATAAACAGAACACGTTTTTCTTTTCATTATCCCTCATCTTTGACTGATACCCCTGGACGCTGAGCTTGGAGAATGGGACTGGCAGACTCTGGTCTGTAAGAGGCTTCCTGCCCCTTGCTGGTGCCCTGTCCCCGCCCACCACCTAGACCCCTGAACCTCTGTCCTGAATGCTTCCTCGTTTGTGGACAGTCTCCTTGTTAGAATGGGCTCTCTTAAAATGGGCTCTTTGTTCCACAAGGGAAGAAACAGCAGGTTGTCCTGGTTCTTCCAGGACCTTCGTGTGTCCAGCTTCCTTGGGGAACCTGCCAGATTTCTACCTGACTCCCGTTCTGATGCACCCCTAATACTCCAACCCCTAAATATCTATGCAGGATTCTATGAACTCCTTTGAAACCAGGCTTCAATTCCAGAATGCCTGATAGGATGACCATGTCTTCCCAGTTCTAGAACTTTCCCGGACTCTACAGTGTCAATCTAGGCACTGACAGTCATTCTTGGGCAAACCAAGATGGATGTTCACCTTCCCTGATAACATTTTCTCATAATGTTTTTTGTCTTCAGTTATATTCCAATCTTGTCCCAGTTGCCTTCTTTTACCCCGCCCCCCACCCTCCAGTAAAGCACCAGTACCTCAGTCAGGTCCTTCTGAAATGGGGTACACATGTGGAGACCTGAGCAGCTGAGTCACCACACAGTGGGCAAAGGCCTCTGTTCACAGAGTCTGAAAATATGGACTCGCAGCCCCTGGTCTGTTTAAGGCTGCTCAGAGGTGGCACCTGCCCACAGGGCACATGTCCCAGGGGAGGAAGTGTGTAGGCAGTGGAGGGACAATGGAGGTGCTCACCTGTGCTGTGATCACTCAGAGCTCAGTAGGTATGGTAGGTTCCTGGGCATCTTTACAGGTGAAGACAACCTGTAGAACAGGAGGAAATGATTGCAAACCATATATCCCATGAGGGGTTAATATCCAAAGTATATCAGAAAAATACATTCCTTATGTGTTTATGACCAGAGGTAGAGTTGTCCTTGGAGCCAGGCTCTCAGGAAAGGGAGGCCCCCACCCTCCCTTGCAAATTGTACACCAGGGACACTGTCTACATTGATGTTTGCATTTTGGAGATCTGTGCCTCAGCTCCTACAGAAAGACATCCCTGGGGTGTTATCCCACATAGGGGCTTCTTTAGTTATTTTGAAGATTCACATATGATTTTAAGAGGAGGGGAAAGAATTTACAACCCAAGTTTTCTAAAGCAAATGCCAAAAACCAGGAGAGAATGGTCTCCCTTCCACTTTGACTAGGGAACATCCTCCCTCATAAGATTTTTCTTTACTATTACACCATCAAATCATATTTAGAAAATAATTCATTTTCGTGGAGTTTTGTACTAGGAAGCCAGCCATCACTGTTGTCTCATCTTTGAGTCTCTGAAGGAGTCCACACTGAGGGGCATCTCTCCTCCTTCTCACCTGCTGTCTGGACCTGCCCTGCACCTGCCCTGGACCTGCTGCAGAGGATGGTGAGGGGGGAGGGGCCTCGGCTTCACCAGAACAGCATGAGGTGGGGCTTTGCCCTTGCCCTTGGCTCTTTTTCTCTTGCAGTGACTCTGTTCAAGATTCCTGGTAAATTTGTCCCATGTCCTCCAAAAAGCCCACAGGGGTGGTTCTTTCACCTTTTCTTGTGTTTGCTCATGGGAACTTTCTGTACTTCTGCATTTATTCTGCCTCTCTGTTCTTGTTAGGAGAAAGGAAAAGAACTCCTAAATTTCTTTTATTGTAAGCATGTTGTACCTAAAGAAGGTGGCGTGAAGTGATGATGAACAATTTAGAAAGAATAACAAATGGAAGCTCCATCTACCCCCTCTACCTCTACTGACTCAGAACACAGGCATCTGTCTGACCCACAGTGACTAGTGTCCTGCATTTGGTGTTTATCCCTTCTTTGCTCTTCTCCATATTCTTTGCACCTCATTATCATCCTCAAATAATTTTTCAGTTTGAAGCAGTGAGTAGAAAGCAACAGATTACCTGATTGAAAAAGAGGACAATGCGTCTATCAGATGGGGACCCGGGGGACATTAACCTTGACAGAGGCTCAGGTGAATGTTGAGACCTTCCCTGGGAGGTTACTGTATCCCCTTCTGAAGATGACAGTCAAGACTGACGGGGAAGAGAGGGGTCCCAGAATTGGGGGTATGGCCTTACTGAGTAACAGGCAGGCACTGGGCCTCCAGCAGGAATATTGTCAGACATTTTCCCAGCTCAGTCTGTGATTGTTTCTCTGGGAGGGGGAGACAGAGGATTAGCCATTGCTGACCAGGGCATTAGTGCATGGCTCGTGCCAAGATGAACCTAGTTCACACCAGAAAGTGCAAATAAGACTCCAGGCCCAACATTCCATCATTTCAAGACAGTCCCATTGCTGTCAACACTGTAAGGATGTCAGCCTCCTCAGGAGTGAACATTGGAGTTTCTTGAGGAAGAATCTAGAACAAGATCATCTCCAGAGGGAGACTGTTGAAGGGTGCAAGGTCTCTAAAGCACAAGGCTTCTCATTACGATACCTACAGTGCCAACAATACTTGGACTCCTCTCAGTCTGGGTTCTTCCCTTTGTCCTGTGCTGAGACAGAGCTGGTCAGGGGAGGGGCCGGCAGAATGTGCTCTGTTAGCCTTAGTGCTGGTGGAAAGTGGGTCTGGGGTTTTTCTGCTTATGTGACAACTTTCACTTACTCTAATTTTTGTTTTCCTCTCTCATCACTTCCACATTCATAATCCAAGGAGGATTGCCAGGGAATAAAATCCCATTGTTGATATTTTACTAATGAATGAATGAATAGTTACAGAAGCCAAAAAAGGGTCTTGAAAAAGGTCCCTAGAGCAAAGAATTGGGTAAATTTACATTGTGGTAGTTTTTCTTTTCTCTTCTCTTTTCTTTTTTTTCTCTTTCTTTCTTTCTTTCTTTCTTTCTTTCTTTTGTTCTTTCTTTCCTTCTCTTTCATGTTTCTTGTGCTTGGGATTTGTCAAGATTCTTGACTGTAGTTTTCTTTCTGTTCCTCTGTGTCTCTCTTTCAGCATCTTCAATTTTATACGTATTAGGCAATTGAAGCAGCACTTCAAGTTGAAGTTCACAGATACCTTTTGATTTTCTTTCTTTGTTTTCTTACATTTTCCATTGTACAATTTCCTTTGCTTTGACTTTGAGGTCATTAGTCTTTTGTTTTCCAGTCTGTAGTCAATTCCATGGAGCGTAGTTCCTTTGTTTTTGTTTGCTTTTTGTGTTTCATTATATCTTCTACTTCTCAGGCTGAGACGTTCTTTATCTCCACTCATTTCCAGAGGGCGTTCCCTTATTTCTCTCATCAGCTTTTAAATAGCTGTTTTAATGTGTTTGGGGGAAAAATTCCAGCATACCTGTCATATTCGGGTTAGCGCATGATAAATATCTTTTCTAGTCAATTGAGATTTTCTTCCTGGTTCCTGTGTAATTTTGAACTCCATCCTACATATATCCACTGTTATGTTATGTTATGAAACAATATGTCTTGTTTGAAATGTTGATTTTTTTTTAAGCAGGCTTCTTGTGTTGCTGATTTCAGGCTGCCTTTTCCAAATAGCATGTACCTGGTTTTCTAAAAGCTTCCTCACTCATTATTCCAAATGCAGTTTTACTTCCCTTCATCATTTGGACACCACAGCCAACTGAGAATTTAACCGATATCTGAGGTCCATGTTCCCGCAGCCTTGGGATTGGGCGTTGACCAGCCTGTATTCGGTAACACGTGTGCATTCAATTCCTGACTTGTTTTTTCTCTACAGTCCTCTTACCAATATCCTTGTTTTCTCACATGTTTGAATTCTTTCAACACAGTGTTGGAGGTGTTTCATGGAGGAATGCCTCGATGTATGTGTTCAGTCACTTTTCATACAGCATCTAAAACTGCTCCTGCCCAGGTGTGTAGTCTACATCCTCTGTGTTCCCACAGGCTCCTGGGATGCATCTGGGGAGCAGCTCTTGCTCCTGTAGAAGTAGGTCACCTGAGACGCCAAAACGGGGATACCATGATGCAGCACCCACGTCAGGCAGAGGTAGAAGTTACCTTAAGACTTCAAGTTGTGTTATGAGTGGTGGGGGGAGAGAGAGAGAGGGAGGGAGATGGACATGGGGGAGGGAGAGGGAGAGAGAAGTGTTTTCACAGACTTCTCAGAAAACAAACTTCTGTTGTTGACATTTTACTAACAACTGAATAGTTACTGAAGCTTAAAGAAGGCTCTAGAAGAGTTTCTCCAAAAACAAGAAGTGGACTGGATGGTCCATGCTCTGTTCTTTTCCATGGTTCTTGTGCTTGGGATTGGTTCAGCTTTTTGGATCTATGGGTTCATTCTTTTTCTTTAAAACTTTCAATGTTTTTGGCCTTGAGATGTTCTGCTATTTCTTGAATTTTGGAGACTCCATTTACACATTTACAAATTCTTTTGTTATCTTACATCTCACTGATAATTTTTTAATTTTAAAAATGTGTGTTTCATTTTGAATACTTCCTGTTAAAAAGCTGTGCTCTCATAGTTGTAGAAGATTCTCTGTGATGGAAAAATGCGGTTCCTGCCATCTAGTGTGGTTTTCACTCTTAATGGGTTCATTCATTGTCTTTGTTATCTTCTGTTTCTTTACTAACACTTTCCATTGTCATTCATTTCAAGAGGGTTTTCTCTACTTAGGTCATTTTCTTAATAAGAGCTTAGTTTCTCAGTCTTCTGTCAGGTAATTCCAACATCTGAGTCATTTCTGGGTTATTATTCATTGATTTTCTTTTCTACAATTGTGGTTATCCTGTTCTTCGTATGTCTTAGTAGTTTAGGATTCTCTTCTGGATGTGTCTTCTATTATGGAATGAAACTGTCAATTTTGTTAAATGTTTTGTTGACTTTTTTATTTTAGAAGATAATCCACCATTTGGGTTTGGCCAACAAGTTCCTCCCAGCCCTCTGCAAATGGGTGTTTAAATGTCCCTTCAATTTTAAATCTCGCCAGCACTGCATTGAGCCACAAACAGTGCACCCCACCCGGTGGCCCACGTGGGAACTGGGCAGCCGGCTGCCTCTTAATTCTGCTCTGAAATCTGTCCTTGCTCTTCAGGGTCCTGTCCACACAAGCACACTTCAGAGGTGGGCCCAGGAGTTTAGGAGCAATTGAGAAGGTTGTTTTCTCAAGGTTTTTCTTACCACTTTCTCCCCAGTCCCTCGATCCTGCTTGTAGATCATCCTGCCCTTAACCAAGACCTCACCCTTCTTGTGCTCTTGAACATGTCTATCACGTGTCAGGTACAGAGACACTAAAATAGTGTCCTCAGAATAGTCACACTCTATGAAACTCCTATCCCACTTCCTGAGTAGACATTTCTGTTTCTATTGTGGGTAGAATATGTCAGCCCTGATTGGAGTCTGTACCCCAAACCCATCTTTTCCTAGAAAAGCCTCTCTGTGTGGATGGAAGAGATGTTACCTCAAGAAGGGGCAGAGCTCTGGGGTGAATTTGTTTCAATGTGCAGGATGAAAGTTTCTTACCCCCTATGACACACAGACACTTCATGAGGACAGGTCCCTGAAATGGGGCCCTTGGAGTAATCTTCACCCCATTTTCCTTTTCCAAACTCCTCAAACCCTGAAGTCCCACTCTTGCTGTTTATTAGATTATTTTCAATCTTAGTGAACTTACTCTTCTTCTTTCTGGAATACTTTTTCTCATTTCTGGAAGGCAATTGATCAGGCTAGTCCCTTCCAGCTGGGGTTGGGACTAGTCTAATGTATCACGTGTAATGATCATGTCTAATGTTTCCTCAGCTCTGAGAGGTGTGTGATGAGGTCACCTGGATCAGCACATTGGTCCTGTGGGGTAGGTCTGGACACCAGGTATGGCAGCTAACACATTTCATTCTGGAAGAAGTTGATGACAAAGTGAGAAGACAACATACAGGACCAGAAGTGTTAAGGAGCGACCTTCAACTGAGTGAATTTCAAGATCTAATCAGCTTTATTACAGGATTCAAATGTTGAGCAGTATCCCGCCCAGCAGCTGGAAGGGCTTTCCAAGGAGCATACAAACAGGACATGTTTTATAGGCAGAAAGAGGGTGGGACTAAGAAGCTAAACGAATAGATTTCTTCAGAGAAGGACACTTCTCTTTGGGGAAGGCAGGGGACTCATCAGGCAGGTGACCTGACCAGTGCTGGCCTGGAAATCCCAGACTGCTCGGGGTATAGTTCCATCCCTGGGGCAGCTGAAACTGCAATTAAGTTAGGCATTAAGTTTTGGTTTGGTGATGCAGTCTAGGAAAAGGGATTCCACTTTGGCCAGTTATTTCTTTTTTTTTTAATAGACAGAATCCAGGGGCCTGGTGCTGAGCTGACATGAGAAAGAGGGAACCTGGGAGGTGAGCAGAGCAAGGGTTTTCAGCAGCCTTCCTGGTATACTGTACAGCCTTGAAGTTTGTCCTTCCAAGGTCAGCCACGAGGGGGCAGCAAAGCCCATATTTGCGGAGGTCCTTGCTGTGCTTTACCCTGGCCTCTGTGAGGTCCCAAAGCCTGGTTCCAACTGAGGACCTCCAGAGGGAGATTTGGAAGAAGAGTGTCTCCAATCTGTACTGCAAGACAGGACCATAAGTCCCTAGGTCTCAGCCTCAGAGAAGTGCAGAGACAGAACAGGTAGGATGAAGACTCAAGCTGCTGAGGAGATAGGAAGGGAGTGAGGGATATGAACAACCACCAGCTCTTCCTTAGGTACCTGAGAGAAAAATGATTAGATTTCTTCTAACTTCAGCCCTTCTGAACCATGTCCTCACCCTTAAACAACGCAGAACAGAAAGAAAGTGCTGGGATTACGAGAGTTTTTCGCCAATTGAGCACATCGTGAAACCAGCAGTTGGAAGGATGGGAACCTTTAAAGTCAGACTGCATTTCCTGGGCACTGTCCTGAGCTCAGTCTTAGAAAATCCATGTCAAAGGGACTGAATGCCTCAGACTGGCTCTGCTCTCCAGGGATGCAAAATATGTAGAATCAAGGATCAGGTCAGAGTGTGGTGAGGAGACAGAAAAAAGAAGCAGATTTGCATGGAGGCCCCTCCCTCCTCTGAGGCAGGAAGACAGATTAAGAGAGGTCTGGGGGAGCAGGCCCAGGGTTGGGGGCTCAGAAGGCAACGTTCTTGGGGGATCACCACCATGGCCTGGACTCTGCTCCTCCTCACCCTCCTCACTCAGGGCTCAGGTGAGGCCTCCAGGAAGGGAACCATTGGGACATCTGGGCCACTACTTTGTCTCCCTGTCTGCTCTCCTGGACCCAGCACTGAACTGGGCACTGAGTGTGTTTTTCTTCTTTTCAGGTTCCTGGGCCCAGGCTGCCCTGACTCAGCCTCCCTCAGTGTCTGGGTCTCTTGGACAGTCTGTCACCCTCTCCTGTGCTGGAACCAGCAGTGATGTTGGTGGTTATAATCGTGTCTCCTGGTACCAACAACAACCGGGCACGGCCCCTAAACTCCTGATTTATGATGTCACAAAGCGGCCCTCAGGGATCCCTGATCGCTTCTCTGGCTCCAAGTCCGGCAACACGGCCTCCCTGACCATCTCTGGGCTCAAGGCTGAGGATGAGGCTGATTACTACTGTGCTTCATATTGGAATCCTAACACTCACCACAGTGGTGCAAGTTGATGAGGAAGTGAGACCAAAACCTGCCCTGAGCTCACCGGCTCCCTCCTTGCTCTGGACATGCTTCCTCATCCCTGTGCAGGGGGTTAATGCAGCATGGCCTGGAGAATTGTATTTGTACCTATTCCCATCTCCTCCTCCAAAGCTTTGAAAACACAGGGTTTGTTCTTTTCAAGGTGTTCTCCCTCACTTGAAATCCAAGAGGAAACTCTCTCTGCTTTACTGTCTTTGCATGTATTTTGTGGATCCAGAGGCCACTCATTTCTATCTCTTCATTCTAACAGCCACTGGGAGCCCTGTGCTCTGCTTGTTGGGTTCATTACCCAGAGTCCTCTGGGAAATCCCCAGTTTAAATCCCTTGGTCTCCCACACCTGTAAAGACTGGCCTGCATTCAGTTTTCAACCAATGAAGTAGGAATGAAAACGAAGTGTTCCCTCCCTCCTTCCTTTCTGTCTTCCTTCTTTTTTCTTTTTCTCTTTCATTCTTCCCTTCTGACCTCCTAATATTTACCATAACCAAGGAATGTTTGAGGTGGGAATTTGAGTGAAAGATTCTGCCTCTCTCAGAATTGCCCCTCCCCTCGGACTCCTGAGTGAATCTGCTGGGAGCAGCTCTGCACGTGAAATGTCTTCCCTTTATGATGGGATATTCCCAACTGTCTGCTTGGTTCTTTAAGATGTCTGTTGGATGTGGCTCCCTTTCCTAAGGTGTTGGGGACCGCCCTGCCTGGTCTCAGGAAGCTGTAACCCCCTCGTGACTTAGGCTGAGTGAAAGACCTCCAGACCAGGAGCCACTGAAGGAGACAAAACTTATTTCCCTGGCATGAACGGGTAACAATTCTCTTGGATAGAGAATGAATCTAAGACAGACACATTCACAAAGGAATGACAGGGACAAGACTCGAGGGGCTGTGGAAATAACGGGTGATCGACATCAATCACCAGTTTTGCCAATTCCTGAGTCCGTGAGAAATCCAAGTCTCCCAGCTTCCTTTGTCTCCTCTGCCCAACTCAGGCCCCTTGGAAGTAACAGGGGCGGTACAGTCCAGACCTGAAATGGAGGACTCCCAGGGTAATCAGGCCTTTGACATAGAATATGAAAGACCCTGTGAAATCTGCTTGCTGGAGGATGCTCTTTAATTAGAATATAAAGTCACAGGCAGGAAATAGAACTAAGCTTTAAGTCTTGAAGTCATTTTAAATGATAAAACCCCAAAATCTCTGGCTTAGGATCCCATTAGGAAATCTGCCAGCACCTTTCAAAAGCTAACTACTTGTAATTTTCAAACTATATTGGTATTCAAGAATAAAACCCTGCTTGTGCAGGGGGAGAAGGTGCTCCCCATGAGAGGGAGTGGCCATGGCACCCTCCAGGAAAGAGTGTGGCCAAGGCGCTCTCCTCACTTGAGAGAGGGTAGCCATTCTGTCCCAGTTCCCCCACAGGACCTGGTTGTCACTGTGTATGTTCTTTCTCGTGCTTTGTTGAACCATCCGCAGCATTCCCTGCTCACTGCAGGCAGGTGGGCACGCTTCACTAAGGGATCCCCAATATGATTTTCATGATGACCCAACTCATTTCTAGCTGTGATCCTGGTTACAATGAATCACGAAGTACAAATACACATAATACTCAGGCCAAGCATCCTTTGACCAATGAAGGAGGCTGAGCATAGGAGCTAGAAGACCTGGTGCAGTGACCTCATCATCCCAGCCTGTGAAACCTCTCAACTTCAGCCACAAAAGGACCAGGTCTTGAAAATGGCCTCACTCTGTGTCAAATCAGGGTGGATGGTCATCCTACCTGCAGTTACATTTGGGTTATAATGTTCTCTGTTTCAGCTACTAGTTCACATTTTTCCATTTACTTCCTTCTTTCCCTACAAAGAGTCAATACCTTCATGCTTTAATCATCCAAGCTCAAGAGTGACACAAGTGAACCCTCCCAGCTGGGTCACAGCACAGTGGAAAGGGGTCTCTGCTATTGGAGACACAGGATAATGTCTTGAGTCACAGCCCCAGTCTGTGTAATGTTGGGCACAGGGTGAGCCTGCCTGTAGGGTGCGTGTGTGATAAAGTTTGTGTCAAACAGCAGCAGAAAGCAGAGTAACAACTGCTCTGGTGATCCTTCTTGGCATCAGATGTATGTCCTACACCCTGACTGTAATAGCAAGACCAGTATTTTATAAGTTATTTCAATGTGATAGGAAGGTAGGAGCCCCCATAACCACTTCTAGTGCTTCTCCTCTGATGTGGGACCACAATATTCTTTTGAAAAGGTAGTCACTATTTTATAAGAGGGCCTCTTAGAAGGACAGCCAGTAGCTAGATGTGGGGTGGACAAGATATCTAACATGATCTTTCTAAAGCAACAAATGCACTTTGTTTCTTGTGTATTGGGAGTGTCCAATTGTGGGAGCAGCCCTCTGCATTTTCTCAT
Organism: Phyllostomus hastatus; assembly: GCF_019186645.2. Lineage (NCBI taxonomy): Eukaryota > Metazoa > Chordata > Mammalia > Chiroptera > Phyllostomidae > Phyllostomus > Phyllostomus hastatus. The sequence goes on along the minus strand of NW_025334040.1, from coordinate 282,925 downwards.
ATAATGTAACAGATACCAGTTTAAGTGTTTTTTTAGATGCATGGAAAAGGGCGATTTGTGATGAAAGAGAAAAGGATGTTCTGTGTGTCAATATGGTGAATATCTCCACCAATGTTTTTCTGTAGAAACAGTCAAGGACTTGGTATCACAGGACAATGACATTTCACCTGTCCACACCATGTTTGTGTCAGGTGCCACTATTTTTATACTGTACCACTTCCAGATAGTTCTTCTTTGTCCTCTTAACTGCAAATTTATTTTTATCACCCAATGACATTTTTTTTCATTGACTTTAGAGAAAAAGGAAGGAAGGGAGGAAGGAAAGGACGAAAACATCCATTGGAGAGAGAAGTATCAGTTGGTGCTTCCTGTACACACCCAGACAGAGGACTGAACACACAATCTAGGCATGTGCTCTGATGGGGAATTGAACTCATACACTTCTGTTTCAGGATGACACTCCAACCAACTGAGCCACACCAGTCACGGCTTAATTGCAGTATTTAAGGAATCATCACATTCATTTTGACATGAAAGTATGCATTTGGGAATAAATATTTGTATATTTTAATTTATTTGCTTGGCTTTATTGATTATTAGTCCTAGTTACAAGTGTTCATTTTGCCTACTTTGGTGGCTGTCATACTTAGTGTTTCTATGTCATGTCTTATCCTGTGGGTACACATATAGAACAATTTTAAAAGAGAATGTGCACTTCTTCAACACTGGGGGCTCTTGGTACTTGGAGAACCAGCAATGAGGACAAGGTGGAACCAAGAGAAGATCAGAGGTTTGCTTCTTGTTAGAACCAGGTGGATAGCTGGTAAGTAGAACAGGGGCCCCTGCACAGTTTTCCCAGGAGACAAGGATTCAGTCTACTTGATGCACAGGTCCAATGGATAGATCTCTGAACAGGTCATTGATTACCACCACTTTACTATGATTTCACACTAGAGATGTTATTCTCTAAACCACATCACACAGCACATAAATGATTAGAGTACCCACACTGAAACACCTGTGTCAAATGGAAGACTGTCACTTCCTCCCACATCCTATGTCCTCTCCCCCAATGCCTGAGGCTGCCATAAATGGGTGCCCTCATAGTCAGAGAGAGTGTCACCTCTCTTTGCTGTGATGTTGTTACAGAACACAACAAGGGGGGGGCCTGCGACGATATACTATTATTGAAAGAAGGCCCCAGGTCCGTTATGTCTGCCGCCCGAGGAAAGACGTCTCTCAATGCCAGAGAGTCATAAAAAGGAAAGGAAATGTTTATTTAATCCTATACAACCTTAAAGTAGTGACCTAATGTCTTTATCAAAAAAATCCCAAAGTCCCTTAAAAGACCCACAAACAGACACAGTCCTTCCTTCCTTCCCCCTTTGCCCAGTCCAGAGTACCGTATCTCAGGAAAGGAAGTAGAAGTCCATGGCTCAGGCAGTCCTCTGGTTCTTCCCAGTTAGTACTCCTTCTCGACTGGGAGATCTCCCTGGGTTCCCGGCACCCTCCGCTGAGTCTCCGGGATCTCTGCTAAAACCAGGTGGTTGTTCCCCCCTTCTAAAGCTGCGGGGGTCCCCACTCTGGCAGAGGCACGTGGTCCTCTCTCTCAGGGCCACGGGAGTCCCCACTCTGTCAAGGCCGCGTGGTTCTCCCTCTCTCAGGGCTGCGGGAAGGGAGAGTCCCCACTCTGCCCAGGCTGCGTGGTTCTCTCTCAATGGCTGCTGTGTCTGGGTTTAAATCCCCCGCACCAATCTTCTTCTGCAGCCCCATTTCCGACTCCTCCTACACTTGGGCACACTTGCCCTCAATCTGCTGTCTTCTCCAGCTTTTCGGGTCGCCATCGTGGGTCTGGGCAGGTGTCACCCCATGTCATGGAGCCAATCTTCTCCCAGCTCCCAGGCAGGCACTGTAACTCAGGGGAACCTGCCCCCCCAGTCACATCTGGGGGGAGATCCCTTTCCATCCCCCTGGCCTTGAGCATGGCCATAGCTATTTAGCATATCTAAGTGACCAGCCAAAGGCTATAGGTATGCTAAATGACCATGCCATGGATTAGCTGCAAAGCTGCCCTGCATGTTCTTGCTCTGTGTGCCCCTTCCCCCAACTCACACCTGTGGGGGAAGGGGTGAAGACACCTTAAAATCTCCTGGACACCTTAAGTTCTGGACCCCATTTCAAATGCCTATTTGGGATCCTCCCTCTTGGCTGCACCCTGTAACAATGTCATCTTAACAATGACAATAAAATAGTGTTTTTGGAGCATTTTTATCCCTAGAACCTCCAGTCATTTTCTGAGATCATTTCCATTTCAGTCTGGCCAGGACCAGTCTATCCTTATTCATCTTTTCTGCAAATCCAACTCTTTCCAGAAAAATACACCAGACGCAGCATCTCTCTGTGGATGGGGAAGATTTTGTCTCATGAAGTCACACAGCTCTCAGTTGAGCTCATCTCAATGCTCTACATAGGGGCCATGATGAAGGACAGTGTGTGACTCATGTGACAAACAGACACACTCTGAGGACAAGTTCTGAGGTTGAACTCTTTGCCAATCCTGACTTGTCATCTCCCAGAATATCAAACACAGAAGTCCACTACCCAGTATCCGTTCAGTTGTAATCAGTCCTACTGAGCTCTCTCTCCCTCAGTGCTTATGCTGTATTTCAGCATTGTGGGAAGTCAATCTGTCTTCCCATTGTCCCATTTTTTTCATCCATTTTTCCTCCTATATTTGATTTTATTTCATATCTAATTTTTCCTCAGCCCAGGCTTAAAACTGCCCCAGGATCACCAACTCTGTGACAAGACAGTGTAGAGACAGCTCAAAGATCCTAAGGGCAGGGTCTAGACTACCTCATTGGGCAGTTGACATTTTGTTTTAAAGGGAGAAGGATACAAAGATAAATGAGTTCAGATGGATGGAAAGGATATCTAGAGAGCTGGTACTGAACTGGATGGGAATTAAAAGAGAAGAAAGGAACAGAGCAGATTTTCCAGCCCCCACTCAACTGCCTTCTCAGGTGCTTGGGTTAAATCATCTGTAGCCACAAGGGGACAGCGTTGCCTGAATTTGGGAAGGCACTTAGTGTGGCATCCAAGACCTATGTGATGTGTTAAAAGACTTTTACCCTGACAGTATCCTGAGTGGGTTGTTGAGGGTGGGGGGCACCCTGTATGTGTAGTGTCCCAGTATTTCTACTTCTAGAAATGACAATATATATTCCTGAGCCTCTAACATTATAGAGGTTGGGACAAGAGTTATGTAAGTATTCATTTCAATGGCAGAGCTTCAAGAAAAGTTGAAAAAGAATGAGAGATGCCAGTTTGCCTTTGATCCTTAGAGAATGGAATGACTGGATTTTTTTCTACTGAACTTCAGAGCCCCGTCTTCATTGTCCTCCCAGATGTGTCGGTGGGAGGTCCCTATATTCCTCAGCCAAGAGCCACCCTGATTCCTACAAGAGGAAGGACAGGGACATCCATGTGGGCTCCATTTCCTAGGCACCCGAATAATGGTCTCAGTGTGTTGTGAGTGAGAACAAAACGTCACAGACCATTTAAATTTTCTGTCATGTCCACTGCGGAGAAGCATCTAGATCAAGGGTCAGGTCAGAGTGGGGTGAGGAGAGGCAGGTGCAGGAAGCAGATTTGCATGGAGGTGCCCTCCCTCCTCTAAAGCAGGGAGAGGACAAGAGAGGTCTTGGGGGGTCAGGCTCAGTGTTGGGGTCTCAGAAGGCAACACTGTTGGGACATCTGCACCATGGCCTGGTCTCTGGTCCTCCTCACCCTCCTCACTCAGAGCTCAGGTGAGGCCTCCAAGGTGGGACCATGGGGACATCTGGGCTGTTTCTTTGTCTCCTCTTCAGACTCACATGGCTCTGCACTGCACTGAGCACTGAGTGTGTTTTTGGTCTTTTCAGGTTCCTGGGCCCAGACTCCCCTGACTCAGCCTCCCTCAGTGTCTGGGTCTCCTGGACAGTCTGTCACCATCTCCTGTGCTGGAAGCAGCAGTGATGTTGGGTATAGTAATTATGTCTCCTGGTACCAACAACAACCGGGCACAGCCCCCAAACTCCTGATATATTATGACAAAAGTAGGCCCTCAGGGATCCCTGATCGCTTCTCTGGCTCCAAGTCAGGCAACACGGCCTCCCTGACCATCTCTGGGCTCCAGGCTGAGGATGAGGCTGATTATTACTGTGCTTCATATAGCAACCCTAACACTGTCCACAGTGGTGCAAGTTCATGGGGAAGTGAGACCAAAACCTCCTTTGAAGTCACTCAAGTGCCTTTCATCATAAACTCAGGCTTTCATTTGTTTATTCTTTGTTATTATTTTATTTTTAAATAACTGCAAACTTAAAATTCTAAAGATAATATAAAGAAATCCTATATACTGTACTTTTTAAACTATAAGATGCACACCCCCACACAATTTGGAAGAAAAAGGCGTGTGTCTTATGGTCCGAATGTAGCTTACCAGGCTCGTAGTGGCGGGGGTGCAGGGGGGCAGCCTATGTTATTTATGTTATTAAATATTTTACCACATTTTTGTTTCAAATTTTTATTTCCTATTTTCCTCCTCTAAAACCTAGGTACATCTTATGGTCCAGTGTGTCTTACACTCTGAAAAATTCAGTAACCTTTTTCCTGATTCACCACTTTTTAACACTTTCCTGTATTTGATTTTCATTATATTTCCCTATTTTTCATTTCAACATATATATATGTGTGTGTGTGTGTGCTTAAATATAGGTATATACATATACATAAATATACATACATAACACATGCACACACAGATAACATTCATTTTCTGAATTGTTAACCTGTATCTACCAGCACCTCATTTTCATATCTATTTTTCCAGAATTCACATCCCATAACATACATCATTTCAAGCTGTACAACCCTGTGGTTTTTATTATACTCACAACTATGTGCACCCCTTGCACTCTATACTCCAGGACATTTTATTCCCCTCAGTGTAACTCCTCATCTGTTAGTGGTCACTCCCCTCTCCCTCTTCTTTCAACCCCTCCCAACCAGTCACTTGCTTTCTGTCTCTCTGGGTTTGTCTGTGCTGGACAGGGCACAGAGGTGGGATCACACACTGCCTGGTCTTTTGTGTGTGAATGTCCCTGTTTACCAAAGTGTTTTCAAGGTTCCTTCAGGTGGAAGCATGTATCAGGACTTCATCAGTTGGCATGGCCAAATAATATTGCATTGTATGGATAGGCCTCTTTTTATTTATTCATTAATCAATTGATGGACTCCCATCAGTTCATCTGTCTCTTCTGTCACAATCCAAGGGCAGAGCGATCCTTTTGGGATCTAGGAAATGAAAAATGCAGGGTTCACATCATTTCACATGAGGAAATAAAAATATAATACTCTCAGGGAAATCCAGAGGAGGCAGCCAAAGCTTCATTTTTCTCTCATTTTTAGAGCCTCCTTGTAAGGATTTCCTGCTGAGGAGCATTTTTCTTTCTTTCCACCTGTTTCTTGAGCACGTCCTGGATGAAGCAGAGAGGGCAGGCAGGGGCCTGGGCCTCGGCTCCAACTGAGCCAGGGGGCCTCGTCCTTCTGCTGGCTGTTTCTTTCTCTTTCCCAGTGCTGAATGTTCTAGGTGACTTTCCACCACCTCTGAAGGGCTAAAGGATAAGTTTTTCACCTTCTATTTGTGGTTTGATATAAAAAACGTCCTCTCTGTCTGCATTTGTTCTGAGCTCTTCTCTATGGAGCTACAGAAAGGAAAAGAATTTAGGTATGTTTCAGTTTACTTTCCTAAATTCCTTCTGTTATTATATGCATCATTCCCAAAGAAGAGTGTGTGGGATGAATATTCACAATTTAAGAGAGAGTAATAAATAGGAACCACATCTACCCATGGCTAGATCTCCCCAAGCAAACATGTCCATCTGTCCCGTTCCCCAAAGAGCCACTCTGCTGGCTTTGGTGTTAACCCCACTAGTGCTTTTCTTTTCATTCCTTCCCTGTACCTTCCTCGCTCTGTGTGCACAAACGAAATAGCTTTGAAACTGCTCAGCACCTGACTTTCTTCTCATTAGAATGAGATCTCCCCAAAATGGTGTCTGGGTTCCACAGGGAAGAGAGATTTGGTGAGCCTCTCCCCAGTTCCTCTGGAGTTCTCACTGATGTCTAATTTCCTTGGCTGTCTAAATACATTTTTAGCTAGACTTCACATTAGAATGATCACTAAGTACACAAGCATTAAATATCTGTGTAAGATTGTGTTGGACTTCTGATGGACACTGGATTTAAGTTCAAGAAGACCTGGTAGATGACCATCCTCACTCTCTTGGTTTTAGTACCGGAAGTCGCACTGTGTCCCGGTGGGCCCTCACCCCTGTGTCAGCCAGAATGTTGGTCACTCTATCCACTACCTCGGTCTTTCTCACAACGTTCACACTCTTCAATTTTTTCACAATTCTTTTTTGTTATATTCTTTAGTTCCCAGAAAATGGTAAGTACCTTCATGCCTTAATCATGTATGACAGAAAGAGTGATTTAGATTGACCCTGGAGCCTCTCACTGGTCAGAGCACCAACGGGAAGGGGCATCTTCTCTGGAAGACAGAGAATAGAGCCCTGAGTCACAGCCCAGCGTGGGTACAATTCAGGACAGAGGGTGCAGTGCCTGTAGGGTGTGTCTTTGTGGAGACAACAAATAGGAGGAGGGGGAGCTAAGCTCTGGTTTTAACCTTGGGATCGATCTAACACTTGCTCCCCAAAAGTGTAACATGACCAGTTTTTTACATGAATATTCTACATGTGAGTAGGAGGGCAGGTCGCCACCAATGCCCCTCCTGTATGTCTGATTCTGAGGTGGTGCAGCCATTTCCTTTTGAGGTGGTAGTTAGGTGTTGTGTAATGTGTGCAGTGTGCAGAAAACCAGCAGCTACATGTTGAGTAAACAGGATTAGTCCCATATGATATTTCTGGAAAAACCATCTCTGTGTACCTGTTCTCCTGATACAGGAAACAATTTGCAGATACGGTGACCTACATTTTTTCAAATAATACAATTTCTCTCTCTTTTAATTAACATTTTTGGTGAGTTTTTTTCTAATTTTGTAAAAATATGCCAGATGATTTTCAGTAGAAGAGTTTTCAATGTTTTGGTGTCCTCATTGTAAAATCTCCCCCCAGGAGTGGCATCATCAGCGTAACCAGATGGTAGATACTCACATTCCCACTCAACTGCCTGCAGATTTCAGGGTTAGGTGTCACACATTTTCCACAGCATTTTTTCCACATATTTTATTTTTCTTAAGAAATTGTGTTTATGCAGAGAAACATCAGTTTTAATTTGTACAGAGAGATAAGTGAATCGAACTTCATTTTGTATATGTTTAATTTATGCACATTGATTTAATTGATTAACAATATTTTTTTTGTATTGGTCCTTTTGCCTCCCAATTGATGGCATTTTGTTTCTTTTAACTGTTTCATGTCTTAATGTGTGGGCACATGTATCCAGGATATTTCAAATGAAATTGAGGACACCTGGAGGGTGGAATGAGGATCCTCAATTTGCAGTAATAGGACATGGAACAGAGGTCAAGGTGGATCCTCATAAAGGTCATACATTTGCCTCTTGCAGAAAATGCCTGGACACCTGCTGTGTTCCCAGAGGGCAGCGCCATGGTGATTCTAAGAGACAAAAAGATCGATACTTCCAGTCTGTGATCCAGTCATATGTGCCCTGCCTAATGGATTTCTGAGCAGGTCATTGACTTATTATCTCTCCTGGTATCATCTCAGATTATACACATTATTGTCTAAACTAGTGTGAAAAGTACTGCAGCACATAAATGTTGAAAACACACAGTCACAAAGCTAAAAGTATCACTTCCCCCAAACATCCTCCTCCTCCCTCCATCCCACAGGCCAAATTTCAGCTTTTCCCACCCTTAGCCATGAAGTCTCTTCCCTTGTTCAGTTGGAAATGTCTGTCACAAGATATTAACAGTGATAACAAAATAGTTTGCTCTGAAGATCACACACCATAGAACCCCTGTCCATTTCCTGAGGGGACATTTTTATTCTGGAAGGATCAGTTAGCTGTAATCGGAGCCACAGCACCAACCCAGTGTAACTGCAGACACCCTCAGGCTAAGCACCTGTCTGTTGATGAACAGACTTTGCCTCAGGAAGGCACACAGCTCCAAAGTGAGTGGTCAATGTGCACTAAGTGGGTGAAACAAGGAACATCGCCTGTCCCATGGAACAGACCTACTTATCCAGAGGTCCCAGAGCTTGTGCCCTTACAACAATCCTGACCCAAGTCCCCTTCTTCTCGATCCTTTCATCTCAGAGTTGATGTCCTGCTTTCTATTATGTCATTCTGAATCGTATTGAGCTCCCTCTCCTTCAAGAAATATTTTTCCTGTGAACATTTTGAGCAGCCACTTGGTGTCTTCTCAATCCATTGTTCTTATGCAACCCTCCTGCTGGGGTTGATTTTCTTGTCTGTCCAATGATTGGATAGGAAGAGAGCAGGGACTTACAGCTCCCACTCAGGTGCCTTCCCTGGAACATGTCACACTGTCTATGGTTACCAGAGGTCAGTGAGGGTCTGGACTTGGGGAAGGTCCTTGCTGTGGTGTAGCCTGACCTGTATGAAATCCTAGGGGCTGTGTCCCCCTGAGCTTCTCTAAAAGGAAGGTTGGGGTAGAGTCCCAAGTATGTTACACCCTAATAAATTCTTTATACAAGGTTCAATAAGTGCACTCCAGGGCTCAGACTCAGGACACAGCCAATGCACAGGCAGGGGACAGAGCTGTGCATGAGAAGCCATCCCAGGAAAAGGGCCGGGGAGGTGTGGAGGAAAATGAGAAGTGCCCAGCTTTGCCTGTTGTCCCTGGAAACTGAGCATGAATCTCTCCCATCCTGCCTTCCACCTTGTCCTCATCTTCATCCTTCAGAGGAAGAAGCTGAAGTCCTAGGATTCCTCTGTGGGGATCAACAGAGATCCTTGGAATTGGAAAGAAATGGACACCCAAGATTGTCTTCATTTCCTGGGCTCTGTCATGGGCTCAGCTTATCCAGGTGCAGAAAGTGCAGATGAAAGGCTTTTAATCCCTCAGCTGAGCTCTCTGACCAGTGTGCAGAATATCTAGAATGAAGAGCTGGGTCTGAGGGGCTCATGTAGGGAGAGGCAGGTGCAGGCAGCAGATTTGCATGGAGGCCCCTCCCTCCTGTGAGGCAGGGGGAAGGGATAAGAAAGGTCTGGGGGAGCCAGGACCAAGTCTGGGGGCTCAGAAGGCAGTGTGCTTGGGGCATCTCTGCTATGGCCTGGGCACTGCTCCTCCTCATCCTCCTCACTCAGGGCTCAGGGGAGGCCCCCCAGGGAAGGGGGTCACAGGGACATCTGGGTTGATCCTTCATCTCCACTTTTGGTCTCACCTGGGCCCCAGCACTGAGCTTACCAGACTGTGTTTTTGCTCTTTTCAGGTCCCTGGGCCCAGGCTGCCCTGACTCAACTTCCCTCAGTGTCTGGGGCTCTGGGGCAGTCTGTCACCATCTCCTGTGCTGGAAGCAGTAATGACATTGGGTGATATAATTATGTCTACTGGTATCAACAGCAGCCAGGCACAGCCCCCAGACTTCTGATTTATTATTTAAATACTCGGTCCTCAGGGATCCCTGATCGCTTCTCTGGCTTCAAGTCTGGAAACAAGGCCTTCCTGATCATCTCTGGGCTCCAGTCTGAGGACGAGGCTGATTATCACTGTTTTTCTTATGTGGGTAGTGGCACTTACCACCGTGGTGAAAGTTCATGCGGAAGTGAGACCAAAATCTGTCCTCCACTTGCAGGCTCCCTCCTTGTTCTAAAGATGCTCCCTCACCCTGAGCTGACGGGGCTCATGCAGCTTGGCCCAGAGTTCCCTTTCTTCTCATCCCCTCTCCTACCATGAAGTTCAAATGAAAACACTCTGCCCTGAATTTTCAGGGTACCCATGTCAGCTTCCCCTTATCTTGTGTGTCCCCAGAGGCAAATCTCTGTCTTCATTGTCAGAGGCAGACTGAAGCACACACCTGCCTCATGCACCTCCTGCTGTTTTCAGGGAAATTTGACTTTAAATTTCCCCACTGACTTAAGAGTGATTAAAATATACCGATTACACTAATCAGGTGGTGGCAATATAGTAGTCTGGACTAATAAACTCATAGAAGATTCTTGTGTTAAAAGTTTCCTTTCAAGTATTTTGTACACATCAGCAGGTGCAGCTTCTGCTTAACTGAGGAATGACTCTGAGAACAAGAGACTGGGTGAGTGTCAGCGACTCACATCAGAACCAGCAGCAATGCTGCCCTGCATGGCCCGTTGCCAGATATCAGTGAAACTCCGCACAGGGCTTTGACACCACATGATGATGCTCGCAAGAGGTGACACTGAACCCACACACAAGAGAAACTGCACCCACATCACCAGGAATTCCTCATTTCCCCTCTTCCCATGGTTCCCCTATAAAAACTAGCCAGATGTCTGAAAGGCTAAGATGAGCTTTGAAATGAGAGACCCTCCTCTTCCAGGTTGCTGGCACCTGAATAAGGCCACTTTCCTGTGCATCAGCTCCCCTCTCAAGTATTGGCTTTTGAAGCAGAGGGCAGCTGGACCTGCATTCGGCTACAGAATGACTGTCATATTCAACTCTGCTTTCACCATGTTCTAGTCACCATAGTTCCCCATGTGGGTCTTTGTTCTGCATGTCTGTTCCCAAAGCAGCAGCACCTGAGAGAGTATGTGAAGACATTGCTGAGAGAAGGAGGACAAAGAGAACACATTTTTCTTTCATTGTCCCTCATCTTTGACCGATCCCCTTGGAGGCTGAGCTTGGAGAATTGGACTGGGAGACTCTGTGGTCTGTAAGAGCCTCCCTGCCCCTCGCTCCTGTCCTGTCCCCACCCACCACCCAGACCCCTGAACCTCTGTCCGCGATGCTGCCTCATATGTGGACAGTCTGCTTGTTAGAATGGGCTCTTCTTAAAATGGGCTCTTTGTTCCACAAGGGAAGAAAGAGCAGGTTGTCCTCGGTTCTTCCAGGACCTTCGTGTGTCCAGCTTCCTTGGGGAACCTGCCAGATTTCTACCTGACTCCTGCTTCTGATGAACCCCTAATACACCGGACTCCTAAATATCTATGCAGGATTCTGTGAACGCCTTTGAAACCAGGCTTAAATTCCAGAATACTTGATAAAATGAACATCTCTTTCCTGTTCTAGAACTTTCCTGGACTCTACAGTGTCAATCTAGGCACTGACAGTCGTTCTTGGGCAAACCAGCATGGATGTTCACCTTCCCCGATAACTTTCTCATAATGTTTTTTGTCTTCAGTTATATCCCAATCTTGTCCCAGTTGCCTTCTTTTACTCCCCCACCCTCCAGTAAAGGACCAGTACCTCAGTCAGGTCCTTCTGAAATGGGGTACACATGTGGAGACCTAAGCAGCTGAGTCCCCCACACAGTGGGCAAGGGCCTCTGTTTACGGAGTCTGAAAATATGGACTCACGGCCCCTGGTCTGTTTAAGGCTGCTCAGAGGTGGCACCTGCCCACAGGGCACATGTCCCTGCAGGGGAAGCCTGTAGGCTGTGGCGAGGACATGGGGGTTGTCACCTGTGCCTATGATCACTAAGAGCTCAGTAGGTGTGGTAGGTTCCTGGGCATCTTTACAGGTGAAGACAACCTGTAGAATGGGAGGAAATGTTTGCAAACCATATATCCCATGAGGGGTTAATATCCAAAATATATCAGAAAACATACATTCCTTATGTGTTTATGACCAGAGGTAGGCTTGTCCTTGGAGCCAGGCTCTCAGGAAAGGGAGGCCCCCACACTCCCATGCAAACTGTACACTAGGGACACTGTCTACCTTGCTGTTTGCATTTCAGAGATCTGAGCCTCAGCTCCTAGAGAAGGACATCCCTGGAGTGTTACCCCACAGACGGGCTTCTTTAGTTATTTCAAATGTTCACATACAATTTTCAGAGAAGGGGAAAGAATTTACAACACAAGTTTTCTAAAGTAAATGCCAAAAAAACCACACAGGAGATGATGGCCTCCCTTCCCCTTTGACTAGGGAATGCCCTCTCTTATAAGATTTTTATTTACTATTACACCATCAAATCATATTTAGAAAATAAATCATTTTGGGACAGTTATGTAGTAGGCAGCCAGGGATCATTTTTGTCTCATCTTTGAGTCTCTGAAGGACTCCACACTGAGGGGCATCTCTCCCCCTTCTCACCTGCTGTCTGGACCTGCCCTGCACCTGCTGCAGAGGATGGTGAGGGGGGAGGGGCCTCGGCTTCACCAGAACAGCATGAGGTGAGGCTTTGCCCTTGCCCTTGGCTCTTTCTCTTTCTCTTGCAGTGACTCTGTTCAAGGATTCCTGGTAAATTTGTTCCATGTCCTCCAAAAAGCCCACAGGGGTGCTTCTTTCACCTTTTCTTGTGTTTGCTCACGGGAACTTTCTCTACTTCTGCATTTATTCTGCCCGTCTGTTCTGGGTAGGAGAAAGGAAAAGCATTTGGGTGCATTTTCTTTTATTTTTCTAAATTTCTTTTACTGTGAGCATGTCATACCTAAAGAAGGGTGCATGAAGTGATGATGAACAGTTTAGAAAGAATAACAGATGGAAGCTCCATCTACCCCCTCTACCTCTACTCACTGAGAACACAGGCATCTGACAGACCCACATTGACTAGTGTCCTGTGTTTGGTGTTAATCCCTTCTTTGCTCTTCTCCATATTCTTTGCACCTCATTATCATCCTCAAACAATTTGTAAGTTTGAAGCAGTGAGTAGAAAGCAACACATTAGCTGATTCAAAAAAAAAGGAGAATGTGTCTATCAGATGGGGCCAGGGAAGACATTAACCTTGACAGAGGCTCAGGTCAATGTTTGGGAAGCTTCCCAGGGCATGTACTGGATGGATCCCTTGCTGAACATGACAGTCAAGTTCGAGGGGGAAGAGAAAGGGTCCCAGAACTGGGGGCATGGCCTTACTGAGAAAGGGGCAGGCACTGGGCCTCCAGCAGGAATATTGTCAGACATTTTCCCAGCACAGTCTCTGATCACTTCTCTGGGAGGGGGAGACAGAGGATTAGCCATTGCTGATCAGGGCATTAGTGCACGGCTGGTGCTGAGATGAACCTAGTTCACACCATAAAGTGCAAATAAGACTCCAGGCCCAACACCCAAACGTTTCAAGACAGTCCCATTGCTGTCAATACTGTAGGGATATCAGCTGACCCAGGGGGTGAACTTTGAAGTTTCTTGAGGAAGAATCTGGAACAAGATCATCTCCAGAGGGAGGCTGTCAAAGGGTGCAAGGTCTCTAAAGCACAAGGCTTCTCATTACGATACCCACAGCGCCAACAATACTTGGACTCCTCTCAGCCTGGGTTCTGCCCTTTGTCCTGTGCTGAGACAGAGCTGGTCAGGGGAGGGGCCAGCGGAATGTGCTCTGTTAGCCTTGGTGCTGGTGGGGAGTGGGTCTGGAGGTTTTTCTGCTTATGTGACAACTTCCACTCACTCTAATTTTTGTTTTCCTCACTCCCATCACTTCCACATTCACAACCCAAGGAGAATTCCCAGGGAATAAAATCCCATGGTTGATATTTTACTAATGAATGAATGAATGAATAGTTACAGAAGCCAAAGCAGGGTCTTCAAAAAGGTCACTAGAGCAAAGAATTGGGTAAATTTACCTTGTAGTAGTTTTTCTTTTCTTTCTTTCTTTCTTTCTTTCTTTCTTTCTTTCTTTCTTTCTTTCTTTCTTTCTTTCTTTCTTTCTTTCTTTCTTTCTTTCTCTTTCTCTTTCCATGTTTCTTGTGCTGGGGGTTTGTTGAGTTTCTGGACTGTAGTTTTCTTTCTGTTCCTCTGTGTCTCTCTTTCAGCATCTTCAATTTTATACGTATTAGGTACTTGAAGTACCACTTCAAGTTTAAGTTCACAGATACCTTTTGATTTTATTTCTTTATTTTTTTCTACATTTTACATTGTACAATTTCCTTTGCTATGACTTTGAGGTCACTAGTCTCTTGTTTTCCAGTCTGTAGTCAATTCCATGGAGTGTAGTTCCTTTGTTTTTGTTTGCTTTTTGTGTTTATTATATCTTCTACTTCTCAGCTGAGATGTTCTATATCTCCACTCATTTCCAGAGGGTTTCCTCTTATGTCTTTCATCAGCTTTTAAATAGCTGTTTTAATGTGTTTGGGAAAAAATTCCAGCATACCTGTCATATTGGGGTTAGCATGTGGTAAGTGTCTTTTCTAGTCAATTGAGATTTTCTTCATAGTTTGTGGGTAGTTTTGATTCTATCCCAGATATATCCACTGTTATGTTATGTTATGAAACAATATGAAATGTTGTTTGAAATGTTGATTTTGTTTTAAGCAGGCTCCTTGTATTGTTGGGTTCAGGCTGCCTGTTCCAAACAGCATGTACTTGCTTTTCTAAAAGCTTCCTCACTCATTATTCTAACTGGTAGTTTTACTCCCCTTCATCACTTGGACACCACAGCCAACTGAGAATTCAACCGATATCTGAGGTCCATGCTCCCTCAGCCTTGGGATTGGGCGTTGTTCAGCCTATGTCAGGTAACACGTGTGCATCCAATTCCTGACTTGTTTTTTCTCTACAGTCCTCTTACCAATATCCTTGTTTTCTGATGTGTTTGAATTTTTTCAACACAGTGTTGGTGGTGTTTCATGGAGGAATGCATGGATGTGTGTGTTCAGTCCCTTTTCATCCAGCATCTTAAACTGTTCCTGTCCAGGTGTGTAGTCTACATCCTCTGTGTTCCCACAGGCTCCTGGGATGCATCTGGGGAGCAGCTCTTGCTCCTGTAGAAGGGGGTCACCTGAGATGCCAAAATGGTGATACCATGATACAGCACCCACGTCGGGTAGAGGTAGAAGTGGCCTTAAGACTCCAGGTTGTGTTATGAGTGGTGGGGGGAGAGAGAGAGGGAGGGAGATGGACATGGGGGAGGGGGAGAGAGAGAAGTGTTTTCACAGACTTCTCAGGAAACAAACTTCTGTTGTTGACGTTTTTCTAACAACTGAATAGTTACTGAAGCTTAAAGAAGGCTCTAGAAGGGTTTCTACAAAAACTAGAAGTGGACTGGATGGTCCCTGCTTTGTTCTTTTTCATGGTTCTTATGCTTGGGCTTGGTTGAGCTTTTTGAATCTATGGGTTCATACTTTTGTTTTAAACTTTGAATGTTTTCTGCCTTGAGATGTTCTGCTATTTCTTCAATTTTGGAGACTCCATTTACTCATTTACTAATTCTCTTGTTATCTTACATCTCACTGATAATTTTTTTTAATTTTAAAAATGTGTGTTTCATTTTCAATAATTCCTGTTAAAAAGCTGTGCTCTCATAGTTGTAGAAGATTCTCTGTGATGGAAAAATGCCATTCCTGCCATCTAGTGTGGTTTTCACTCTTAATGGGTTCATTTGTTGCTTTTGTTATCTTCTGTTTCTTTACTAACACTTTCCATTGTCACTCATTTCAAGAGGGTTTTCTCTACTCTGGTCATTTTTGTAATAAGAGCTCAGTTTTTCAGTCTTCTGTCAGGTAATTCCAACATCTGAGTCATTTCTGGGTTATCATTGGTTGATTGTCTTTCCTACAGTTGTGGTTATCCTGTCCTTCATATGTCTAGTAACTCAGGATTGTCTTCTGGATCTATCTTATATTATGGAGTGAAACTGTGGATCTTGTTAAATGTTTTGTTGACTTTTTTATTTTAGAAGATAATCTGCCATTTGGGTTTGGCCAACAAGTTCCTCCCAGCTATCTGTGAATGGGTGTTTAAATGTCCCTTCAATTTTAAATCTGGCCAGCACTGCATGGATCTACAAACAGTGCTCCCCACTGATTGAGCCACCTGGTAACTGGGCAGCCGGCTGCCTCTTAATTCTGCTCCGAAATCTGTCCTTGCTCTTTGGGGTCCCCTCCACACAAGCACACTTCCAAGGTGGGCCCAGAAGTTCAGGAGCAATTGAGAAGGTTGTTTTCTCAAGGTTTTTCTTACCACATTCTCCCCAGTCCCTCAATCCTGCTTGTAGCCCATCCTGCCCTTAACCAAGACCTCACCCTTCTTGTACTCTTGAACATGTCTGTCACGTGTCAGGTACAGCGACACTAAAATAGTTTCCTCAGAATTCTTGCACTCTATAAAACTCCTATCCCACTTCCTGAGTAGACATTTCTGTTTCCACTCTGGGTGGAATATGTCAGCCATGATTGGAGTCTGCACCCCAAACCCATATTTTCCTAGAAAAGCCTCACATCTCTGTGTGGATGGAAGAGATGTTACCTGAGGAAGGGGCAGAGCTCTGGCTGGAGTTTGTTTCAATGTGTGGGATGAAAGTTTCTTACTCCCTGTGACAGATGGACACTGCCTGAGGGCAGGTCCCTGAAATGGGGCCCTTGGAGTAATCTTCACCCCATTCTCCTCTTCCAAACTCCTCAAACACTGGAGTTCCACTCTTGCTGTTTATTAGATTATTTTCAATCCTAGTCAACTTCTTCTTCTTTCTGGAATATTTTTTCTCATTTTGAGAAAGCATTCAGTGAGTGTTCTCTTCATCTACCCTTCCAGCTGGGGTTGAAACTATTTCATGTCTAATGTTTCCTCAGCCCTGACAGATCTGTGATGAGGTCACCCGGACCACCCCAATGGTCCTGTGGGGTAGGTCTGGACCACCAGGTATGGCACCTAACATATTTTATTCTGGAAGGAGCTGGTGACAAAGTGAGAAGACAGTAAACAGGACCAGAAGTGTTAAGGATCGAACTTCAACTAAGTGAATTGGAAGATCTAATTAGCTTTATTACAGGATTCATATGTTGAGCAGTATCCTACCCAGCAGCTGGAAGGGCTTTTCAAGGAGCATACAAAGGGGGCATATTTTATAGGCAGAAAGAGGATGGGAGTAAAAAGGTAAACAAATAGATTATTTCTGACAAGGGCACTTTCCTTCGGGGAAGGCAGGGGACTCATCAGGCAGGTGACCTGACCAGTGCTGGCATGGAAATCCCAGAGTGCTAGGTTTTAAATTCCATCTCTGGGGCAGCTGAAACTACAATTAACTTAAGCCTTAAATTTTGGTTTGGTGATTCAGTTTAGCAAAAGTTACTCTATTTGTCCAGTTATTTCTGTTTTTAACAGACAGAATCAAGGGGCCTGGTGCTGAGATGAGGTGAGATGAGCTGAGATGAGAAAGAGGGAGCCTGGGAGGTGAGCAGAGCAGGGGTTTTCAACCACCTTGCTGGTATACCATATGGCCTTCAGGTTTGTTACTCCAACAAGAGCCACCAGGTGGCAGCAAAAGCCCATATTTGGGGAGGTCCTTGCTGGGCTTTACCCTGGCCTGCCTGAGGTCCCAAAGCCTGGTTCCAACTGAGGTCCTCCAGAGGGAGATTTGGAAGTAGAGTGTCCCCAATCTGTACTGCAAGACAGGACCATGAGTGTCCCCAGGTCTCAGCCTCAGAGCAGTGCAGAGATGGATCAGGTAGGATGAAGAACCAAGCTACTGAGGAGGGTAGGAAGGGGGCGAGGGATGTGAACAACCACCAGCTCTGCCTTCTGTACCTGAGAAGAAAAACGATTAGATTTCTTCTGACCCCAGCCCTTCTGAACCCTGTCCTCACCCTAAAACCATGCAGAACTGAAAGAAGGTACTGGGACTCAGAGTATGTTTAGCCTATCGAACACATCATCAAACCGGCAGTTGGGAGGATGGGGACCTTTCAAGTCAGACTACATTTCCTGGGCACTGTCATGGGCTCAGTCCTAGAAAATCCATGTCAAAGGGACTGAATGCCTCAGACTGGCTCTGCTCTCCAGGGATGCAAAATATCTAGAATCAAGGATCAGGTCAGAGTGTGGTGAGGAGACAGAAAAAAGAAGCAGATTTGCATAGAGGCCCCTCCCTCCTCTGAGGCAGGAAGACAGAATAAGAGAGGTCTGGGGAAGCTAGGCCCAGGGTTGGGGGATCAGAAGGCAATGTTCTTGGGGGATCACCACCATGACCTGGACTCTGCTCCTCCTCACCATCCTCACTCAGGGCTCAGGTGAGGCCTCCAGGGGGGAGACCATGGCGATATCTGGGATGCTTCTTTACCTCCCCTCTGCTCTCCTGGACCCAGCACTGAACTGGGCACTGAGTGTGTTTCTGCTCTTTTCAGGTTCCTGGGCCCAGACTCCCCTGACTCAGCCTCCCTCAGTGTCTGGGTCTCCTGCACAGTCTGTCACCATCTCCTGTGCTGGAAGCAGCAATGATGTTGGGTATGGTAGTTATGTCTCCTGGTACCAACAACAACCGGGCACGGCCCCTAAACTCCTGATTTATGAAGTCACAAAGCGGCCCTCAGGGATCCCTGATCGCTTCTCTGGCTCCAAGTCTGGCAACACGGCCTCCCTGACCATCTCTGGGCTCCAGGCTGAGGATGAGGCTGATTACTACTGTGCTTCATATAGGAGTGGTAACACTCTCCACAGTGGTGCAAGTTGATGGGGAAGTGAGACCAAAACCTGCCCTAAAATTACAGGCTCCCTCCTTGCTCTGAAGATGCTCCCTCATCCCTGTGCAGGGGGCTCAGGCAGCAAGGCCTGGACAATTGTATTTCTATCTATTCCCGTCTCCTCTCCCAAAGCTTTGAAAATACAGGGGTTTTTTTTTTTCAGGTATTCTCTCTCACTTAAATACAAAAGGAAATGCTCTCTTTGATTTACTGCCTCGGTAATGTTTTTGTGGATCCAGAGGCCACTCATTCCAATCCCTTCATTGTAACAGTCTCTGGGAGCCCTGTGCTCTGCTTGTTGGGTAGATTACCCAGAGTCCTCTGAGAAATCCCAAGTTTAAATCCCTTGGTGTCCCACACCTGTGCAGACTGGCCTGGATTCAGTTTTCAACCAATGATGTGGGAATGAAACAAAGTATTTCCTCCCTCTTTCCCTCTGTCTGTCCCTCCCTCCCTCTTTCCTTCCTTCCCTCCTTTGTGTCTTCCTTCTTTTTTCTTCTTCTCTTTCATTCTTCCCTTCTACCCTCCTAATATTTCCCATAACCAAGGAATGTTTCAGGTGGGAGTTTGAGTGAAAGATTCTGTCTCTCTCAAAATTGTGCCTCCTCTCGGATTCCTGAGTGATTCTACTGGAAGCAGCTCTGCATGTGAAATGTCTTCCCTTTATGACGGGATATTTCCAAATGGATGCTTGGTTCTTTAAGATATCTGCTGGATGTGTCCCCCATTCCTAAGGGATCCCCAAAGTATACAATATTCATGATAACCCAACTCATTTCTAGCTGTGATCCCAGTTATGATGAATCACAAAGTACAAATGCACATAATACTCAGGCCAAGCATCCTTTGACCAATGAAGGAGGCTGAGCTTAGGAGCCAGAAGACCTGGTGCAGTGACCTCATCATCCCAGCCTGTGAAACCTCTCAACTTCAGCCCTGAAAGCGCCAGGTCTTGAAAATGACCTCATTCCTTGTGAAATCAGGCTGGATGGTCATTCTACCTGCAGTTGCATCTTGGTTATAATGTTCTCTGTTTCAGCTACTAGTTCACATATTTCCAGTTACTTCTTTCTTTCCTGATAAAGAGTCAGTACCTTCATGTTTAATCATCCAAGCTGCAAGAGTGACACTTGTGGACACTCCCAGCCAGATCATAGCACAGTGGAACAGGGTCTCTGCTATTGGAGACACAGGATAATGTCTTGAGTCACAGCTCTGAGTCTGTGTAATGCTGGTCACAGTGTGAGCATGCTTGTAGGATGCATTTGTGATCATGTTTGTGTTGAACAGAAGCAGAAAACAGAGTGATAACTGCTCTGGTGATCCTTCTTGGCATCAGATGTATGTCCTACACCCTGAGTATAATAGCAAGATCAGTATTTTACAAGTTATTTCCATGAGATAGGAAGGTAGGTGCCCCCATTACCACTTCTAGTGATTCTCCTCAAATGCGGGACCACAATTTTCTTTTGAGAAGGTAGTCACTATTTTACAAGAGGGACTCTTACAAGGAGAGCCAGTAGCTAGATGTTGAGTGAAATGCATCTCTCTACCATGACCTACTTGTAGCAAAAATCACCCTTTGTTTCTTGTGTATTGGGAGTGACCGATTTTAGGAATAGCCCTTGCATTTTCTCATATAATGCAACAGAATGCCTGTTTAAGTCTCTTTTCGGATGGGAAAAGAAGGGTCTCTTTTGATGGAAAAAGTTAGACATGTTCTGCATCACTACAGGCAATATATCCACCCATGTGTCTCTGTCAGATACACTCAGGGACTCAGCACCACAGGTCAGTGACCTTTCAGGGGTCCACACAGTGTCTGGCAGGTGCCACTCATTTTATACTCTACCTCTTCTGGATATTTAAATTTTTTCTCTTAATTGCAATTTTATCACTCTCACCCAAGGACATTTTTCCCATTGATTTTAGAGAGAAAGGAAGAGGAGAAAAATCGATATTGGAGGGAAGCATCAATGGTTGCTTCCTGGACAAGCCCAGACTGGGAATCGAACCTGCAAGGACTGGAGATTGACCCCGCAACCTTGGCCTCTGCCCTCACCAGGGATAGAAACACTCCGTCTTTCTGTCATGGGATGATTCTTCAATCAACTTGTTGGGAACCGCCCTGACTGGTATCAGAAGCTGTAACCCCCGCCTAGGCTAAGGCTAAGGGAACGCCCTTGGAACCGTAAGCCAGCAAGGAGACAAAAGCTTATCTCCCTGGAAGGAATGCTGCTTCTGCTGCTGAACCCCCCAAAACTTGGTTGGTTAGCCAAAGATGGGTAAGATTCCCCACGGGGGGAACGACCTAAGGCAGGCACGATCACTTTGGGAGGCCCCCCAAAAGAAGGACTTGGGGGGCTGCAGCAAAAGGGGGTGATGAACCCTCGCTCCTCGTCTTTGACATAGCCTGAGTTCCTTAGTTCCCTTGCTCCACCTAAGCCTGAAACAATGACAGAGTGGTGCAGCTCTTTGCTGAGAAGGGCGGATTCCCCGGGTGATCAGGCCTAAGAAAGAATATGTAAATTACTGTGAAACCTTCTTTGTTTAGAATGCTGTCAGCTGAATGAGAAGGGTTCAAGGAGGAAGTTAATTTGAAGTCTTACAGCTCTTGTACCCCGACTCAAAATAGACCAGCAGAGTTCCTTGTTCTCTATGGTTCCTTACTTCCCCCTAATGAGTACTCTACTTCACCTGAATTATTATGCAAAATGAGCCCAATAAAAGCAGGTATGGACTGTAAATCGGCGCACTTGCCACTAGGGGGGTGGCCATTTTCGTCCCTACTTCCCCACAGAAACTAGTCTCTGTGCATGTTATTTCTCGCGTGTTTATCGTCTAGCCATCCACAGCGTTCCGTGGTCACTGCTGGCCGGTGACCCATGCAACATCAACTGAGCTGTGCTGGCCAGGGTGTAACTGTAGTTTATAAAGGAATCATCATATTCATTTTGATCTGAGAACGGGTTTGGGACTAAATATTTGTGTGAGTTAATTTATTTGCTTGGCCTTATAGGTTATTAACCATAGTTACAAGTGTTCATTTTGCCTTCTTGGGTGGCTGTCATGCTTAGTGTTTCTGTCTCACAATTTGTCTTGTGGTCACACAAATACAGAACCATGTTAAATAAGAATGGGGACTCCTGCAGCGTGGGGGTTCTGAGGTGTTCCCGGTTCTATCGGAACCAGGAATGAGGGACAGGTGGAAGCTAGTGAAAATCAGAGGTTTGCTCCTTGCTGTCCTATGTGGATAACTGGAATGTCCCCAGGGGGCCTCGCCACAGTTTTTCCAGGAGTAGAGAATCCAGTCTGCTTGACCCAAAGGGGCAGTGGATGGATCTTTGAACAGCTCACTGATTACTACCACTTTACTGTGATTTCACACTAGAGATATTCTCTAAACCATGGCATATAGCCCAGAAATGTTTAGGATACCAAGAGTGAAACAACTGTATCAAATAGAAAGCTGGCACTTCCTCTCACATCCCATTTCCTCTCCCCAATGCCTGATGCTGCCATAAATCTGTGCCCTCCCTGGGCCAGAATGTCACCTCTCTTTGCCCTTCACGATGTCTGTGATGCAGAACAAACAATGACATTTAAATAGTGTTCTCTGAACATTTTAAACCATAGAACTTCCAGCCATTATCTGAGGACATGTCCATTCCAATCTGGGCAGGACCAGTCAGTCCTGATTTGTTTGTTCTCCAAGTCCACATTTCCCAGAAAAATACACCAGGCCGAGCATCTCTTTGTGGATGAGGGAGATTTTGCTTCACAAAATCACACAGCTCTCAGGTGAGGTATTTTAATGTACTATGCAGGGAGCACAAGGAAGGACATTGTGTCCCATGTGACAGAGGAACACACTCTGAGGACAAGACCAAGAGCTGAGCTCTTTCCCAGCCCTGACTTGTCACCTCCCAGAAGCTCAAACACAGGAGTCCACTTCTCCTTATCCACTTCATAGTAATCAGTCCTACTGAGCTCTCTCTCCCTCATGGGTATGTTGTATTTTGAAATTGTGGGAAGTCAATCTGTCTTCCTTTGTACCATTTTTCATCCATTTTTCCTCATGAAATTGATCTTATTTCACAGTAATGTTCCACACCCAGGTCAAGGTCTAGATCATGAGCACAAAACCTGTCATAAGAGAGTTAAGAGACAAGCTCAATTGTTCTGAAGGGAGGCTCTGGGATTCCCTCATTGGGCAGTTGACACTCCATTCTAAAAGAGGATAAATGAGCTCAGATGGATGTAAGGGTTATCTAGAGACCTGTTACTGAGCTGGATGGGAATAAAAAGAGGAGGAGAAGGGAACAGAACAGATTTTTCCAGCTCCTACTGGTGCTTTCTCAGGTGCTTGGGTGGAATCATCTGTAGCCACCAGGGGGCATCGGTGTCTAAATTTGGAGGAGGCACTGTGTTTTACCAGACCTGTATGAAGTCTTACCTGGGGATTCCCCTGAGTGGGTGGTTAAGGGAAGGGGATGCCCTGTATGTGTTGTGTCCCAGTATTTGTACATGTATAAGTGGCAAAAATGCTCATGAACCTAGAAACAGAAGAGTGTGGGACTAGCTATACATGAGAAGTCATTTCAACTGAGGAGCTTTAAAAAAAAAAGGCTGAGAGGGAATGAGAGGTGCCAGCTCTGTCTTAGGCCCTTGGATAGTGCAATTATTTTCTGACCAACATGAGACCTTCTCCCGGCCCTACTGGCAGATGTGTCAGAAAAAATGTCCCTGTGTTCCTCAGCCTGGGACCACCTTGATTCCTCCAGTACAGGATGTCCAGGTGGGATCTATTTCCTAGGCACTAGAACAATGGTCTCAGTGTGTTTGGAGTAACAGAAAACCTGACACACCATCTAAATTCTCTAAGATTAGCCTTCATGTCCACTGTGGACAAGCATCTAGATCAAGGGTCAGGTCTGAGTCGGGTGAGGAGAGGCAGGAGCAGAAGCAGATTTGCATGGAGGCCACTCCCTCCTCTGAGGTAGCAAGAATGGATAAAAGAGGTCTGGGGGAGCCAGGCTCAGTGTTGGGGTCTCTGAAGGCAACGCTCTTGAGGTTCCTCGACCATGGCCTGGGCTCCTCTCCTCTTCACGCTCCTCACTCAGGGCTCAGGTGAGGCCTCTAGGGAGGGGACCATGGGGGCATCTGTGATGATTCTGTGTCTCCTCTTCTGGCTCACCCAGGTCCACCCCTGAACTGAGCACTGAATGTGTTTTTGTTCTTTTCAGGTTTTTGGGCCCAGGCTGCCCTGACTCAGCCTCCTTCAGTGTCCGGGTCTCCGGGACAGTCTGTCACCATCTCCTGTGCTGGAAGCAGCAATGATGTTGGGTATGGTAGTTATGTCTCCTGGTACCAACAAAACCCAGGCAAGTCCCCTACACTCCTGATTTATGAAGTCACAAAGCGGCCCTCAGGGATCCCTGATCACTTCTCTGGCTCCAAGTCTGGCAACACAGCCTCCCTGACCATCTCTGGGCTCCAGGCTGAGGATGAGGCTGATTATTACTGTAGTTCATATCATAGCGTTGACACTCTCCACAGTGGTGCAAGTTGATGGGGAAGTGAGACCAAAACCTGCCCTCCATTCATAGGCTCCCTCCTGGCTCTGAAGATGCTTCCGCATCTCTGTGCCGGGGGCTCATGCAGCATGGCCTGGGGTGTTCATTCTCTACCTGTTCTTGTCTCCTGTCCCAGAGCTTCGAAAATGCAGTGGGCTTTTTTTTCTTTTCAGTCGTTCTCCTCTCTCACATGAAATCCAAAAGGAAACTCTTTTTTATTGCCTTTGCATGTGTTTTGTGGATCCCAAAGGCCAATCAATTCATACACTTAAATGTAACAGCCACTGGGAACCCTGTGCTCTGCTTTTTGGATAGCTTTCCCATAGTCCTCTGGGAGATTCTCATTTGAATCCCATGGTCACTCACACCTGTGAAGACTGGCATGAATCCAGTTGTCCACAAATGGTGTGGGGATGAGAACAAAGAAGTTTTTCTTTCTCTTCCTACATCCTTCCTTCCTTCCTTCCTTCCTTCCTTCCTTCCTTCCTTCCTTCCTTCCTTCCTTCCTTCCTTCCTTCCTTCCTTCCTTCCTGAGCTCATAGTATTTCCATTAATAAGGAATTTTTGAGGTGGGAATTTGAGTGAAACTTTCTGGGTCTCTCAGATTCTCTCCTCCCCTTGGAACCCTAAATGACTCCATAGGAAGCAGCCCTGCACATGAGCTCCCATCCCATTATGATGGAACCTTTCCAAATGGCTGCTTGGTTTTCAAAACATATCTTGGATGTGCCTCCCATCTTCAGGCACCCCCAAGTATGCGATTTTCATGATGATCCAACTCATTTCTAGTTGTAATTCCAGTTAAAGGAATCACAAAGTACAAATGCACATGTACAAATACACAAAGCTCTAGGGCAAGAATTGATTGACTATTGAATGAAGGTGGCATTTAGGTGCCCTAAGACCTGGTGCAGTGACCTCATCATCTGAGGTTGCAAGACCTCTCCCAGCTTCAGCCCTGACAGCACCAGGTCTTGTGAACGACCTCTCTCCCAGTCAAGTCAGCATGCATGGTCACACTATGTAGATTCACATCTTTGCTGTAATGTTCTCTGTTTTAGTTACTTGTTCAGAATTTTTCCAGTTACTTCTTTCTTTCCCTATGAAGAGTCAGTACCTTCATGTTTTAATCATCCAGGCTGCAAGAGTGACACATGTGGACCCTCCCAGCTGGGTCACAGCACAGTGGGACAGGGTCTCTGCTATTGGAGACACAGGATAATGTCTTGAGTCACAGCCCCCAGTCTGTGTAATGCTGGGCACAGGGTGAGCCTGCCTGTAGGGTGCGTGTGTGATAATGTTTGTGTCAAACAGCAGCAGAAAGCAGAGTGACAACTGCTCTGGTGATCCTTCTTGGCATCAGATGCATGTCCTACACCCTGACTATAATAGCAAGATCAGTATTTTGTAAGTTATTTTGATATACTAATAAGGCAGGAGCCCCCATAACCACTTTTCTAGTGCTTCTCCTCTAATGTGGGACCACAGTTGCCTTTTGAGAAGGTAGTCACTATTTTACAAGAGGGACTCTTAGAAGGACAGCCAGTAGCTAGATGTTGGGCGTACAAGATATGTAACATGATCTATCTGAAGTAACAAATGCACTTTGTTTCTTGTGTATTGGGAGTGTCCAATTGTAGGAACAGCCCTCTGCATTTTCTTATATAATGTAACAGATACCGGTTTAAGTGTTTTTTCAGATGCATGGAAAAGGGCTATTTGTGATGAAAGAGAAAAGGATGCTCTATGTGTCAGTATGGTGAATATCTCCACCAATGTTTTTCTGTAGAAACAGTCAAGGACTTGGCATCACAAGACAGTGACATTACACCTGTCCACACCATGTCTGTGTCAGGTGCCACTCTTTTTATAATGAACCAATTCTGGATAGTTCATCTTTGCCCTCTTAACTGCAAATTTATATTTATCATCACCCAGTGACAATTTTTCATTAACTTTAGAGAAAAAGGAAGGGAAGGAGGAAGGAAAGGACAAAAACATCCATTGGAGAAAGAAGTATCAATTGGTGCTTCCTGTACACACCCAGAGAGGGGACTGAACACACAACCTAGGCATGTGCTCTGATGGGGAATCTAACTCATACACTTCTGTTTGGGGATGACACTCCAACCAACTGAGCCACACCAGTCAGGGCTTAATTGCAATATTTAAGGAACCATCACATTCATTTTGACATGAAAGTATGCATTTGGGCATAAATATTTGTGTATTTTAATTTATTTGCTTGGCTTTATTGATTATTAATCCTAGTTACAAGTGTTCATTTTGCCTACTTTGGTGGCTGTCATACTTAGTGTTTCTGTGCCATGTCTTATCCTCTGGGTACACATATAGAGTAATTTTACAAGAGAATGTGCACTTCTGCAACACTGGGGGCTCTTGGTACTAGGAGAACCAGCAATGAGGACAAGGTGGAACCAAGAGAAGACCAGAGGTCTGCTTCTTGTTGGAACCAGGTGGATAGCTGGAAAGTAGAACAGGGGCCCCTGCACAGTTTTCCCAGGAGACAAGGATCCAGTCTACTTGATGCACAGGTCCAGTGGATAGATCTCTGAACAGGTCATTGATTACCACCACTTTACTATGATTTTACACTAGAGATGTTATTCTTTAAATCTCATCACACAGCACATAAATGATGAGAGTACCCGCACTGAAACACCTGTGTGGAATAGAAAACTGTCACTTCCTCCCACATCCTATGTCCTCTCCCCCAATGCCGGAGGCTGCCATAAATGGGTGCCCTCCTAGGCCAGAGTGTCACCTCTCTTTGCTGTGATGTCATCTTAACAATGACATTAAAATAGTGTTATTGGAGCACTTTAGCCCTGGCTGGCATAGCTCAGTGGACTGAGCGCCGGCTGCGAACCAAAGCATCGCAGGTTCAATTCCAAGTCAGGGCACATGCCTGGGTTGCAGGCCACGGCCCCCAGCAACCACACATTGATGTTTCTCTCTCTCTCTCTTTCTCCCTCCGTTCCCTCTCTAAAAATAAATAAATAAAATCTTTTAAAAAATCGTGTTATTGGAGCATTTTTATCCCTAGAACCTCCAGTCATTTTCTGAGAACATTTCCATTTCAATCTGGCCAGGACCAGTCAGTCCTTATTCATCTTTTCTGCAAACCCAACTCTTTCCAGAAAAATACACCAGACCAAACATCTCTCTGTGGATGGGGAAGATTGTGTCTCATGAAGTCACACAGCTCTCAGTTGAGCTCATCTCCATGTTCTACAGAGGGGGCATGATGAAGGTCAGTGTGTGACTCATGTGACAAGACAAACACACTCTGAGGACAAGTTCTGAAGTTGAACTCTTTGTTAATCCTGACTTGTCACCTCCCAGAAGCTCAAACACAAGAAGTCCACTACCCACTATCCATTCAGTTGTAATGAGTCCTACTGAACTCTCTCTCCCTCAGTGCTTATGCTGTATTTCAGCATTGTGGGAAGTCAATCTGTCTTCCCATTGTCCCATTTTCTTCATCCATTTTTCCTCCTATATTTGATTTTATTTCATGTCTGATTTTTCCTCAGCCCAGGCTTAAAACTGCCCCAGGATCACCAACTCTGTGACAAGACAGCAGAGACAGCTCAATGATCCTATGGGGAGGGTCTAGACTACCTCATTGGGCAGTTGACATTCTGTTTTAAAGGAAAAAGGATACAAAGATAAATGAGTTCAGATGGATGGAAAGGATATTTAGAGAGCTGGTACTAAACTGGATGGGAATTAAAAGAGAAGAAGGGAACAGAGCAGATTTTTCCAGCTCCCACTCAACTGCCTTCTCAGGTGCTTGGGTTAAATCATCTGTAGCCACCAGGGGGCAGCGTTGCCTGAATTTGGGAAAGGCACTTAGTGTGGCATACAAGACCTATCTGATGTGTTAAAAGACCTTTGCCCTGACAGTATCCTGAGTGGGTTGTTAAAGGTATGGAATACCCTGTATGTGTAGTGTCCCAGTATTTCTACTTCTAGAAATGACAATAAATATTTCTGAGCCTCTAACATTATAGAGGTTAGGACAAAGGATAAATAAGGATTCATTTCAACTGAGGAGCTTCAAGAAAAGTTGAGAAAGAATGAGAGATGCCAGTTTGCCTTTGATCCATTCCTTTGAGAGAATGTAATGACTGGATTTTTTTGTACTGAACTTCAGACCCCATCTTCATTCTCCTCCCAGATGTGTCGGTGGGAGGTCCCTATATTCCTCAGCCAAGAGCCACCCTGTTTCCTACAAGAGGAAGGTCAGGAACATCCACATGGGCTCCATTTCCTAGGCACCCGAATAATGGTCTCAGTGTGTTGTGAGTGAGAACAAAATGTCACAGACCATTTAAATTTTCTGTCATGTCCTCTGCAGAGAAGCATCTAGATCAAGGGTCAGGTCAGAGTGGGGTGAGGTGAGGCAGGTGCAGGAAGCAGATTTGCATGGAGGTGCCCTCCCTCCTCTAAAGCAGGGGGAGAGAATAAGAGATGTTTTGGGGGGTCAGGCTCAGTGTTGGGGTCTCAGAAGGCAACACTCTTGGGGAATCTGCACCATGGCCTGGTCTCTGATCCTCCTCACCCTCCTCACTCAGAGCTCAGGTGAGGCCTCCCGGGTGGGGACCACGGGGATATCTGGGCTGATTTTGTGTCTCCTCTTCAGACTCACATGGCTCTGCACTGAACTGAGCACTGAGTGTGTTTTTGGTCTTTTCAGGTTCCTGGGCCCAGACTCCCCTGACTCAGCCTGCCTCAGGGTCTGGATCTCCTGGACAGTCTGTCACCATCTCCTGTGCTGGAAGCAGCAATGATGTTGGGTATAGTAATTATGTCTCCTGGTACCAACAGCAACCGGGCATGGTCCCCAAACTCCTGATATGTAATGATAAAAGTCGGCCCTCAGGGATCCCTGATCGCTTCTCTGGCTCCAAGTCTGGCAACACGGCCTCCCTGACCATCTCTAGGCTCCAGGCTGAGGATGAGGCTGATTATTACTGTGCTTCATATAGAAACCCTAGCACTCTCCACAGTGGTGCAAGTTCATGGGGAAGTGAGACCAAATCCTCCTTTGAACTCACTCAAGTCTCTTTCATCATAAACTCAGGCTTTCATTTGTTTATTCTTTGTTATTATTTTATTTTTAAATAACTGCAAACTTAAAATTCTAAAGATAAGATAAAGAAATTCTATATACTGTATTTTTTGGACTATAAGACACACCCCCCCCGCCCCCGCAATTGAGAGAAAAAAGTGTGTGTCTTATGGTCCGAATGTAGCTTACCAGGCTCATTGTGGCGGGGTGGAGGGGGGTGGCATATGTTATTAAATATTTTACCACATTTTTTGTTTCTAATATTTATTTCTTATTTTCCTCTTCTAAAACCTAGGTACATGTTATGGTCCAGAGTGTCTTACAGTCTGAAAAATTCAGTAACCTTTTTCCTGATTCACCACTGTTTAGGACTTTACTATATTTCATTTTCATTATATT